>NW_020450130.1:370076-499216 GCF_003343035.1 Apteryx rowi | reverse complement strand
AAAAAAAAAAAAAAAAAAAAAAAAAAAAAAAAAAGGCAGAGGGAGATTGAGAGAGAGGGAGACTGCCAGATGCTTTTTTCAGTTTCTTTTTGAAACTCTGTGTGCATGGTGAAACACTAGAATTTTCTCTCCTTTTTAAAGCAGAGGCTGTGAAACACTTAGGGTTTACAGCCATTGTGGTGACAGTAATTGCTTTAACATTGTACTTACTTCTCAGTCTAGATACTGCTGTAAAGGTAAGCTAGTAAAGATTGATAGCATTATAGCTTTTACATTGAAAACTTCTGCTTCAAAGATGCGGGGATTTTTCCCCCCCATAACAGTGGTGGGCTCAGAATATGTCTTGAAATGTGGCTATTTGCTCAGTTTTATGTAACTCTAATTTGTGATTGTTTATTTATGTGTGTATAAGTATCCATAGAAACAAGTACAGACAAATATATATAAACACGTATGCATATATATATTTATATATATATTTGTACATTAAACTTCAGCTTTACCATTTGAATTGTGTTCATGTGGTATATCTACTATGTAGCCTCACAAAGAACTACAGTGAAAAAAAAGCTGCCAACTTTGAATACAGATTCCTCTAATATTTGCAAATAATCTCTTTAAGATGGTAAATAGTTTTTCCAGTCTTTATCAAGATATCTGTAAACTATGTGATAGGCTTCAGAAATGTGATAGCCCAACACAGGACAAAATTCTTTCCTGATGCTTGCCCTTTTGTGACATACAAAATTTCTCCATCAATTTAACTATACTTCTGACACTTACAGAAATAAAAATGAGTGGACATATACTATAAATGTGGCCTTACAGAGGTCTTTTCTCATTAGATTTCTAGTTATTGTAAATTTGTTATAACAGAAAATTTAAAATAGCCAAGAAGATTAGCTATTTAAGAAATGGAATGAATAGAATAAAAATATCAGCAATTAGAGCAGAGAGGCAATTCRGTTTAGATTTGTTGTATGAGACTTACATTGTACATAATCCCACATGAGAGATTCTATTTTTGGGGGTGGGTTAATAGTGAAGAAAATTTATTCTTTGTGTTTACGTGAAATATTTCTGTGCTGGCCTTTGATTGTAAGGTGGTAATGATTTTGGTTTTTTATTATTACATATTTGCATTTTATTTAATCCTTGGTGCACCATTCTTTTCAAAAATATTTTGGAAACTTTTAAACTTCCAGATAGTAAATGTTTAAAATGTTCTAGTGGTGGTGCTATATCCTTTTGTCAAAAATGAAGCCCAAGAAACAGGCATGCACTTGTGTGTATGCACTCTTTTTTTTTTTTTTCTTTACACTAGCCTTATGCAGGTAGAATGAATGCTGTTTAACTTGTGGTTTCTCTAAAAATTAAGTGATTTAGTTATGGCTTAAAGTCATTTTTTTTAAACAAGGTGAAAAAGCATTACAAAGCAAAGTTGAAAGGGAAGAACAAAACTAAATTAGTTGCTAGTAACAGTAATGTCTCATTTTCTTTTCACAGCAATTTGCTTCCAAGGTTCTGAGTTTTCCAGTGAGCTGTTTTTCTAGTGTGCTCCTGTCACAAAGGCAGGAAGAATGTAGCCCTGTAAATATGTCTGTGAAAGGAATCTGAAATAAATAGAGTATTCTTATTCAATAGACCTCTTTGAATGTTGACTGTCGGAGATCCTGAAAACTCTAATATGTGTATGTTAGTTCTCAAAGTTTAGTGTAGTATGGGCTGCTGATTTGTTCATATATTATATTTGTGTTTTTATTTGTCTGTTATTATTGTGATTGAGCAAGTGCTTTTTCACTGCTACAGTCTCACCGTTAGGCTTTCCTAGTCACTAACCTTCTCACCATTCCTGTCTGAATTTGGAAGTTTTTCAAGGCAACTTGTTACATGATTTCAACTATTTTGGTGCCAACTTTCTGAATTTTATTCAGCCAAGTATTGACTTACGCTGTTACTATAACTGGAACATAATTTATACATGAATGCTCTTGCTATACCTGTTATGCATAGGAGACTGTCAAATGTGCAGGACTAGCCCACCCCTCGTGGAGCAGTTGAGGAAAAATAGGTCTCTGAAGACTAGAAGGAATTCTTTAAACTCCTAGCAGGGCCAAAGGGTCAATGTCAGATTTAGTCATGCTGTTATTTTAGCCCAGTCGTCCAGAGAGATGGCTGAAAAGTGAGTCTTTTATTTCTTTTTATGTGTGATTATTAACAGGATTAAATGTTAGCCATTGTGTACTTAGTACCAATTAGTTGCTCATCCAAGAAGTTCATTCTGATTTTTTCTGATCATCTTCTTGTAATATTTTTTCACTGTTTGATTAGATTTGTGGAAGAGTCAAAAGAAACATATCTAGAACTGTGTCCTATCTATATTATTGTCTCCAGAAACTCTAATTTTAGATTTTCTAAGGTAGAAGCAACATTGCTAATAAAGACTTCTGAATCTAAATAGTTACGATGTACCTTAAAAATTGCTCTGTTCAAAATGCTCATAAAGCTAACCAACTTGGGAAAAATAAGATATTTAAAAGTGAATGAACTTAAGAAAATAGTAAAAAGCAACAAAAATCAAGTTGGGTGAGTTTTATTTATTCTCACTTTCATTGAGGTCTTAAATGTCAAGTCAGTTCATTAGTTATATATTTTAGCCTCTAAGTTCTTAAAGTGCAGTATGTTTTTAAATAGAAATGACCCTTCTGTGACGTGTATCGATGACGTAATTTTTTTATAGCATACATATGTCTCTTAAGGACAAGAGCTGAAAAAGATTTCCCTTTACATGGAAATACTCATTTAAAAATCATTATCTAATGGATTCAAAAAATTCAAAAGAGCGCATGAAAATGTTTCAGGTACTGTTGATGTCATGAAACACAATTATATCAATATAAAAAAAAAAGCTTAACTTCTTTTCAACACATGTTGTTTTGGCACTGAAAAGGGAAATAAGTGTAGACTGAGAAAGCATGGCAGTTAGCAGTAAACCATCCACTTTGTCACAGTGTGAAAAATAGTTAGCACATGCTAGACCTGACACTGAGAATGTATGCGTGTTTATAGATAGATAAGACTGCCCTAGAAAGTGGAGTGACTTCTTTGATGAATGAAATATTGATACATAAATTGATAACTACTTTTAATTCTGAGAGTTACTTATTTCTAATGCATTTAGTTAATTTAAAGCTTGCTCAATTGGCTTGTTTAATATTGACCATTCATCATCACAGAGAATGCACCTTCACGGTCATCTTCCACCCCCCTTTTTATATATTTATTTATTTGTTTGTTTGTTCGTTCATTCATTCATTTATTTACTTCAAAGTTTGGCTAAACTTGAGTTGTTTTGTGTAGGTTAAAATACTTTGAGGAGCAATCAGGCAAATTTGAGAATGAATTCTTCCAAAAATAAAATTTGTTTTATTATTATTTTATTTTTTCTGTTGCAAAAAAGCTTAAAATTTATTGATTACTAAGGAAAACTTTACTAAAGCTTTTTTTTTTCCTTATCTGGCAAGCATCTTGATATTTTTTTTTCTCAGTTGATGTTCCTATGTCACTATTCCAGTTTCTATGTTACTGTAAGCAGTAATCCTTATAAGCAATAGCTTCCCAGTGTAGGTGGATTATATGTTCAACTATACCTTTGTCATATCACACAACTGCTTAGATGCTTTGGAATCAAAAAGCAAAAACCTAAATGGCCTTACTGTCGAAACTGTAGGTATTACTACGCAAAACTTTATTGTACATAGCAATATGAACACTGCCCAACTATTTAAAAACTATACGTTTAGTAATAGCAAAGCAGAACAGTGGGAAGTTTGTTGTAGTCGTGGGATTTTGTTTCTGTTTTTAAGATTAACCAACATGCGTAAGCCATTATTTGTAATTCATTTTCTCATATGTAATTATATTATTTTTAACTTTGGGTTTGCCACTTGAAATAAAAAAGAGAAGCAGGATAGGATCAGTGACTTCTGGTGTTAATTGTGGTAGCATTGAATGTTATATGCATTCTGATTTGAAATGGCTTTCTGCCATTGTATGTATGTGACTAACCAAAACAAGCTCATCAGAACTTGCTAAGATAAATCAGACTGTGAAACAACTGAGATTTAAATGGCTGTTTCCTTTTTTAAAGGAACTGGATAGCAGTTTTAACATTTCTGTTTAGGTGTTTTATTTTTAAATGGTATATTTATTTACCATCAGTCAGGAAACATGGAAGTTACTGCTGAGGGTACCTAATTCCAGGCTGAAGAGAAGAGAAAAAAATATTTATCCATTCTGAATGTGAAACTGAGACAGTCAGGAAAGTCTTTAGAGTTTGTTCTCCAAAATGTAAGATTATTATTGTAATTTTTCAGTTTCTTAATAAAATGAAATATCCTTAGGACACAATTATATAGGTGATGAATGAAAAATCAGAACTGGTTCAAACAATTCTTATCAAAGGAAAAAGAAGGAGGACAAGAAGAAAAAACAAAGTGACATATATGAATCAGTATCGCAGTCTTTTAACCTGCTCCCATACTTAAAATTCTAATTTTTCATTATCAAGCTATGTCATTGTGTTTCAGTGAACAAAAAATTAAGATAAATGAGCATTAGGACAAAAGCATAAATATTACCATTGCTTAGGATTGAAAATAATTGACAGATGACTTTGTTAATGGAATTGAGTGTACAGGTGATAGTTTTGAACCTCCATACTTAGCTGTATGGTGCAGGCATGCTAACTCTATATATGCTTAGTGTTAAAACCTTGATTTTTGCGGCACTTTGCACTAAGCAGTGAAATACAAATTTTTATGTTAAAAAAAAATACAGTTCTATATTTTGTAGTATTCTTTATATGTAGTGGAACAAATAAAGCAATATAATATAATTAAAATAATATAATATTGCTTCACTTGTTCCACTGCATATAAAACCAATGGTATTTTATATGTTATCATAGTAATTAAAATCACTAATAACGATCCTTCTTCAGTGATTCTTGGAGAATGCATTGTATCCTAGACACCTCACATCACAGAGGCAAGAAGAATGGTGCAAGATAGTTTGGAGGTAATAAGTATGAAACCATTAGTGATTTAGGAATATGTCCATGATTCAGAAGTTAAGGATATTTTCCTTTTAGAAATTGAGAATGGAAAGGTCTGAAAGAGACATCAGGAGAAAGGAGGGAATGGCTTGTCTTAGATAAGCCAGAAAGATGTGATACTTGCTAATTTATATTGTCACAAATTTTACCTAATGAAATTTACCCTTGTTTTTATACCACGATATATTTCTATTTGCAGGAATATCCTTGTATTTAAGCATCTATGGTACCTCTAATTATACAAATATTCGATAAAAAAGCATTTTAGGTGGTGTCTTGTTAAGAGGTGCACACTAGTTATTTTCAAATTTAGACATGAAGCAGATAATTAAAAAAACTGCAAAAAACACAGTTGTGCTATTTTGTTAACCCAGAGATTGCTAATAAAATATTAACACTGTTAAGTTCAGCTGTATTCTGTCCTAGACCAAAGTATCAATAGCTGTAATGCACCAGAAAACCAGATGAAATGAATTTGCAAAAGAATTAGCTTCTTGCATTTAAATAATCTTCTTAAACTAGCAAAAATGGAGAAATATGATTTCCAATTTTATTTTGTTCTCATTTTCTGATGCAGAAAGATGAGATGAGTTTAAGTAGGAAATGATGTTACAGGATGTGTACTGCGATACAACTATAGTTAGGGGGTGATTTATAGCTGGAATGTCAGTTGGGGGGGGGTTCATTTTTAGCACTTGCATATCAAAATCTACTCCTTCAAAGGTAGTTTTATTATTGTATGAGATAGTTATCTTCTGAAAACTTTACAAAAATCACATTGTGACTGTTGTAGCTGTGCATGTCAAATAGGATATACCAGAGCATAACATTTAAAGCATAAGTTACATTTGTTATTTCTTTTCCGTTTTAACTCATCTTTTTTTCTGAGAGAAAGATTCTTTAAAATATATCAAGATCTTTAAATAAGAAAAAATAAACAAGTAAGAAAGAAACAGATAAAATCCTTGCTTGACTGCTAGCTATTAAAAACATTTACAGTAATGGTGACTACTGTGTTTAAAAGAAAACTCCCTCTTTCCTTTTTTTTTAAAGTAACTAGTAATAAATTTATGAATAATCCCTATAAATTTTGACATGAGTTATTTTGAAGGCTGAAAAGTCACTGAATTTCTAAGATGTCTATGGCATTTTTGAGAAGTTTAAATTTGATGTCTTTTTCGAGAGTGACAAGTTTTAGATTTGGAAAGATGTTTTATATGTTAACATGTGGTATCAGGTTAACTGTTTTGTTCATCTGTATAGTGCAGTTTTTACCCTTTGTGAATGAAAATAACAATCTGAGGAAAGGAAAGAATAATAAAAGTTGTTGTTGAACTGTGTAGGCTGCTTAACTTTTCTTGAAGGTTTCTGGTTTTTGTATTTAACATGAACTGGATATATAAAATCTGAATATTTAGGGCATAATTTTACTTCCATATTAGAGATTTTAAAGTAGGGACATGTTTGACGCAGTGAGGAGGAACCAGCTTTAGTTACCAAACAAAAAAGGACTAACGTGCAGGGACAGTCACTTACAAGTATTCTCTCATCTCTCAGAAACATAGGGGAATTTGTAAACACACTGCCCTATTTGATTAAATTCTTGCCATAGTTTGCATTTTCTTGCAAATGTTCAGTCTTGTTCTGCATSATTATTATTGCTTTAATGTATTTCAGAATTGTGGCATTTTACCCTAGTTTGTTGGTTAGATTCCTATCCTTTAAGTTACTGATAATGTTCATTAAGAAAAATGAAGAGCGCTTTAATGAGAACCCATGGTAAATTTTGACAAGTATTGTCAGTGGTGCAAAATGGCAATCTAGGCCACTAATTTTCCTTAGTTTCTAATTTGCAGATATATGTAATCTTCTGTGGAGTTTGAAGCATCTGAATAGTAAATGTAAACGTGTTGATAATAGGCTTATTTTACTTATTTGCTTTTCACTGTTTTCTTGAAGTATTCTGTGGACTCTCAAAGACAGGCACACCATATTGAAAGTTGTCCAGCTTTTCTCATGGTGCTTTTCTCTCAGTCTTGAATCCTTTAAAAAGCATGCCCTTGGTTACCAAATTTTATATGGTAGATTTTTCCTGAATACTGCTTTCCAGCAAGTGCTTTGTACAGCTAACATTTTAATTATGTTTTCCTAGATATGTATGTAGTCTTACATTGAACTGTCTGATTATAACAAGGTCTGCTTCTTTCATCGTGTACTAGAGCTTGGCAAAACTAGAAATTGAACAGGGCAGATACAGGGATTGATGGCTGACTGACATAGCAGGATGTAGTCAGTTCCTTCCCAAGTATAGAATACTTATTTTTGAAGTAGAGTTCTAAAAGAGACAAAATGTTATTTCCAGTTCTTCTAGTATGCTCTTTTATTTTTTTTCTGATTCAAAATCTATTAACTTATTCCAAGTCCAACAAGCAAGTTCTAATATCACTCAAAGGACAAAAAATAGCCCATAGTAATCCTGTCAAAAGCTTTTCATTTCTGTCCTTTTCAGAGTTCAAATTACTCTGCTTGGCATTTTTACTGTCCCCCCTGCCAGTAATCACATGGCATAATTTAAAACAATAAGGAATTTATCTTTGGAATTATACAGTGTCTGAGATAACTCTTTTGGTTGCAGATGTGATAGCTAGAAAGATACAGTAAAATTTTTATTTAATTGGAATCAGTTAAAATAGTATCCATTTAGGGATTCCTCTATTTTTAAAACTATGATAAGGGCTAGAAAGCAACCAGCTGTCTTATGAACTCAGTGGCCCTGAAGTGTATATTAGTTATCACACCAAAAAAAAACCAAAAAACCCAACCCTCTGTTAAATGTCATTTTGCAGGTATAGGTTATTCTCTTTGCCTCAGGAAAGGGAATCTTCTGCTGTTGAATTTATGAGGTAGTGCTGCATCTCTTACTGCTGAAATTAGCGCTGCATTTAGACTTGGTTCCTGGTGTGTGGTAGGTGGAAACTAAATGCTTTTTAGTCTAGCCATTACCTTAGGGCTGTGGAGTATTCCAGCTGGGAGTGCGGGCAACCCCTGCTGGCAGTAGGATATGGAAGTAGTGAAGCTGTGAATAGCATAGACTAGGCAAGGACTGCCTCAGCTAGAAGAACCTGGAAGGCAAGGATTTGTTTAGGTAAGTGGAATGGCAAGATATTGAAGAAAAAAGGGAGTGGCCAGTCCAGAAAGTTTGAAGATTTTTCCCAGGTAGTATCTTTTCTTAGCCATCTGAGCACTGAATCAATGTGTGAGATGACTATATCTATTTTGCTTTAGCTAAAATAGCAGCAGATGAGGTAGCCCAGCCAGTGGAAAAGCCTGATGGTCAGATATCACAAGATGATCCGGAAACAAAGTGCAAATCCACTGCCTGTGGAAATATCAGCTCAATCCCAGCAGGATTTACTAGCTTTGGACAGAAGTTTACCAGATTTGCTAGAACCAAGTTTGCTTTGGACGACTTGAATCTGTCTGCACCGTGCTACCCAGAGCTCTAGTTTTAAGATGGCTAATCAGGCACAGAACCCAAATGCATAGACTCTACTTTTAGAGTGCAGTACTACAGGAGGTTATAAACCCTCCTGGAACATGGAACACAACAGAAATATCCAAGTGACTCTACATTGAGCTAGCATGTGCTATCAGGGCTCTTTAGCTGGATGATGACCTGAAATGGCTGTACTGCTGAACTGGCTCTGGAATGTTCACATAATTCTGTACCTTACCTGAATAAATATGCCAATCCTGAGTTTTGTCTGCTGGTTATGGGTATCTGCACTTCTCATGTTGTTAATTTGTGATCTTCGTAAAGTGTTCAGTGGTAAGTGGGAGTTAACTCTGTTCTTGGGCTCAGGATGCAACACTATCTCAAGCCCATTTCTCCCAGTTCTTTCATCTGTACTGTCTCATTCTACATGGAAATGTTATTTTATTTGGGTTTGGTTAAGAAATGTGTGGTCATTCCCAGTCGCGTGCCTGGAAGCTTTGTTTGGTCTATCTGGCTGTCAGCTATCCATGTAGTGCCAGAGTGGTTATCCCTTAATCTCTGAGTGATAGATGCAAATATGATTTGAAGTTGAATCCTAAAGATTTTCAGTGTTAGAGAATTTAGTCTGTTTTCTTTTGGTGTTTAAAGCATGCATGTGTGCATTGCTAGTATGTCATCCCTAAAAACAAAAGAGGGATAAATATGTAAACATCTAAATTTCATGCTTCTGTCAAATTGTAAATGGAAGCATTTCCTGCTAACAGCCATCCTATCATTTGGTCAAACAAATGAAGGCAGCTCAAGGAGTCCTGCTATCAGGCACAGACTTGGAACAAAAAGGAGACCTTCAGTGTTGCAAATGGAGATTTCTTACTTTTGTTTACCTTTGAAAAGCAAAAATCAAAATCACTAATATCTGATGTCTTAAAAATCTGTTTTTCTTGAGGAATAGCATCTCTTTTGCAGGGACCTAGTGTTATTAAATAGAAATGACCCTGCAGTGCAGGATATTCCTGCAGGATAGGTGCAGTTCTAAGGTTCCAGAACAGAAACTCAAGGAAACTTAAGGATTACATTACCTCAATAGTTAACATCCTACAGTACAAAACTTCTCAGTGCATTTGTAGCGGGCATCATAGAAGCAGCTTGGAGACTCATGCAGACATTGTGGTGGTATTTAAGACTTGTCAAAAGAAGGCATGCGCTACCCAGAAGGCAAGTTTTACAGGAAGGTCAGAAATAATTAATATTTATTATTTTATTCAGATTCTTTTACAGCATGGACTTTGAGTACAAATTGAGACATTGTGTTCTGTCTAAAAATCTTACATATTAAGTAGAAGTATGTTATGTACCACCGCCTTTCTCGCTTGCATCCTTTTGTGGATCGTTGTGGTAAGAAGTATTTCAAGAGACCTAACTTCAATGCATACAACCAACTCAATAGGTAGTGTTTACACATTGTGGTAAAAGGAGCAGAGTGAGAATATTAGATGAAACTGAGCACTTCTGATTTGTCTATAACTACAACAAGTATTTTTGTACTAACCTGACAAAACCCCTGCTTGCATACTGCCTGCTCCTTGGTACTGTGATGGTTCTTAGTGGAATCCGGTTCTCCCAGCCTTCCTGCTCGTGGCTTGGGTAGTCCTCACCATCTCCTGAACAATTTGCCACAATTTGTTCTTGTTTTAGCCATGAGTAGTTTTTGCTTTATTGTTTCATTGTCTAAATAACTGTTTCCCTTTTCTCCAAACCACTTGTGTTCTGCCAAAAATGAACTTTTAAAAATGTAGAGAGGAGAACACAAAGTTTCTCAGGGAATCCGTGCCCCTGGTCCCAGTGATGCAAAGAGAGGGGTGAAAGGTTCAAAATCACAGCCCGGGAAAATTAGCTGTGCAGCAGAATAAAACATGGAGATAGAGCAGACTGTGTTTGTCAAGGTCGGAAAAGAAAGTGTTGCAGTAATCAAGATACCAGATGCTGATAGACAATAAGTCTATCTTTGTGGATAGAGGGGAAAGTGTATTGTGTAGGTAGTGCCTGGAAACAACCAATAACAATTAGGCAAAGCTTGGATATCTGGATGCCCAGAGCTCTTAAAATGACATCCAGGCAACTGCCAGGACAGCAGTACTTTGCACAAGCAATTAAGAAAGAAGAAAGTAAATTACTTTGGGGTGGAAGGGGGGAAAAAAAAGGACTTTGGGGTGGAAGGACAAAAGAAGATTTTGGGGTGGAAGGAAAGAGTAATACCTGTGTTTTAGCCATGAGCTAATGGCTAGATAGCCATGAGAAAGGATTTTAGAGTGATAACTTGATCTGGGGGAAAGAAACCAGAGGTATAGCTGGTTGTGAGTTTTCATCTTTTGCTCTTGGCCTGAAATGTATCTTGCAGACCCCCCCTCAGGCAGAGTCAGTCAGACTCCTAAACTCTGCTCTCTCAGGGGACTGAAAAGGTATCTGGCCAGCAAAGCTGCTAAGCACAGGAAGTACTACATCTCCCACTTCCATGACACGCAGCTAAAGCCACTGCAGGGATCCAAGAGGCAGAAGGGAAAAGGGGAACCACAGCTCACCTCCCCTTCTAGCTCTACTTTCTGGCATCTGATTCTCAGATGTTTCACTTCAAATTCTGTCAAGGCCTTGCACAGGGAATACATTTTAGTTACCATAATTTATACAATTTCTTCTGAGCACAAGTCAATCTTGAGGGTCACAGTATAGGGCCTCAAAGGACGTGAGTCAAATACCTGTGCTGGAGAAACTCAGATTTATTCAGACATCCTATATCATTGCCTCAAGTCATGGTACCTCGGGAAATCCTCCCTGGAAGACAGCTGAAGTTTGCTTTTGTAGTTCTGTTTGTTTTCTAATTCATGGGCTAAAAGTTCATTTTTTCAGTTTGTGGTGAGCTTGGCTTAAGATATTTCTCAGGCTGGTGCTTGTGGTGCTCACCTGACACTTAAAAAATAATTTGCTTTTTAATGACAAGGTTTCCTTAATTCAAGCAAAGATGCAGGACACATGGAACTAAATATACCTCTAGTTCTGTTTTTTTTTTTCTTTTTAATCAGGAAAACAATGATATACCTTTGAAAAGCTTTCTAATAGTATGTTGGTCTTCTGTGATAAACTAAATTTAACTATAGAAATTACAAAGACCAAAACTTATTTCTACTGCTTCACTCATCCCTTACAGAGTTCATACAACATCCATGTAACAATAAACTCCGTTTACCAAGGAATTCTAGGAAATATTAATTTGCTATTTGATCCTTTATGCTGACTTGATCCCTTCAGTCATTTATGAAAACAGAAGATGCACTCTTAGTCATACTGTAGCAGCTGAGTATTCTGAAAACTGTGATTCCTGTTTTCTGTAAATTGTATTTCTTCTCTAAGCATATCTCAGATAAGGCACTGAAGTTTTGGTAGATGAAAGTTAGAAAAGAATGATCATCCACTGCTTGTAGAAGTGGGGAAAAATTATAAAATGTCACTCATGAAATGCACCATTTTTATTAGTGTAAATGGCAAGTGTAATTCTGTTGTTCATTTAGGTACAGTAACTAGGTGAGTTAAGTGCTGGTAAAGTTATGCCACTCTACCCAAAATGCAGTTTGATTTTATAATCTTAAATGCTTTACTAAATACATTGAAAACAGACTTTTCCTTAAAATAATTAAGATAGTAATTTGAGCAGACTTAGGTTCAGGTTCTCATTGTAACAATTCTTTGAAGTCTCCACTTTGCCTCTGCTAATACTGTCAGAAAAAAGCTCTGATACAACAGAAAAAAAATTAAAGTTTGTGTTTTTTTTCTCTTGTATTGCCTATTATTTCAAGAATTCTGCCTACCATACTTGATGTGAGCCAGTATAGGTAAATGACAAATGCTCAATAAATAAAAATCTAATAGTTTCTTTTGGGAATGGCAGTGTGCAATGAGGGCATGAACTATTAATTTGGCCAATTGGATGAAGTTCTTCTTATTTCATTCTACATTGTGGAGACCCCCTTAAACCCAATACCACTGGGTTTTTAGATAAAATCCAATCTATAAAAATGGTACTGGGAGGAAAAGGGTGGGAGGAGCTCAGAGGAGGCCTGTGCAGTGGACAGTATACGGGTTTTGATGAACTGYTTATATGAAGTGATGTTCTTTCAGACTCAGCTATAACTGTAAAGTGGAAATGGTCATATACTATGCAGAACTTTTCTCCAAAATCTTAGAAGTAACTTACTACTGATTTAGGATGGTCGAACAAAGGTTCTAGAAGCTAAAGGACTTAATTACGGTAAGTTTCTGGTCTTTAGCATTCTTCCTTTATTAAAAAAAGAAAAAAAAAAAGAAAAGCTCCTTTGGGGAAACAACCTTTTCTATCCAGCACGAGTTAGCCTTACATTGTCTGCTGGAGTTAGGCCATTTGTTGTCATAGAGAAGTGCAACTATAGTAATGAAATGCCTGGGATTGCAGCTTGTTCCATGCATATAATTTGAAGGTTGTATACAAACCAGAAGTTGTCTTATCTCCTTTCTACAAGTACCTTACCTTTCTTTTTCTTTTTTTTTTATTCCTTTTTTTATTTTTTGAGTGATTCAGACTGATAGAAGCTCAGGAAAAGAGAGCATGGCTGCATGGGGTTTTTTTGTTTTTTTTAAACAGTTTTAAAAACAAATGCTACATTTCTGAAAATGAAGCATAAATGTGAAAGCCATGCAAAGCACACAGTGTGCTTCCCCCTTCTTTTGGATCATATCAAATCTTTTCCTGCTCAGATTTCAGCAGGCTGTTTTAGCTTTTTTGCAATTCAGGCATGGCTTCTTAGTCTGTACATCTCAAAGGCATCTTTCCCCACTGCTCCCCACTTCAAAAAAAAAAAAAAAAAGCACAACATTGCTGTTTACTGCTTGGAAATATAAACCAATCAGAATTAGTGGACCAACTCTAACATTATGTGTAACATTCTCTTTCAGTGAAACATCCTATTTGAGACAGAATAACTGTAAAAAATAAGAGTTCTTTAAATAAATGAATCATAGAATTTGCTAGCAGATTTTTCCAATAAGTGTTAATCAAAGTTGCAGTTAATTTTATCATTAATATGTCAATATCATGCTGTGTAAAATGTATTTTCGAAAGGTGCTTCCTGATTTTGCATGGAACCAATATTACGATGCAGTAAATACCAAAGAAATTAGAATATATGCAAAATTTGCCTTGTGCAATATTGCAAAATTTGCAAATGTATTAAAGTTTAAAAACTAAGTGCTTTGAATTTTAAAATAAATTATTCATTTTCCTGCATATGTGGGCTTACGTCACCTGAGTTTTTACATCTGTAATATGTAAAGACTTCATCAGTAATTCTAGCTAACTTCTATAAAAAGAGAATTTTATGCAAAAATAATCTATCTCTAATATGGGTATAATGTTGAAGAATCAAGTTAAGAAAAGCATTTTTAAAAATGAACGCTCATCTTTAATAGTATCTTACATTTGTTTTATATAATTTATTGCAGCATTTTCTTCTAAGTCATTCAGTAATATACCAATCTATATTTTATAGAAAAACTTTACAAAAAAAGTTATTACATGATATATCTTACCTCAAATTTGGATTATATTCCAAGTCCCAGTCCTGAAAGCAATCTGAGTATGAAGAAAACTAATTTGATGATGTAAGATTTTTAATGGTTGAGGCCTCTGACACAATCCATATGCTGAAATTTGAAGTCAGCTGGACTAGAAATGAGTTCGTATTTGGAAAGCTTGAATTCTCAATGTCTGGTGTTTCTTCCTGGCTGCAACTAGGTCTGCAGGCACACTTAGTCAATAGGCAATTCTAGTTTTAAACAATGGTGGAATATTTGTTTTTCTGAATGTAGTTAGTGATATTCAAATGTTTATTGGATGAAGTTCTAAATTCAGACAATTACAGACTTCATTTGCAATACAAGAATATAATGCTGTCCAAAAATTTGATTTCTGCTATGTACATTTAAAATTTTAACACTGATGCGCTGTGATCTGGTTATATAGACTGGATATATCACAGTGCAGTTAGAAAAAGGGACGTTTATGTATGACCTATCTAGTGTATGCATTTTACTTGGGTTATTGCTTTTTAATATTTCTATACAGTTTTAACATGGTAGATTTTTTATTTTATTTTTAATACTGGGAAAATCATAGAAATAACTAGGGCTAAAGAAAAAATCGAAGTACTTAGAACAATGAAAACCAATGTTAAGATTGCCCAGGCATTTAATTAATAATTTGAATAGTGTGCAGTGAATGAGACAGAAATGTGAAGAAAGGCTTTGATTCAGCAAAACAGTCAAACGTGTTTAACTTTAAATGTGTGCTTATGTCCTCTAGGTTTAGGATTATTCTAGTTTAAAGCTAAGCACAGGCTTAAATGTTCCCTTAATTGTAGACAGGGCATTTTAGCCTTGTTTGTGGGCATATACTATTTGGAATTTCCATAGTGTAATTTTGGATTATTAGAGTACCTATCAATGCACTGAGAAATATTTCAGTTCATAGTGACAGTAAATGATTGAAAGAGAGGTGCAGTCACTGGGCAGTAATTCCTAAAAAAGACAGAGAATATTTACTCCATTCACCACACACCACATAGCAGTCAGGCAGGGGTCCTGTAACGAAAAATGTACTTCCTCATATTCCGCATCAGGCAATGTAAAGGCCACACAGGCAGGCTTAAATTTTGAGAGATCTTGATTTTTGATTGCTCTATTTTAAATGCTAACATTCATTTAAGCTGCTTTTTTTTTGATTCAGTAAATTATTTTAAAAAAAGCATATAAAACAGTCACCCTATTTTTTTTAGCTGTTGTTATCAAATATTGGTCCACACAGCACATGACCATGTTCCAGAACAGCTGCTTCATCAATATGAAGTTAGTATACTTCCTTATTTACATTTGCTGTATTGTATTAATAGCACCTAAAATATAATACACTTTGGATAATACTTGTTTTTCTTTCACTACTTGGTTTATTTGATACAAGGTGATGTTAGTGAAATCGGAAACAATATTGTAATGATGATCTTTTTTCTAAACCATTCCTGTCTCAGGTTGATATGTATTCTCTTATCTCTTTAAGACAAAGAAGCAGAATTTGGACAAGAACTTTTTCAACTGGTGAAGAGTTACTTACCTCACTTAAAAAATAATCATATTTTTATCAGCTTTTCAGCAACAGTTGAAGGAAATCTAAATACTTTATTACTGTGGTGGTATTAGATTGCCTGCCTGAGCCCTCATAACATGAGTTATGTCATGTGAGGAGAGAATCTTTCTAGCTACTACTGAGAATTGCGCAAGAGATTATGAACATCATCAACAGCCCTTTTAATACATTCTCCTTTAGCATAAGAAGCCTTTTCACCAGAAGACAGGTAGAAATGTAAGTCTGGGATCCTGTGACATTAGAGTGAAGTTTTTTCTTCTGGAAAATATTGTGTCTGGGGAAATAGCGTACAACTTCCCCTTCAACATATACATGCACACTTTGCTTTGTAAATGCAGTTGATAGCACCAGTGAGGACAGGGTATTTCTTCTGCGGCTTCCCACTTTATATGCTGCCTTTTTGATCTAGTATATCTGTGCAAAATCTTGATACTAGTTCAGTTCAAACACTGAGCAGTCACTGTTTGAGCCTTATCTTTGTAAAACTCCAGCTACATTCCAGATAGCCACCAGGTAGTTGCAGCTGGACTTAATCGAAGCAAGCTGTTCAAGCCCTGCCTGAAGTAAGGAAGTAAGTTGTGATGTGTAGATTGTGTAGATAAGTGCAGCAAATAATATGACATATAAGTTGATCTTGGCAAAGCCAGTTTTCACCATAGGACTTTAAGAATTTACGATTATAAAATTTATCCTAAAGATTTTAATTTTTTAATCTGAAAGTTGCCACACTGTCTAAACTATTGGCTATGTAATGTTTAAAATATGCTATGGTAAATTATTGTTTGATTTTTTTAAAACAGAATTTATTTTCATTATCTAGATTCTAGGTTCCTGTGGTGAAATCCTTTCCAGGAGACACCATATTGAACTACACAGTTAATCTTTTTGTTGTCTCAGGAAGGATTTTTTAAAAAATTAAGTGGTGTATGAAAATAACTCAGTTCTATTAAATACCCAGGAGGAAAAAAAAGGAGAAATGAGTCTTAATTATTATTTTGCAAATCGTAACAGGATAAATGAAGCAACTTTGCTAGCATTCTACTTTAAAACCAAATTTTTGACAGTCTTTCACGTATAGCCCATGTTAACTCTGGCACATTAAGGTCTCTGTCTCTTTTCAGGTTATAAGCTTATTAAAGAGAATGGCAAGTTTTAGCAGCAATCTTAAGGAGTACTGGCATTGTCTGGCTGAGGAGATTGAAATGCTCTGCAGAGCTGTGCATTGTAGAGTATATGTAATGTATGTGTGCTCCAGCACTGTGCGATAATTAAAGATATTCTCAAGGACAAACTAACACAGTTGTTAGAGTTTGCAACAAGGGTTATTTTTTATGAATAGTGCTGCTCTTGCTCAGAATAATACCATTTAGTATTCTGGGTTTTCAGTGCTAAGACAGTTTGAAGTGGTCATCTGAAGCATGCAACAGAAGAGTCAGAGTTTGTAACGTATACTGGTTTTGATCTGTGCGCTCTCTCTTCAATGTCAGTACTTCTGCATCTGTAGCTAACCAAGAGCTTTAAATGCTTTGAAACGAGAAAATTGACAGTCTTCCAGATGTGTGCTGTCAGCTTCCATTCATCTTAACATAAATAAAAAAAATCGTAGCTATGCATAATTTATGAATGTCATGCATAAGGCTATATGGATCTCATTTTAAAATTAAGTTGAAAGATTCACTTCTGGAATTTCCTTTTAACAAAATGTTTTGGGATGCTTCTTTAGACAGTAAGTAGTTGAACTCTGTATTTCATCTGTTTAGATGTGTGCTTTTTCTATCACAGTAGTGTTTACATAAATAAATGTATCGTGAGAAAACCTCTGAGTCAGCACATTAATACTTCAGTTTTTAAAAGTGGGTGACCTAAGGCATGGCAAAGTTAAGTAGTGTGCTAGATTTTACAAAAGAGGTCAATAGCAGAGCCAGGAAATGATTTAACAAAAAAACACCCTGTTTTTTCCCAAAGATATTTTAGATTTTTTGTCTTTTTTTAAATTCTGTTTTGGTAAAAATACAAAGGTTTTTCACATTATGTCTTGATTCAGCATATCCGACGTGCTACTTAGATTAGCATGAAGCACATAGGAGTAACCTATGTAAATCTTTATTGACTTGTCGTGAGAAAGAGGTGGAGGGATTTTTTCTTTTTCTGTCAGTGTTAATGGTGTTTTCATAAAATATGATGGATTTATAAATATGTTTAACACATCTTTCCTTTTTTGTCTTAGTTCTTTGCTTCTAACTTGCAGGTGCAGTGGCTGAACAATAAACTGTATGGTGTAACAGGTAAATTTCACAATTTACCTGCCGTAATAGTGTGCTCTGTACTGCCATTCAATCATCTCAGAATTTTACTTGCCTGATTAGTTGAGTGCAGCAGATTTTCAATTTAAATGTAACTTCATCTGCTTGATTAAAAATGTAACAGAACATTATCTGTTGCAAATAAATTTCAGAGGAAGAGATGATTTTGCCTGTTTAAAAATAACATCTGTTTATATTGGCTGGGAGCAGATGATTAATACCTCTCTAATTTCGAGGTTTACCAGTCCAGCTCACCTGTCTCTTTGCATGGATAGCTGAAATTGATGGCTGTCGAGTATAAACATTTACCTGTTGATGTTTATTTGATGGATTTCTCTTTTAAGGATAATACAGAATCCCATCATTGGGCATTCATTTATTTGCTGCTCATCAAGATGATTGACAGTTTTGCCAGCAACATAGAAAAAGGTTTTCCTTCTTGGCACATGCAAGAGAAATTTACTTCTAAGTGATAAGTGCCTCACAGAAGAAAACAGCTTTCCAAGACTTTTCACTTCCAGCATTTATTTTAGTTGTGTTGAATGGAGGCTTAAGGTTGACATGAATTCAGTGGGACATAGTGGGAGGTGGATTTCTGACAAATAGTAGGGCAATTGCACAGCTGTTTTTCATGAAGTGATGACTTGTTTAAGCTTCAAAGCAAAAATCCGGAAGTGCTTGCAAACATGAAAAGCAGTGATTTTGAACAGTATTAACATGAAAGGTTAAATCTGTGAAAGTATTAGTTCAGTGAGCAAAGATATTTTGAGGCTTGACAATGTTGATAATCTGTCAATTGTGTTGTTCTTAAGAGATGTGTTATTGCAGTAAAAAATTGGAGCAATGTTAAAGCAATTGTCAAGGTGCTAGAGGTATCTGAGCCTAATTTGACCCTTTATGTTCTTAGGGTTGTTTGAGCAGATCTGATTTACAGATGGAAATAGAGGGGTGCTGGAGACTGGTCTTTTCTACCTATTTCATACACAAACACACTTCTCGTTCTCCTATGAAGAGCAGTACATGCTGGCACATGATAGCAAAAATTGTGCTCATTCATAGACCTTCTCTGACATCATCATAACGGAGGGAGTAGTCAGAGGAACATAAAACTGCAGATTTCAGCTGCCAACGTAATTCATCTCCATTAGTTTATGTTTCTTCTGTAGCTAACCTCTCTGTTAATGGGAAACTATGTACTGTAAAATAAGATCTGCCAAAGAGTTGTCACTATGCTGACACACTGCAGGATTCTTACTCTTCCTCTCTCCACATTCTCATTCTTCATTGTTTCAAGTTATTTTTAGATGCCTTATGCTCACATATTAGGTGATTAGCTAAAACTGGAATTTTGCATGTCCAAAGGATGCAAAAAAATCATGATTTCCTGATTTCAAGTAAATGTAATAAATTAGCAGGACTAAATACAGAACTTAGAATTTTGAGTGTAATTACAAGGAGCATTCCAGGTTTCTTTGATGGCTATTTCACAACAAGCACAGTATATTTTGCTTTAGCAAAATAAGCAACATGTTCTACTTCCAAGATTGTATCTGGGTTACAGTACAGAGAATCAAGAGAACTGTATTTGTGCCTATTTTATGAGACTGATTTCTGTGTGAGCCTGGACAAATTACTTCATTTATTTCTTAATTTCCCAACCTGTAACATATATCTGAAAGTAGTTGCCAAGTTTTGTGAAGCATATGTGTTTTATGAGTATCCTGTTTTATTTTTATTAGTAAAAGACATGATTTCCTCAGATATTTTTCTAAAAAGGCACAGAGACTAGAGATTATGGAAAGGTCTACCATGATTTAGTCTTGCTCCTGTCCTAAAAGTAAGATTTCTTTAAGAAATATAGACATATTTAAATTAATTTGGTATTAAGGTAGCTGAGCAAATAACGAAAAGTTTTTGTCTTTTCTTTAACTAAAACTGTGTCATACTTTATGGTACACACACTGAGGGCACAATTCTCTATTACATCCAGGTGATAGCCAGAGGATAGTGGTTATGGCTTTTGGTTTTCAGCCACTTAGCCATGGTGGAATTTAAAACTGGTGAGTTTTCTATAAAGTCTATAAATGACTTTTTACCACTAGAAGAAATAAATATAGTAATGATCTACTCTTTTCTGCATGCTTTTTACCTCTTCTTAGTTCTAGGTTCAAGGTAGCTAGCACACAAAGCATTAAAGTATTTTTCTCCACTTCCTGTTAGCAAGGCTGGATATCTCCAGCTTTTTAAGACTAGACTACATTGCTGCTACAGCATAAAGTGATGACAGCTCTGTAAAATAATCAACTGCTAAAATTCCAAAATAAAAGTTCTGGATGAGATGTGAAAATACCCTACACTCGCATTTTCTAGGTCCTAGTTTTGTGTTAAGTGGGGCCCCTTGTCCTTCTTCAGTCAACTTCTTCAAAGCAAATTTATATATAGCTTATCTGTAAATTTGTTTTCCTTTTTTCCTGCTGTCAGAACATCTTGCAAAATTCTAGTAGAGTCATAACTTCAGGGTTTTTTGCAGTAGATTTGAGTTGTCAAATACTTGTTTAAATAAGAGTTAAGCTCTACCATATATTGCTTGACCTTCATGTCATTGAGATTGGTAGCAAAATTCTTACTTCAGTGCTGCTGGGTCTGTCCCCCAACTATACCTTATTTTCTGACAAAAAGTAATTGTAAATTAGGAGAGCAACCATTGTTATGCAACTTTTTCTTCTGAATATGTTCAAGAATTTCTGGTGGACCTAACTGAACGTGTGTATTTGTTTATTCTTATATAAGCATGCTCTCCTGTGAAGTAGGTTTATTCAAATACAGCCTTGATATTGTTAGAGGCCTGTTTATTTATCAGTTTGAGACATGATTGCCATTTATTTTATACTACCGTGAAAATAGCAAAATCACATCTGAACAGCTTGGAAAGAATGTAATTTTTTAAAATTTTGATTTGTTTTTCATTTGCTAATATTACAAATATTGAATGTTGTGTAATGAATGTATTAAAAATGTAGAGGAGTTCTTATGCCCAAGGCATGGAAATAAATCTATTAGATTATTTTCTTTAGTATAGTATATTTCTCTTTGTTATATATGAGTAAAACGGTTATTGTATTTTTAGATCTAGAAACTTGAGACTAATCCTGGCTATATGGAAAACAAGGGAGGGTACTTCAGAGGATTTGCTGAAGTTGTGCTATTGTTAGTCTGTGAGGTTTTAGAATGCTGTTTCAATAGGTCTAGATGACCTCATCTTTCCCTGCTCACTAATCCACAGCCTCTATTTTCATAATGTCTTAGAAGAGTTTATTTAAGGAAACTTGCACAGGAATGATGGTTGATGCTTTACATAAGTCATAAAGTCAAGAGTTAAATAAACACATCCAAGTTGCACTTTGTATACCTAACATTGAAGAAAACATTACCAATTTGCTTTTTGACTAAATTTTTATGATGTTTTAATTTTATGCAGTGATGTTAAAACTTAGAGCAGCCTCATACAATCTATAACTGTAATCCAGTATTTGTGATTCAACTCATTTTTTTGAAATGTGCTGACTTTCTTTTTCAGTCAGTGCTAGACAAAAAATTCACAGAATTTTTCCATGCATCCTTGCTCTTTCATGTTAAACCTGTAGGACACTCTTGTCACTTGATAATGTTTTGGTTGCTGAGGTGCATAGAAGGTTGTTAAACTGGGTCCCATTTTAAGCCAGGTCCCAATGCCTGATTGCCAGTTGGGTTAGCAATACATAAATACTGCTCTTGAAACACTTCTGTACTTTCATTGCAGTTGGTTGGTTGAACAAACTCTTTGCTGTACAGACTTGTATCTGCTGTTTTACATTATTGCCATTAATTCCATGAAGAAATCCAGGGTAATCCAGGGAAGTATACTCTCATGCTTGCATGAAAACTTGCATTTTTTTGGAAGCAAATAGAGCCAGTTGCAGATGGGGAAGAAGATAATATCTACACTGTCTTTTTCAGGCCGGTCTGTTGTTCCAATGTCCTTCTCTGGCAAGGGGGGTGAAAAAAGTCTGTTGCCATAAGATCGATTTCTGTTACCACAGATGTGCTTAGTTTCGATGATCTGACAAAATGCCCCACGTATAGCTTCTTTGCAGTGGAGTCTCAGAATACTTTGAAATCCTTGCATATATTTCTCAAGTCAAAGACTTCCTGACCTAAGTCATGATTGTAGTTGGGCAGAAGCAAAAAGCAGGAACAGTAGTTCTTCCAGTGTTGAGTTTTGTCACTGCAACTTAGGGAAGCTCTCTTGTATTCCACACAAGGCATGTAGGTCTCTGAGCTTCTGGTAGTAATGCAGAGGCTGTTTGCAACTAATAATACCTTAGCATTTCAGTACTCTTTGAACACACATACTGCACAGGCTTCTGACACAGGACTGGCCCACAGCAGACAAATTCCTCCCCAGAAACTAAGTCTGCAAAGTTTGTGTCCACACTAGTTAGTGAAAATACACAATGGTGTGGCATCAGTGTGGAGGAGTTTTAAATCTGCTGAACAGACCTGGAGTTATTCAACAGGCTATGTTTACATAATCTAGCAGCAGGAAACAAGTTCATATGATACTTTTTCAGAAAGCATTTTTAGTCATTGTTCATGTGCCAGTGATGGAAAGCTGAATTACAGATTTGCAGAAGCAGTTGTCTGTGGATACCAAAAAATTGCATCCCTCTCTAATGGTTATTAGAAGAATATCATGTCACCACCTCTTCTAATTGAAAGCTTTAGTCTGTTCATGGCACAGAGAAGAGATAATGCTGCACAGAGGTCTTTGCTTATTTAATTTTTCAGATAAACAGTAGCCACTTGCTACGTAAAACTGCCTGTAGAAATTAATTACAGAGGTAGAAAAAAGAAAAATCAGACTAGCAAAAATGTTTTATGGTATTACTTAAAGCACTGTTAAGATAGCTGATAAAAGATGTGTGGGACTTGAAGTTATTTGACCAGTCATGGAGCCATAAAAAATAGGTTTTGGAGGTTAAAAAGCAGAAGAAAAGTAAGTGACATCAGTTAGAGCCAAATGCTTTGCTTCTTATCTGTCATGCCACCAACTTCTGGAGCCATTGGATTTGCAGTCAAACCATGAAATGTTAGTATTCTGATTGTAATAAACATCCAGTTTGAAGCAAGGAAGGAATCCATATGGGTATGCCTTATACCAGATTTAGCTACATCCCGAATACCTTATGAAATCTGAGACTTGCATGCTTGCTGGCATCCCTTTTTCTCACCTCCATTTCCTTCCCAGCCCTTTTTCATCTATTTCTTATCCCTGTTTTGGTTTCAGTCAGAAAATCAGATTCAGCCTGCCAAGATGATGGCTTTGCAATATTGCACTGAGCTCCTGTGAACAAGAAAGGCAGATGAAAATGATGTCTTTAAAGCCTACATGGTACAGAGTCTCTGGCATTTGTAAACTGTCTGTCCTTCTATAGCAGTGAGACTGCCAGATACTGTACCAGAAATAGCAGCTGAAAGTCTGTCAAGACACAATTCAACTGCATTCAGATATCTTGCAAGCAGTCTAGTCTTGGCTTCTGTAGTGGTATGTATGTACTTTGTTCTGAGTCTTGTTTGTCCTGCACAGACTGACAGGATAAGAGTGTTTGCAGCTCATTACAGTGGTTATATTGCAGTTCCTGGAATCTAGGCACCAGTCTTTCTAGTCTGTGCAATATATTCTTCTACTCGCTAGAAGACAAGGCTGAGATTTGCAGCTCTGATCTCTTATGTCCTAACATCTAGCTCTGTATGTTGCTGCAAGGGGCATTCTCTATGTGCCGGTTAAGTCCCTCATGTGGGGGAAGATGGAGAGCAAGAGGCAGCTGCCTGGGAACAAAAAATGACAGATGTGTTGCTGTAGCAGAATTATACATTCTTTTAAGAAATGATGAATTCCATGGCGTCTTGGAAAAAAATTAAAATGCTTCAGACCTGCGGAGTTAAGGAATTTGAGATGAATTTGATAATTCACACATTCAGAGCTTTTTGTTTCAGACCC
Organism: Apteryx rowi; assembly: GCF_003343035.1. Lineage (NCBI taxonomy): Eukaryota > Metazoa > Chordata > Aves > Apterygiformes > Apterygidae > Apteryx > Apteryx rowi. Next base: position 475,039 of record NW_020450130.1, on the reverse strand, counting down.
TGCAGACTCAAGGATACCAGATCCTTCAAATTCTATTTTCGAAGTTATGACTACCAACACTCCTAATTTTTTTAATTGAATTAAAGTATTGAAGGGAAGGTGAACACCATACATAACAAAATTCATGGCTGCAAATCTCAATTGTGGTAGGCCTTGTTAAATGTCATTGGTAAAGTGTTTTTCTGAGGATTTATTTCTGTGATACAATTGCTTTTTAGTGTACATGAATAAGATACAGTAAATGTTTACATAGTTTGAATTATTGCTGTTGAGCATACATTTCTAGGAGTCTAAGTTAAGAAAGGTTATACTTAAATAATACATAGCTATAGATTGCTGTTTGTATCCTTTTTTATTTTGCAATTTGTATCTGACATCTGAGGAGACTTATTTCTCTTCCTGTTTTCCTTACAAGCTCCTGTTTTTAGTAATGCTAGGAAATTTTGGAGATTAGAAGAGCGACTGTAGTCTTGAAATTTTTTTGAAAGTAATTTTACTTATTTCTTCATATAGTTCTACTAGTAAAAAAAAAAACAAAAAAACCTACTTTAAGACCAGGGTTTTACAAACCTTAGTTTATGAAACAGCATGATCTCTCCTCTATGTTATATTTAATATTGCCTATTTCTACTATTTAAGAATTGCTTCCTCAATACTATTCTAAAACTTAGTACTTTTTGGTAAATAAGATTCTTCAAATGAAATTAAATTACTTCTGGTGTTTGTTAGAAAGTTGCAGCTTTCCAACTTCAAGACTTAAAAACCTTTCCCAGGAGGCACGGGTATTGCTTTGTGGCTTCACAGATTTACATTAGTTTCCATATTACTTACAGGGGATCAGGAAAACTCATTCATCCATTGCAAAAAGCTGTTTCTAAAATTCCAGCTTGCTCTGTTTAGAACCATAACATCAGACAAAGACACTTTTTTTTCTTTTTTACACAGTAGTATTTTAATATAAGATTTCACATTTTCTGTTTCCCTGATGTCCTGGCACTTAGAGAAAATAAGTTTTCAGTCAGGAAAACTACAAACTGAAATTATCAGACAAACATGTATCTTCTGTGTCTCACAGCTTTCTGTATGAAGTACAACAGTTAACAGAGATGTGGTATTGGGAAACATCTGTAGGCATGCTGTACCAGCATTTTCCTATTCCTATAAATTGCTATTGTCCTTAGGCCTGACCTTTTCAGATAACTCTGTCCAGATTTTCAGGAGCAGGTGTAGCAGGATTGTTCTTAATATTTATCTTTATTCTTTGTTCTTCCAAATATCCAAATCTTTTTCATTTCTTGCTCACATACAAGGTACCGTGTGAAAATCCATAAAAGGAAAAAGAGAAGTGGATGAGAAAATTACCCATTTCTAAGGCTGACAATGTTTGCACAGTAGCTGATTCCCAGGATAAACAGAATACATTGCTATGAGAAATGAATTTTCATAAACTTTTTATCCAGAGCAACTGGATTCTTCTATGCAGTGTAAATGATGTTATGAAAATGTAAAGTTCATTAACAAGCTGTGTATTTTTTTATCCACTTGAATGTAATTTAGAGATTATATACTGTAATAGGATTTATAACATTATGCTGTTTAATCTTTATGGTTTTACAAATGCATCGAGTACAGTTGGCAGAAACTACCATTTGCCTTCAATATGAGGGTTCTGTAACCTATGAAAGCAAGCAACAAACTTTTACCTGCATTTTTTTTTGTTTTTATTGATATTAATGGATTTAAAGAATTCTCTGTAAACTGTGTAGAATGTAACCTGATAGATTCAGCATCTTACTTTCAAAGATAATTTGGTATTGGTTTAAGGAAGATTTGTGTTAGATGCTGAGTGTATTTGTATTTTCATTTTAGCATTTCTCTATTGTCCTATGTTTTGTGCTTGAGGATATATTTTTAAAAGTGACTTTAAAAGTATTCCATTAGGAAGGGAGAAGACCATGTTTCTCTTGAACTGGAGAAATAGAAGTTCTTTACTATATTGCAGTATGCAAAGCTCTATACTGTATGCTTTGGGAACAGATCAATTCTTGTCAGCAGTCTAGGATACAGCTAAAGTGAAAGCAACAAAAATTTCAGAAAGTCTTTTGACAGGAAAGTGTACAGTAGTACAACATACTCTTTAATGTATATGAAAATGCTAGTCCTAGTCAAGCCATCCTTCCTCAGTATAAAATATTTTATGCTGTGCTTTCTAAAATGTAGCTTTTTAGGTCACCCTTTTAATCCTTAAGAAAGCACACAGAAAAATAATCCTGTGCACTACTTAATATTACCTAGGGTTCAATACCTCATCTACCCCTTTCTTGTCCAAAACAAGGCACTTTCCAGTAGATCTACTTTGGGGGTAAATTGATTTCCATGTTTGGCTGGATGCTGTGCACTTCTTTCCCATGTTCCTGTACTGAGCAGTTGGCCAGTGACTGCAAACATAGGTTGTGTTATGTTCTTCAACCAGGTGCTATTGCCAGGTATATACAAAGCCAGGGTATTTCTTGTCCTTAATAAAATGCTGACTGTGCTTACTTTGTAATGAGTGGCAATTACTGATATGAATTAAAAGACATGATGATGCTTCATCTGTGGTTGTCAAGTTGAGTATGTCATGAGTATGAGTGATCTTTGGAAAAACGGAAACCTTCCAAACTCTTCCAGTGTTTGTTTTGCTATTAGAAATTTTGATAAAGGTATCAGAGAGGAGGGGTTTAACAAAATGTGCTGAGTTCATCTTAATGCACTGCTTTTTAGTAGTCTGCCTTTTTTGAAGGGCAGTTGTGTGCTGAGCTAGGTCTTGCTTGTATACAAAGTAATTGAACTGTTAGTAATATCATAGTAATGGGAGAATATGACTTAAATTCACATTCTGTCATTATTGTATTTTCACAACAATTAAGTGGGCATAAGCCTTAAAAAGTTCTAATTTTACACTGATTTTGAAACATGGTGCTATTTCTTCCCCCATTTCATTGTACATTGAAAAATCATAGGAATTGCTACTGGGCCACTGAAAAGAGGGTGTTTCTGGAATAAGGATCAGAGACAAGAATTTTTGTGTAGATGATAAGGTATGTCTTAAATATAAAATGAAGTTTCAGTATTAATCCACTGTAGCTTACTAGAAGCCAGCTAATACTGGTGTTAAGATCAGTAGCTTTGCCTGTGCCTAACCAATCTGATAGCCTTCTATGATGGAATGACTGGCTGGGTAGATGAGGGGAGAGCAGTGGATGTTGTCTACCTAGACTTCAGCAAGGCTTTTGACACTGTCTCCCATAGCATCCTCATAGACAAGCTCAGGAAGTGTGGGTTAGATGAGTGGGCAGTGAGGTGGATTGAGAACTGGCTGAATGGCAGAGCTCAGAGGGCTGTGATCAGTGGCACAGAGTCTAGTTGGAGGCCTGTAGCTAGCGGTGTCCCCCAGGGGTCAGTCCTGGGTCCAGTCTTGTTCAATTTATTCATCAGTGACCTAGATGAAAGGACAGAGTGCACCCTCAGCAAGTTTGCTGACGATACAAAACTGGGAGGAGTGGCTGATACCCCAGAAGGCTGTGCTGCCACTCAGAGAGACTTGGACAGGCTGGAGAGGTGGGCGGAGAGGAACCTCATGAAGTTCAACAAAGGCAAGTGCAGGGTCCTGCACCTGGGGAGGAATAACCCCATGCACCAGTACAGGTTGGGGGTTGACCTGCTGGAAAGCAGCTCTGCTGAGAAGGACCTGGGAGTGCTGGTGGACACCAAGTTAAGCATGAGGCAGCAATGTGCCCTTGTGGCCAAGAAGGCCAGTGGTATCCTGGGRTGCATCAGGAAGAGTGTTGCCAGCAGGTCGAGGGAGGTGATTCTCCCCCTCTACTCAGCCCTGGTGAGGCCACATCTGGAGTACTGTGTCCAGTTCTGGGCTCCCCAGTACAAGAGGGATGTGGCACTACTGGAGCAAGTCCAGCGAAGGGCTACAAAGATGATTAGGGGACTGGAACATCTCTCTTATGAGGAAAGACTGAGAGAGCTGGGCCTGTTTAGCCTGGAAAAGAGAAGACTGAAAGGGGATCTTTTGTATACAAATATCTGAAGGGAGGGTGTCAAAAGGATGGAGCCAGACTCTTTTCAGTGGTGCCCAGCAACAGGACGCGAGGCAACAGGCACAAACTGAAACACAGACAGTTCCATCTGAACATGAGGAAAAACTTCTTCACTGTGAGGGTGACAGAGCACTGGAACAGGTTGCCCAGAGAGGTTGTGGAGTCTCCTTCTCTGGAGATATTCAAAACGCGCCTGGATGCAATCCTGTGCAGAGTGCTCTAGGTGACCGTGCTTGAGCAGGAGAGTTGGACTAGATGATCTCCAGAGGTCCCTTCCAACCTCAGCGATTCTGTGATTCTGTGACAGGTCACTACCTTTCATAAGAAGAAGAAAACAAAACAAGCTCTGTTTGTTCATCTAGACAGGCTTTTTTAAGAACTGGTAGAAATTATGGAAATTTAGAAGAGAATAACTTTTCCTGTTCTTCTACCCAAAATGATCTACACTTCATGAGCTTTTAATTTTTAATATACAGCATTATTTAATGATCTGGAAATGTAGATACCCATTTTGCAAAAGTAAAAGTCAAAAACATTTCTATATTAAGAAAATGCATAAACAGCATAAATATATAAAATAATCAGAGAATACTATCTGCAAGTTGCCTCTCTGGGAAGACCACTCTGTGTCAGTTATTCTTCTGCTTCCCCTGTATCTTTTGCAATAACATTCTAATAACTGATTTGAAATGGAAGCCAGGTCTCCAGCCTATTTTAAGTTTGCAGGATATTTAGAAAATAAATGCCTTTCATTTTCTGAAACAGCTGGTGCAGAGAATTGTCAGAGTCTACTAGGGTAGCTGAACCCCTGGAGTTATTCACTATGACAGTTCCATGTTTCTATCAGAAATGTTAGTTTCACATTGACTTACACAATAACTTTTCCTCTCCCTTCTCTGAACCTATGTTTCTCAACCAGCTCTTTTCATTGCTAAAAAGGGTCAGATATGTTGAGGTTAGGCTCTCCACATCAGAAGAAAATTACATGGAGAAAGACATCCAGAAATAAAACAGGCATATGAACAGTGCACCTTCAACAAAGATATCCATTTGTCAATAGATGTCACCATATAAGTCTGCCTAAAATGTTCTTTTCTTTTCCTCATTTCTCTATACAGATTATTGTACAAAATGTAAACTTTTAACATTTGGGTTGTTCCTTAGGATGCATCTTTTGTTTGGACAAAATAAGCTTTGGATGCTTATTTATATGTTCAGTGAAACTGGGTAGCGAACAGTAATTGTGTTGTACTAAAGAATTAATCCATTTAGTCATGGGAAGCACTACTTAGCATTTTTTTCAGTGTAACTTACCATTTTAAGGAATTTGAACTTAAATTTAGAAGAGAAATGTAATTTTAATAACATTATTGATAAACATGTTTATGTGCTTCTGTTGGGGGGGGAGAGAAAAAGCCCACTATTTACTTATTTTCAGAAGATATGTATATATATATATAGTTTGTTATACCACTTGTATTTTGCCTTTCAGTTGGGTTATAAACTAATCATGCTTGAATTTTTTTTTTTTTAACCTCCCTGAATATCTTCAGGATCTCACTGTGCAGCATTGCTGTCTGGGGTTAAAAATACAGCATGAAACCGTTTGTTTACTCTTTGTTAAAACTGTTTCCAGTGAAATTTGAAAAATGATGTCAGTGTGTCTTCACTGGTCTCGGAGTTTCCAAGAGAGTAGTTTTAGAAACCGCAGATAGCAATGGGCTTAATTGACCAGAATGAGTCTTTGAAACTACCAGACTCTGCCTAGAGCTTGTCTGTGAGAGGCAGTGTGATGCTCTAGGCCACCTGCACTCGGTGGAGACTGATTGTCAGTAATCAAATCCTGAAATGAAAGTTTAAACTCCCTTTAAATATGTTCAGGGGACAAGCAGTAACTTAGAAGTGTTTCTTTGGCAATAAAGTAGTATAGTACAAGGAAATCAGTGTGTGGTATTTCAAACTTCATGGAAAAATATGATCAATAACTGAATTTAAAACTACTGATATTTGTAATGAATTGAGTCATTTAGAATATTTAGTATATTAGTTTTTCTGAGAGGAGATTTGGCTCATTTTCATAACTATCATGTGTTAAAAAATGATAGCAATTATGAATTTATTCATTGTCCATCCCTGGAAGAATAAATCATACAGGTTTTAAAGCCAGTATTCCTTGTGCTTGTTCGATAAGGTGTTTCCTAAATGTATGCCTGTGGGGATCATGCATCACAGTACAATGCATCAGATCCAGGAGGGCCTGGCCTACGTGCCTTTTATTTACAGGCTCTGTAGTCTGTCTGTTTTCTGTCTTTTATTAAAATATACACTATCCATTCTCCATCTTGGGATATATTTCTAAAATTTTTGCAGTGGGGTTATATGAGACTTGTTTATCTTAGCATGCTTGATAGAATGGATAGTGTGTGTTCTTTGTGAAATATGTAATAGCTGACTGTACACTTTTTGCTCATTTCTTTAATACATCTTCATTCTAGGCAATTGAAAAGACTTTTAGTGATATTTTTTCGCACAAGTTGTGAAATGAAAGCAGGAGATTGCAATCAGCCATGATTCCTTTACATGAAATTATACAGACTGATATGTACCTGTGTTGTCATGACGGTTTACTACCAGTTTTATCTTGCTTGATTTTAGGAAAATGTTAAAAATTACAAAATGTATGTTAGAAATTGAAGAATCAAAGGTGTTTAAAGATGATCAAATTGCGTCAGTTTCTGAATGCTGAAGTATTCAATGCTGAAAACTGATAGCCAGCTTTTCAGTGTTAACTGTTTCCCTTTTGCAGTTCTAAAATGCTACAAAAGTAGTAAGAAATTATTGAAAATACATTAATGAATATATTTATCAGCTAGCATAAAGCTGATGGAGTTCTCAGTTTGTCCACAATGTCCCAGTCCCTCCAGAGTTAATTAAAATGCTTTTAAAATTGGTCTAAGTTACAACTAGACCAGAGCAATGTAAGAAATGAGGAACTATAGCTGTGTTAATTTTTCTTCTATGCCATGTGCATTACTGACACGCAAGAAATTGAACTCCGTTTTTGTATCTTCTTCTCAAATGTTGCATCTTCACCAAAGATAGGTAAAAATTTTACTTTTTTTTTTTTTTTTTTTTTGGCCATACTTGGAGGGTGAAACTATGTTAACTGAGTGTACACAAAGATTATCTGGCAAGAATATGACAGGAAATAAAAAATAATCCATACAGGACTATTTATTATAGAACTACAATTATTTTACTTTTATCAGCAATAAAGATGGTTGTAAATATTTCATCCCTATTTGTTGTAATGAGAATCCGAATTGAAGCAGGTGAGAATTACTAATCTTTTAGGCACTTAAAGTTGTTTATGCATTTATGCTTTTAAATTTTACCATTATACGAAATCAAAATTTGCAAATGCATTCAAACAGGATATATGTGATACTTTATGATAAGCTCGAATACTTTTTTATTGCTGTTGTTAAATGAGGCCTCCAACAGAGAAAATGGAAGGGTGATGATAGGAGTCTATAAAATAATGTGTATATGGAGAAGATGAATATTAAAATAATTGATCATTGTTTCTTGGGTACAAGAACCTAGGAAGTCTCAAGTGTAACTGGTGTTCAAAACAAAGTGCTTCTTCAAACGCATGTCATTAAGCTGTGTAATGGCACAAGATACTTTTGGCCTTGTTGTTTCATGGGTTCAAAAAACAATTGGAACAATTCATGGATGAAAAGAAATACAAATTGAAAACTATTAAAAATGTCAACCCTGCTAAGGAAGTGTTTCAGCTGCAAGTTGCTGAAGGCAGTAAGACCAATGAGGAGGCTTTTCTCTAAATACCAGCTTTTGACCATCATTGGAGACAAGGGCTGGCCAAATGAGTATTTGGTTTGAGCTTCTGCAACTGTGTTTGTATCTAAGTCAGACGCAAGATGTCTCAGAGGAAGTAGGTAGCTCTGGCCCTTTGGAGGTAGAAAAGGCTGTTAACTATAGAGAAGTAAGCAGTATGGTGAGCAGCTTCTTACTGTTATTCTGTGATTTGTCATCTTTGCATTGTGAAAGGAGATGAGCATATTTATAAATTGGTGTTTCTGAGGCCATAGTCTCTATTCCAGTTGCCACTTGATTTCATGATATGTTTGCACTGTGACTAAATAAAGTAAATAAGGACCATTTCCCAGTGTCTCAGCTACTCATTCTTGCCTCTTTCCTTAGGCTGGCACCAGTTTTCATGCAACTCTGTAGTTAGTCAGATCAAAGAAGTTGATAGAGCTGAAAACTAACCTGATGATTGGGGGGAAAATTAGTTCCAATAGTTGTGTGATCTGGTTCATCATGTGGCTGCATGGATGCTAGTATCAGACCAGAAGGTGAGCTGGCAGTGAGCAGTGAGGTGCATCATCTGAGGACAGCCCTCAGTGGCAGTACAAGTTAGGGCTGGATTAAAGGGACTGCATAATCCCAGCCTTACATTCATATTTCATATGAGGACACAGATGTATGTTATGGCTGGTCCAGGGTTTCAGAGGTTTACTCCAGAGAAACCTAAGTTGTTTCTTTTCAATAGGTCTTGGGCTCATCTATTACAAAGTATCTATGTTGAAAAGGAACTTTTCCAAAAACAGTTTGTCCTATGAGATTTATCACCATATCGGACATTGCTATTAGTTCTTCTGGGAAGTTTTCCATGCCTGATGATTGTATGTAAGCATAATGTTTGCTATTAAAATACCCCTCTACTTTTAAATCCAAAAAGACAAGAGACTGGTTATTTACTTTACCTCCAAAATGTTTTCTGAAGGTGAAAAGAGCTTATGTTTGTGCCAGTCTGCCAGATTCTTGGTTCTGGAAGCAGTATTAAGTCATATCTCAGTGATTATGAAGAGCTTTTGGAGCGTAGACTGTGAACTGATGAATGCGGTTTTGTTGTCCTACTGAGATTTGGTTGTCTACTAGATACATCAGATTCTCTCTCCCTTTTTCCTAAGAATTTGCTTAATGTTTCTTTTGCATGCTTCTCAGTGAAATGATTTGTATTGGATTTCCACAGTGGTGACTGGAAGTCCTGTTGGTTTGCTGTAGCCATCTAGTGAATCTCGGATTCTGTAACAAAATTGGCTATGGTAGAGTCAGGATGAAAATATGAATTCGTCAAACACACCAAATACAGTCATATTCTCTGGACATGCCTGTGGTGCTTGTGCGTTGGGTAGGGAAAAAGCTGACACGGTGCTCTGATGTATATCTGGAAAGTCCAAAATTTGAAGCCTGTTTAAAGAAGTGGGGGGGGGGGGAGTGTAATTCTTTTCCACTGTTCTATCTGTTTTCTGATGCTCACTACAAATAAAATTTTAGACGGTTCCAGCAAGCTTCAAGAAAAGAGCCCTAGGTACGAACATGTGAACCTTCTGACCTAAATTCTGACTTGTCTGAGAATCACAAAAGACTTAGTTGAAGTTCTCTCAAACTGGGATTGATTCCTTGCTCGTAGATCAGATTAGCCTTGGGGCTCTGATTTTTCAAACATCCAGTCTAAGAGCTGTGCACCTGTTGTGGAGCATGGGTGTAACAACCACATTTGTTTCTTGAACTACCCGAAACAGATGTCTTTAAACTAGATCTTATTTTAAGTGATGGTGTGAAAAATAGGTTATACCTCTGTATCAAAGCAGAGTTAACTCAAGATAAGGGAATTCAAGGATGAAAAAACCCTTCCTTTTCGCCATTGTAGCAATCCAATGAGGCAGACCTTGCCACAAACCCTAAGAATTTTTAAAAAGACAAGGCTTTAAAACTTTCTCTAAGAAGTCGGTGAGACATCTGCATCTTAGGGCGTCAATTCAGAAAGACCTGTCCAGAGATCACACCAAAATTTTTCCTCCCTCCTGCTGGTTTACTTGCATATCTTTTTAATACCTTTTTTATCAGCAATAATTCCTTAAAAAATTTTAATTTCATGATTTTAAGGAGCTTTATTGATTGTTTACAGCTGGCAACCTGTGATTTGCTTAACAGAATTACGAAAAAGATGTGGCTGTAGCAGAAAATAAGTGAAATAAGGAAAAGATGAGTGCCTAGAGAAAAAAGTGCCAAAGATCTGTGGGTAAGGATTCTTTCTACTTCCAGGCCAGCACAGGAGAGGGCAATCTACATGTTTGTTTGATCTCTTTGTCTGCAGAAAAAAGTGATTTATCAGGTATCAATGTATCAATGAAGAAAGTGAAAAGATGGCATCTTTAAAGTTAAGTTGATGAGCTAATTATAAATAACACTAAATTAAAAAGAAATCCAAACAAATTCTTTCAAACATACTATGTACCACAACTGTACCACAAACTATCATTTCTTCTTACTGCTGAGAAAAGATGTCTAATAGGATTTTAATATGTTCAAGGTTAAATAATTTAAATTTACCTGTGATTCCTTATTTTCAGAGAAAACTTAAAACTTTCACAATACCTAACCTATATCACCTCCTACAATTCATTTTACCTATTTCAGATATTTGTAACTTTTACTTATCAATGAATGCCAATAGGAGAGTGTATTGAAAATATTGATTTGTTCCTCCGTGTTCTGTTCTTCATCAAACCCTTATACCATCCCAGTTTGCCTTAGCTTGTTTTCATTTGGGGGGTTATTTTTGCCTGTGAACAGTACCTGAGTTTTGCAGTACTGCAGTTAGCATTTGTTGATGCTTTTCTGTTGAGAAGGGAGGTCATTCTGTTATTTATTCTTCTATTTTTACCAGAGACAGCAAACTGTAATTGAGACCAAGCTGCAACTTGTTAAACACTTAAGAATCAGAATCTGTTTTTATCCAGCATTGATATTTAGAATGCAGCTGCTACAGATAAACTCTGAGGCCCCAGATGGTGGCTGTCTAATCCTCATGAGAATTCATGTCCTAGAGGCAGCTCTTATCTCTCCAGACCTGACATTGTCTGCAAGTCTACTATACGGGGAATAATATAAACATGCTATGCATGAGTTTCACTTCCTTGAATAACACAAAGACACAGGAAGTTAAGCTAAATGTTACAAGAATAGAGTTTGCATTACCGAAAGTGTAGTTATTTATATTACACTAATAGGTAGCCAGTGGTTTTGGGGGTAGGGTGGATACTCCAAACATCATATTGATTGTAGTTTGTTATTCAGAGTTGTGGTACATAGTATGTTTGAAAGAACTCGTKTGTTGTATTTCTTTTTAATTTAGTGTTATTTATAATTAGCTCATCAATTTAACTTTAAAGATGCCATCTTTTCACTTTCTTCTTTGATACATGCGAATTGGTAGGAGTGTTCCATATCTTCAGTTTTCCTTTAGAGGAATTCCTTTGTTATCATCCTTTCTCTCTATTCTCCTGTGTTCATACATCTATTTGACCATCTTAACAAGTAAAGGACAGACAGACTGTGTTCCTTTCCAGAGCCTGTCAGTACCACTTCCAGCAAACACAGGAGTTTCTACTTACTGACATAAAATATCTCCTGTCATTTCTTTATTAAGTGACTATGCTGATACATAGTCGTGATAATTTTGCAACTTTGTTTTGAAAAAGCAGTGATAATCAGTTAATTCTAGCAGACATTACTGGAATTTATGTTATGTTTGTGTATGACTTATCTTTATCCCCTCAACTTTAGGGTTCAACAGTGGTAACAGTATATTTATTCACTGTCTAATTAGGAGGTATAAAAAATGGAATAATTTCACAATATGCACTTACTTCATATGTTGAAAGTTGGTCCCCGTCTAGTTTAATGACACTGTACACTTGTGAACAAAAGGAGCTGCCTAAAAAGGAATGAAATCTAGCAGAGCTGTAGAGCTTGAAGAACAAGTATACCAGTATGGCTGTCCTTCAGAGCAAGTTAAGGCATAGTATTGAGTCAAAAGCTGTCTAATTAAATTTTAAAAAACAAAAATTGCAAGAACAGTATCATTGGAAAGATTATCAGAGGTGAGAATGGAAAGAAATTTTGGAAGGATAACTAAGGAGTACACTTTATTAGTGTCAGAAGAGAAAATTTACATTACTTAAAAAGACCCTAGCCTTAGTTACTACTGTAGTAACCAGCCTTTCTTGAAAAGATGTGTTTTTGCAGAACTTTTCTGCAGTATAAGTGTGATATAAATTGTAATATTTTTCAGTAAAGCAGAAATAGGTATATAATAGAAAAATACTGTAGCCTGCTTTACTGTGGGCATATTGGTGTTTATACAGTTGCTATAGTTTTGCTGATTTTAAGTTGTGCTTAATTTGTAGTGTGCTGTATTTTTCCATTTCACATATGAAAAATTCCAGAGGCAGTCAGGTTTCTTTCTAGTGCTATAGGAGAGTATCTTTCCCTGCTGTAATGTACTGACTTTTGCCTGCTGCTCTGGAACTGAAGAGTAGAACATCACAGGTGGTTTTGCAAAAACGTACATCTCTCCAAGACTCTAAAATATTGCAAATGAAGTAATAATTTTTAATTCAGTCTTTTTAAAAGAGAGTTATTAGACTTTACATTCATTTACATTTACATAGTTATTAGACTTTACATTCAGAAAAGAAAATCTTTAAACATCTCTTGTCACGTGAAATACCAGCACAAAATCATGAAATAAACAATTAGGGACGGTTTTGGTCTAATTTAGGTCCAGCTGGACCCAGAAAAGCAAATATATACTTTTTTTTCATATCTGGAACAACTGTGTCCCAGCCAACATCATGTTGGTGAGAATGGCACATATGTTGAAAGTTTCATTAGTCAAACGTCTTTCAGTTGAAACCGTTTCATGAGGAACAATTTAGTTTTACCTCTCTAGTTTAATTTTGGCAAAAACTGACAGTACACTTTAATAGCATCTAACAAGAATGGAACTAGCAAGCTTTATACTTTGGACTTCCTGCCATGTAAGTTGTAATTGAACATAATTAAACAGTAATTAGCCAATATAAAATGGTGTCCTTAAGTTAAAAATCGGTTGCATTTTAACTCACTATGTAGCGCTACAGATGGCCTTCCTAGGAACTATCATCTTTCTGTTGAACACTATGTTGCCAAGGTTAGCCACATGTGAGTATGTTCAAGCTGTTTCCAGAAGTACACGCTCACTAACCTTGCGGTGCTGAGAAGGATGTTTGTATAAGATTGTTCATATAAGCTATTCCAGGTTCTTAAGCAAGCTTTTATATATAATTTTCTTAATATTTTGTCTGTGCACATAGAAAATTTTCAAAAATTGATTACAGTTTTACATATTGTTCATTCGCGATTCTGTCTGAGTTCCTAAATAATTATTGTTAGCATTATTTATAATGCATACTAGTTTTTCTTGGTGCACATTGTTGCATCACAATAACTGTAAGAGCACAACAGAATGATAGCCTCTCAAGAGCTGAACGTACAAGATAAAAGATGTTTGAGATTAATATGCAAATAATTGAAAAACAATGGGAACAGAAGGCAAACTATACCACTTCTTGAAGTTTTCTTTTCTGTGTAATAAAACATTCAAAGATTAGAATTGTAAATTAAATTAGTTTAAACTACTGGGAGCAAAAACATCACAGAATTCTTACAATTTTAGTATGGAAAGTGAGCCAGGTATAGCAGGGGTTTATTCCCAATATAATCTTAAAAAATGGGGTGCAGTAAGAATGAACTTCCCTGTTTGCATTTGAAAGATTTCTCTGTGTTCTCTTTAATTTTAATAGCATTGATATTCTACTTGCTTTATGAAACCCTTTATTACAAACAGTTATGAATATGAACATCTCATTTGACTGCTGATGAACAGAGGGGAAAATCTAAATTAAAACTTTAAATACCACTATTTAATTACCCAAATGGCTTTGACTGTGTTAAAGAGTGCCTGGGATTATTCTGTTTTTCAATTTGTTTTAATGCTTCCTTGGTAAAAGCCGATGGATTCCCAGGCCCATTGCTGTCACTGATGAACTATATAAAGATAAATGACATTATGGTAAATTCCACTTAATGACACATTTTTAATTTTCAGAACACAGACATTTTCTGGCTAGTGAATGAAGGCTAATTACCTCAAGATCAGAACAAAATAACTCCTCATTTTGAAAGATAATAGAAAAGAAATGTTGCAGATTAATGATGCTATTTATCTTTAAAAGAAAAAAAATTCTATCTTTATCCAGATAGTGCTGTTCCCTGAGGAACATGGTTATAAAATGAATCTGAAGTCGCAGCTTAATAGGTTATTAAAATTATTTGAGTGTGGGCTCCTCTGGTTCAGCCTTTCCATAAATTTAAATTGAAGGTCTGCTGTATTTCTGAAGGAAGCAGCTTGTTTACGAGACCACAGGGAGAAGATAGGTTGCTGACAAAAGATGCACTTAACCCCATTCTAAATCTGCTTTCTTTTTTTAACCTGAATGAAACAGATATCTTTCAGATGTAGTTCAGCAAAAAGTTCAAAATTTCTGAATTCTATTACACTTCTTTTCCATATATACTATTGAAAGAGTAAATACAAATAAAGAACATTAAGACAAATTTGCTTTGGGCATGTGGCAGTAAATAACAATAGTTATGTAACATTAGAATCAAAGATTTTGTAGCTTCTTGCATGGGATGATACCCTATTAGTCCTTACTGAGAGAAGCTTAGCAGTTTAGTTTCATGTTCAAAAAGCATGGGTGGAAGAACATTCCTTTCTGAGTGTGAGTTTTACCTGCACTGATTTGAACTATCTTGCTCAGTTTATTGTTATTCACAGCTATCTAACTGATAATACTTTTGTGGCACTCCATGCTAAAATTACAGTTGTGTCGTAAAAGCAAATTCCTGTCAGACACCGTTCTTCTGCAGATAACTATATTTTTGAACTGTGAAAAATGTAATTGAAAAAAGAAATTTTTATCCATGAAAATATCCTTCATTCAGAATTGTTACCTAATCATGAAAAGCTGAACTCTTATTTATTTGTTGACAATCAAGTTACTAGGAAATGTTGTATAACATGAAGTATTCCTTCCCATACTATTCCTGTATAGTTTCTCCAGTGCCATTGCAGGTTTGCCAAATAAGCCTTGTCATTTGACTTTGGAAGAGCTTACTGTTATACAGGAAGATGATATTGGTGTCCTCAGCTGGCACAACTCAGATAAAAGATTTCTTACAGTTTCTGAAGACTGGAGGACAAAAAAGTAAAAGGAGAACCCCGTCACTAGACTGTGGGCTGAAGTCATAATTTTTTCCTTTCTTTCTTTTTTCATTGAAAGGAAGAGAGCTGATCGTAGGTTTGTTTCAACCAAATGCTAAATTGATGCTATTTTGCCTAGTATCTCCCTCCCTGGAAGAAGGAGTGGATTTTACTACTGTATCATTTGTATCTGAAAACAGCATGGTTGAATATTTCCCTTTTTTATTTGCTCCTATTATGCTCGAGTTCAAAGTTATGCAAAGCACTAGTGTTTGTCCTCTTTTCCTTCAGTTGCTCATCCTCTTCTGTCTTAAACAGGCAAAATTATTTTGTATTAAGCACAGTCTGGATTTCAGACAAGTTCCACTCATTTACAGTAGTTGCCTTGTTTTCCATCCCTTCAAGCCTATTCATGTGATCTTAATCAGTGCTGCAGTTGGTAGTGTTTATAACAGAGTGCCATTTGACATTGCAGCAGGCTGTAGAACACTACAGGTGGTACCACCAAGCAGTTTTCACTCTGTTTCTTTTGGGGATTATAATTATGCTTCCTTTGGAGCTCCTCTTTATTGGCTGTCACTTCATGAGACAGTAGTAGAGCTACCTTAGAACTAATATTTTGCTTCTCTGCCAGAGTCTGTGCCATGCTACAAAGCCTGTGAACAAGTTAATGTAAAAGGAGGGAAATCTCCCTGCTTGCAAAAGCAATTGCCAATTTCCTGAGTTTTACCTCTAGCATCTAAGCATAGTGCTTTTCTTTTAGGAATCACTGATAGTTCAGCCTGTCTTCTGCGTGTGCAGCTGCGTACTTGCTGTATATCTGCTTCTGTGTATGGGCCTGTTCTCAGTAGTTTTCTTAGGTAGTGAATATTAAGGTTTCTTCGGAGTCATGGTATTTTTTACACTTGCCTGTATCCTCCTTAAAAAAATGTTGGTAAAAAGGTTGGAACACAACCTCCTTCTGTCTTGTTTTCTGACAAGTTTACCCTGTTTTAGTTGTGAAAATCAAGAAAAATAGAGATAACACGTCGAGGAGGGGAAGGAGGATTGCTTTTGGTTTTAGCCTCCAGGACTCCTCCATGAATTCCTGAGCCCAGGCTCAGATATCTTATTGATTTCCAAACATAATCTTTGTTCATTTCACAGGTGAGTTATATGTTATATCTATAGTCACTTCTTTTACTAGCTTTAAGTTTGTCATCTTTTAGTTTCATTTCATTTGGCCTCTGATAGTTTAGATAAGAGCCTCATTGACTTCTACACCTTACTTATGTTCTAATATCACCATATTCAAGTCTCAAACTCTTCTTATGGAAGCTTTCACAGTTTCATCTCATATTGCTGAATACATTTGGTTTATACTAAGCACCTTCTGAATGGGAACTGCATATGTAAAGAGTACCTGTCCTTTTCTCCATAGTTACAATATTTGTTCTAGAAATACATAAAATGTATGAATAATTAGCATTCTTCATTGTTTGTCAATGTAATTTACCATTGTATTGCTTGGTCACATAGCTTTTTTAGACTTTTTTTTGTCAGCCAGGTGGAAAGACAAAGAACATTGTGTTATATGGAAAACAAAGAATTCCTTAAAGGAGGATATAACTGCTAGGCAGACAATATGTTAATAGTAAGGTCCCAGGAACACTGACAGCTAGATGGACTAAGTATGATATATTATATGTCATATGATATGATCATAGATCATATATGTAATACTTGGCATGCTAAAGCTTTCCTAATCTTCTGCCCCTGTTCTTGTCTGCTTCTGTTTTTATCTACTTTTTCCTTCCTCTTACCCAAACATTTCGTCTTAGGACTTTCTCCAAAAAAGCTCATAACACTATACCACTACACTGTACCAGTGGCTTCACACTTTAAAACACATGTACATGCTATCTGTTCTGTTATCTGATATGTACAGAGCAGCACTTGCTCTGTACATATCCTCCAAAAGCTGTAAGCACTTCCCTTAACCATTATAGATTGCACTTACTAGCCACTAAATGGCCCATGCTGTTAATGAGTTAGCATTGAACAAACTGATCGCAGATCCAAATTAGTGTGTTCTGTTCTCTTTCACATGACCCGATTCCTCCTTCATTGTTTAGCCGAGCGCCTACATTTGTATTTAATGTTTTTTGATTGACAGAGAGAAGTACACAATATGCATTATCTACACAATAATTTCAGTGCAAAATGAAGACAACCTAATGTTTCTCTAAAGAAAATGAAAAGACACTGAGGAAATATAAAGGCATACGATTTACTTGCTCTTTTGGGGTTTTATCATAAAAAATCTGAATTTAAATAACTTTTCCAATGTGAAAATACCATTTAGCCACTCTGTTTCATCAARTATATATAAAATAATTATCTAAAGGTAATAATAATCTAAATTTTGGGTTTAAATACAAATTTTTGCTAAAATATTTGTATGTGAACTCTGAAATGAAGAAGGATATTCTTAAGAAGAAAGTACATAATCTTGATGGCAACAGACAAATGTTTGTTCTTTTTAGTATTATTATAGCTTCAGTATTATATATTGCTGGAACAAATCGGCTTGCATTTGGGAGTAAGCACTGAATAATTAGAGTTTAAGCCCCCATTAGAAAAGTTACTCTTGAAATGCAATAATTCGGTTGGCGACAATAAGAAAAAACACTTCTGGCATCTTTGATGTTTTTACTGTATTTTCATAGTACTCTATGCATATTTCTTTTGCTTGTCTTTTATTGTAATGTCTTTGCTCTCTGGCTATGACTTTGCTTTTTTGGTTGCTCATCTACTTTATAGACCCTGACAATGTATGTTCTAGTCTTTTGGCTTTTTGCTAGCCAGAACAAAATTAAAACACTAAGTTACCAACAAGGGAGACAAAAAAACAAGGAGGTAGGGTCATAAGCAAGTAATACATAATGCCCCAATAAAGCAGCAAATACAAAGCAGTTTTATTTCAGCTGTTTTTAAAAAATATCTTAAGCCAGGACTAGTGCCTGTAGTATAAGATTCAACTGTTTGTTGCTGTGGAAGAATCAGTAATTCATACAATAGTATTTTCTATAAATTATTAATCTATTCAAAAAAGTGTAATATGAGCATAATTTCTGTCCTGAAGGATTACTGGAGTTTAGTTATGCAAGGGAGCAGTGGCTTACATGCCAAACCAATTTCAAATGATTCAGAAATCAGTCAAACCCTGGTGAGTTCAATCTTGGAAGAGTTTGAAATTAGAGCATCTGCCAGACATTGACAGATACTTCTGCGGGACTTTTTAAGACAAGAGTGCTTGTTAGAGCATGCACATGCTCTTGACTTTGCATCCGAAGATTTTGGACCTTGTTGTCCTGTGATGCTCTTCAATGTGGATATATTACAAGATGTAACAGCAGCAAATACAGGGACCATAGACTGGAGAGCTAGCTTTTCATTTCCCATCACAAAATATGGGTTTTCTTCATAACAAAAGACTTTGCTTCTCTGTGTATTCCTGCTGTTTTTAGGCCTAGCTTGAATGGTAACTCCACTCAGATTTTCATAATTATGTTGAAGTTCAGCAAATACTTCAGAAATGGACACTGGTCACTGAAACAGCAATTGCCATAGGAAAAGTTTTGATTCTCAGGTTAGGGTTGTAGTGCTGACTGCAGCTGCTTCATTTTTTGAAGATGCTGTATATTTTATAGAACCTGGTTTGTCTTTGGGAATTGTCACTGTTCATGTAGTAGATATGCATCATTTTATCAACTTTCTGTGCAGAGAATAATCACATTGCTACTTCTCAATTACTCAATTTCCCTACTCAATTTTCCATTTGTAAGTTTGCAGGTAGTTAGAGATGTGACCATACTATTGCATTGGTACAAGCAAGGATACTCAGCATGTCTTCAGTAAGATTTGAGAGGGAGAAGATTCTGTGCTTAGGAAATGAAGCAAAACTGTTTTCAGACCGATCAGGATTTTTTTATATACTTTTTTCAATTTAAGTTTTTTTGAGATCTAGAATGATAAGAGTAGTCATTGGAAGGAGCTACTTGGCAGGTTATAATATCAAAAGTATATGACTCTTAAATGTGTAATTATGATGCTATATACATGGAATGTGAGTGATACGTATCACTCATGTTTTAAGAAATAGCACAATGCCTTATTGTGCGGTTCTCAGTGTTAGTTTTTCATGGTATTAATTGTAGTAGCATGCAGGATATCAGAGATGTATATATCTGTATTTTACCTAAATTTCTGATGCATTTTGATTCCAGAAACTATAAATTATGTTTTCAGGTTTTATGGCTTTTGGTTTTCTATTGGAGAATTAATAATACAGCCAAATAGATCTTGTTTTTTAAGTACTAAGATTTTATTTTGATGATGTTATCCAAGACACTAATCTTTTAGAAATAGCTGCTTCCATAGCTTTTTTGGCTCATATCTAATATTAATAAATATATTCTCCTTTCTGCTAATGGAATCCTAGTCCCAGTCAGCAGCATTTTACAACACCACAGAAATAAGCAATGTCTGAAACTACGAGTGTCTCTAAGAAGTTCTTTCATGTTTAAGCTAAAATGTGCTCAGCAAAAAGAAATGTAAATTTAAAGAAAATCTCCAATTTCCTATTCTGTGCAAAGCTTTGATTTTTTGCTGATTCAGGCAGTAGGGTTGACACTGGAGCTTCTCATTTCATCTGAAATAATCACTTTTTACTTTGGAATAGTCTTTCATTTTTAGCAGCAGTATCTTCTGAAACAGTCCACTTTGTATGTATGAATCTGTTTTTCTCCAGATAACACAGAAAGTAAAACTATTGGAAACAGGTTCTCATCTATTACTTTCTTGAGTGTGTAGAGAAATACTAATTTTCAGTGGTGCCCATTCGGAGACTTTTACTGATTATTTTTTTACCTTTAAAAAAGACAAAAAGAGGAAGAAGAAAATACATCTGTAGTCTAAATTGACTATGCCAAATAAAACATTACATTTCAATAGCAAATGTAAAAGGGACACAGTTAATATTAATAAAGCTGTCAGTAAAAACCCAGTTCCTGCACAACTGTGTCTGAGCTATTGCTGTAACCTTTACAAAAATCCATGCATGACTGCTGTCTGAAAACGGTGTCTCTGGAGTCACAAACTTTACCTATGGGTTAATAGTTAATAAGGTTATCTCTTCCTTTGTATTTCATATAGTTAAAATTAAAGACATGCCAGTTGTTCTTAATCTTACGTTTTGCTGTACAATTTAGGAGTCAAAATTAGCTATTGCAGGATTTATTTTGTAAGGGACTTGGTGTAGCCAGGCATATGTTTTGGAAGTGTGAAAGTTTACTGGATAATGTTGCAGTGCTAATCTTGCCAATATCGAATGACAGTTGAAAGTCTGGCCCTGCAGATTTTTCACTGACACAACCACAATTTTAGCCATTTTTTTTTAAAGAACGATTGCCATCCTATAGTGGTATGGTTAACATGCTCTGATTTAATATTTCTTGTTTTCCATCCATAACTGCTATAGTATGCGTTATTCTGCCTTTTCATCTTCTTGTAAGATCCAACCACCTGCCAACCACAAATTACGGTAGGGCTTGCTGTAGTAGTTCTTATGCTTTAGTCAGGACTGACTGCTTAGAAATCTCTGTAAGTTCCAGTTTCTATCAGTGCTTACTATCAGTGTGTGACTTAACTGTGTTGGAAACACACAGTTCTTGAATAAATATATTTGTTAGTTGTCGTGCTGGTACAATCTCAATTTCCTATTCCCCCTCCCCACTCTGAGTAGAGAAGTTATAACTTTTTTATTGCATAACTTCTTCTGGTGGAATTTCTACTGCAGTGGCTTTGAAGGTACTCTTTGCTAGAGGGGGGGGAGAAAATCTAGCTTAATTATAGCCACATTGTTTTGTTTGTCTTGCCCAACCTGAGCAGCAGGGCTTCTCTCACAATTACGTCTTAAAAACTACTTATTTTATATGTTTTACTGTTGCTGTTCTATAACAGCCGGGAGACATTTGCTCCTTTTTTCACATCCTTTCATCTTATTTGTGCCTATTTTAATACAGTACAAGTCCTTTGGGTCAGGACCAGTGCCTGTCATATTTATAAAAGCAGTGTGTGCATGAAGATGCAATGCAGAGAGGCAGTGTTAAAGGCAGTCTAAGAATGTTTTGGTGACACACTGAAACATGCAGATTAGTAATTTATTTAAGAAGATATGAAAATCTGGTTAGATATCAATCTATCTGATAGAAATAGGTTGTGTAAGCAGAATCAGATAGAATCAGCAGTGCTGATACTTATGTTGATCAATCCTCAATAAGGGTATTTAAAGCACTTATTTAGAGACTAAATTTGAGAGCAGTTGATGTTGTTTTAAATAGTGAAATCACAGGCTTTCTCAGCTGCTAGCAAGGGAGCCCAACTCTGATGATGTTGATGTTTTATTTTTTTTATCCCTGAAAAGTTTTGCTTCCTGTAAGGATTTATGCTGCAGAGAGAACTGAGAAAAACAGAGCTTACCCTGTGATGGTCTGTAGAAGCACCACCAGATTAAGTATTTCTGACATGCTCTGAAGGAAGTCTTTTCTGGTCCTCAGCTGGAACGATAATGGATATAACTTTAGAGCTTTGGGAGACAGAACTGTTTTAAAGAAAGAAAAAATGTTATTAAGCTGTAGCATGAGTTCAGTTCTGCTGTAATCATTCATAATATGCTAGAGGGTAGATCTGGCAAATTTTGAAATTTTCAGGGGGCCAATCTTATCTGCTTGTTCTTCTGGTCTAATTATTGCCAGTTTATTTAAAAAAAAAAAAAAGGCTTCCAAAATTCATTGTTTTTTAAAGGTTTGTTTTGTATTTGGATTTCCTGCTGTTGTTTCTCCTTCCTTGTTACTTCTACTGTTTCAATAACCTTTTTTTCTGGAAATAAAGTCCCTGAACATCCGTTCTGCCATTTCACTTTACTGAAGTTCCTTCTGTTTGGCTTCAGTTTCAGTGGAGAAATATTTTGAGGAGGTTCCTGACTTTTCCCTTCTGATAATCACGTAGTAATTATTGCCTAGCAGCTTGGGCAAATATTCTTGGAGCTGCATTATTTTATATCCCAAAATGGGGAAACAGCAGGATTCTAACCCTCTCCAACTGTTACATCTTTATCATAAGCCTGTGCTATTGTGCAGCTTCAGAGTGTTGGTCAGTTGGCTGGTTATTTCTGCTGAAACAGAGATGCTGGAAGTAGTTAGCACTCAGCTTTTCTCAAGGTTCCTGCTCCCAAAAGCCTCTATGCACTTGGAGCCTCTTGGACACACTCATGAACTGACAGTAGATTTCCAGCTCAGAATGCATGTTAGATCAGGATACCTGATTGCTATTGAAAGTCACTTTTAGCCAGAAATATAGCAAAGTGCCTATTAGAACTGTTTCTTCTTTTTGACAGGTATGCTTTACACATTCTGAAAAGTAGATAGTTTTTAATATACCTGTGGAAATATGGCAAATAACTTAGATTTTCTTAAGCAGTGTTGTTTTTGTCATTCGTGTTTTTATACCCTCCTACCTTTAAAGGTAGCTTTAATGGCTGAAGTTAAGGTATTTTACAAGATACTTCAGTAAGAAGCAGTCTTTCTTCAAAAATAACTTTTCAGTTATTCTTCCTGATATTTTTCCCCATACACAAAATTCACTTTATCTGAAAAAGCATAGATAGGAAATGATTTATCTACTGTTACTGTCAATGTCATGGCCTTGTGTCATGATGCTGAAAAGGTATCTCCTCAAATTATTGTTCTTCAGTAGTTGTTTCTTTCAGAGCAGGCCTCTTGTATAGCTATTTGTTGAATTGTGTACCTACTGAATTAGTCAAAGACCTGGGTAAAACCATTTTTTTCTTTTCCTCTTTACCCCTCCCCCAAACTTGCTTTTGTTATGTATTGGCTTGCTAATCCTTGTGTTGAGCAGTATCAGACATCACCTTTCTTGGGGGCACTTAGTCCACTCTTCCGCTTTCTTTGTCAAAGGGCTCCCTTAATAGGAGAAGTCAACAGGGAGGACAAAAAGGATTGAAAGTTGTATTTAATCGGGGTCAGAGAGGTGTTGTTCAGAGTGACGGGCCCACAGGCAGGCTGGCCTTTTATGCGTTCCGACGCAGATGGTCCCAAAGCATTCAGCTAAGAGAAGAGAAAGCTGCCCAGTGAAAGCTATTGTAGGGCAGCATCGTTACAGTTGAGAAGGGTTGCCAAGGGTAACTAGAGAGTATCACCAGTATCGTGTGATCACTAGTCTGTGCCATTGAAAATGTTAGACTGAGGATTGCTTTGGGTCCCTTGGCTTCTTGATGTTCATGTGTAAACAGTAATATCTATTGCTAGCTTTTTAAATTTTAATATCATTATTTTTTCTTTGAGGCACATAAACTGTAAAATCATTTGCATTTCTTAATTTCAGAACTACTACCTCCTGAAAAATATACAGCTACTTGTTTTAGAACATATTGCTTTTCTGTCCCTGGGGAATGGTCTAATAATATCTGAACTTATTAAGATAACACTGTGTTTATGGAAACTTAATTTTTAAAAATTTGTCTGAATGCAAAATAGCTGAATTTAAAAAAAAAAGAAAAAAAGGGATATATTATTCAGCACATATAAAGCCTGTAAAGTAGCTTTTGGAAGCAGTGTCCCAGAATAACCCAAGATGATTACTATTGTCCCCTTTTTGGTTTAAACAAATAGTGCATTGCAGCAAGTAAAATATGTTCCTGACAAAATAGTTGAATGCATTTTTTAAACAGAAACCCTACTGACTTTTTTGTTGAAGCCACAGATGTTCAAGAGGTTAATTGTGCCTTAAGTCTTGCATTAAATGTCAATTGAAAGAGCAAATAAATGTGTGAACCTTGAGCATAAGTGCATGCTACCCTGAGAGAAGGTTAGCACAGAAAATTAAGTGGAGGCTAAACAGCCAACCACACGTACCAGCAGTATGTAAATAACTAGCGTTCTTGGATGCCCAGATTTGGGCTGTCAGACACAATTCTCAGTTGTAGCTGAGCTCTGCTTGGTGTATTTGAAATGGGAAGGGCAAAGGTGGTTTGGCCCACCTTCATACTCCATGATCCCGATGCTGGCCAGTTCAGCCCCTGGTACAACTTAGGCAGGATGCAGTGCCCAAAGTGTCTGGGAAGGATGTGGCACAGAACCAGCTATGCTACCAGGAATTCCTCCACGTCAAGGGGATCTTCAGCTGGTTGATGAGGCTGACTCTGTAGTTTATTTGTTCTGCCAGAGAAATGAAAGGAGCAGAAGTAGGATGTCATGACCCAGCCTTTGCTTTATTGTTTATGTTTTTTCACAGTCACTATTAGAGTGTAGTCCTCTGCAGCTTAACAGTGGAAGTGTCATAAACCCTCATAAATTGTACAGGCAATGCTTCCATAAATTATGATGTGATGCAAAATTAGCGGGAGATTAAATGAAAATTTCATGTGTACCTCATAAAATAACTGGAGACTTGATTAAAAAATCAGCCATTCTGGATATTTTAGCACCTCAATAGATTTTTAACACTGAAAATATGGTATATGATGAAGCAATTGATGTTTTCCCTTTGTTTGCTTTTTTTTTTATACTCCTGCAGATCACCAATATATTTAAATCTAAGAATTACCTTTGAAATTGATAACAGTAGTGAAGTCTGTTGTGGATTTCATGGACTTTCCAGTTCTGTACGCTATTTGAATGTAAAATACCTTCCTGTATAATCTGTATGATGGCTTTGGGGATGGGGAGGAGGTTACAAGTAAAAAAATTAGTGGAAGGATGACGTCATTTTTTTGATGTTACTGTAAGACTGCAATGGAAGGAAGGTTTTGCAGGATTTCATGATGAACAGGCATGGAAGTCAAAGTATAGTCATTATAATGAAACAGAAAATAATGAAGGCTGGAGGCAGGTATGTAATTCAAAGAGTGTGTCATCAAAGACAAAAAAAGGAAGAAAAGGAAACCAATGTTTCTGCAACTCAACTGCATTCTTTTCAAGCAACCAGTTAAAGTATTATTCTTTATATTTCCAAGGGAGGGAGGCTATATTCCCTTCTCAGATCAATAGTAACCAGCTGACTCTCTCGTTTTCACAGATTTTGAATGTTGCTGGTGAGTGATACAATCTATTTTGTTTACTTGGATGTATTTATGTTGAGTAGGTGGTTTTCTACTTTTGTACTTTATTTTCAGTTTCTAAAATCATATAAGGAGTCTTACTGGGTAACAAACTCCAGATTATCATTTATGTTATACCTCTGTTTGCACTTCTATATATATATATTTTTTAAGATGATGCCATCACATTTTTACTTACTTAATCATTGCACTATTGGTCTAGTGGGTATTCTTTGCTGATCAGTACAAGACAGCTTAGATTGAACATATAAGAAAACTAAAACAAATGTAGGAATAATACACTTGAAATGTACAGCATTTACATTTTCTTGATAAATATATAATTTTTAAACATGTGCAGGAGATTCTTTAATAGAAAATATATTTCTAAATTCAGTCATATTGCATCTTCGGAATCAGTGACATATAGTAAAAAGGGGAACAAACCTCTAGCATCCAGAAATTTATTTGTTGCTAACGTGTCAAGGAATTGAAATAAGATTATTTGAAGTTGTTCTTAGCAGAGATCTTAACTGCCACCCAGACATCATAACATTTCACTTTTTTTTTTTTACTTTGGGTTTGGYCTTCATTTTAGGAATTCGGTATTTTGGAAGAATATTGTAAGTCTGATTTTTAATTTATGGTGTAGATGTGGGTTCTTTTTTCAAAACCATGTGCACTCAACATCAAAGCCAAGCCTTCTGATGGTTAATGGCCATTGGAGCTAGGCATATGTGTAGAACAGTTTTAGTGTTAGATTGCATATTGATTATGGGATTAGTCACTCTGGACTGTGTTATATACTTTTCCCAGTACAGTTCAGTTAGTACTGTAATGAAATGAAATTCCTGACTAACATAATCTGTACTGACAACAGGCCCTAGTGTGAACAGTTATTCCAGCAAAAATGCCTTCTGCAGACATAATTTCTTCTAGGCTCAGGGGAAGACACCTAGAGCTAGGTACAATACCAGAAACAAAAGTGTCGTCAATAAACTACTTCTATACTAATAGCATTTGGTAGTATAACTTATTAAAAAAAAAAAAAAAAAAAAAAAAAAGGCACGCCAAATAGAACCTGCCAGGTGTGGATATTATTTCATTACAAGGACAGTGACATGGAAAACAGGATTTTCACTGTTTTGTCTCTACAGAAAGCTTCTGTAAACATAAATACTGTCACTAATGCAGTATCCCACTATTTGCTGGTCCTGTGCAATACATCTCATGGCCGGCTGAAGAAAAAAAGGTAGATAAGACTCTTCCTCTGTTTTCTCCTCCAGTCTAGCTTGTCTTTTTTTTTTTTTTTTCAAGTTGCATGTTAAATGCTGCCATGCCAATTCTTATGTATCTCATATAATGTTTGTCTTATTTCTCAGCTGTTCAAGACCGTATAAGAAATTGTATTGATCCTCATGAGATCTGTGGTGATTCTATTTCGTGGTTCAAAGTCTATGCTCCAGTAAAGGGTTCAGAGTATCAGACAGGAAGTTTTATTGCTTTTCTTGTCTCCTTCCTCTATACTGCTTGTGGATAGAAGATGGGAGTTAGAGAGAAAGTCAGTATTATTTTGTTAAATAGAGCAATGAGCTACTGCACTACTCAGGAAATTTGGTTGGTTGCACATTTTAAATGAGGCATTGATAACTTTCTTCAGTGATAGGACTAGTTGTTCTTGTCTGAGTTTTGCTAGGTATTAGTAGAATACATTTTGCAGCCAGCTCTTCAGTCATTGATTCAGACATCCATTGCCCTTCTCCAAATGATGGGGGAAATCCTGTATCAAAGATTTCAGAAATTATTGCCCTGACATGCAATATGGAAAGTATATTTGATAATTTTATGCAGTAGAGTCATAACTCTACTCCAGTGACCAGTGTAAGGGACTTTTACATGATTTATGTAGGCTAAACTGATGAGATTATTCAGTCTTTATCAGAAAATAATGACTTAAATCAAAACTTTGAATATGTTTCAGCTTTCTCAGATTAATATAAATATTTCAATTGTACCTGATGTTAAGCTGAATTATATAATTGCATATTTTAAGGAATACTACTGTAAAAAGTTAACATTGAAACTTCATAAAATTTCTTTAATCGAACAATATTGTAAAAGAAGAATTCTTTTAAAAAATCTATAAATGTGGAGTGCATAAAATAGTGTCCTACAGAAGCAGTAAAATGATGAGAGTTGCAGTACTTGAACAGCAGTTAGGAAGGGGTTTTTTTGTATATAGACCACCTCCCAATTCCATTAATGCCAGGAAAGAAGTCCTATTAAATGTCTCTAAAAGTACTGTTTTAAATATAATTGTATCCAAGTTAATCACGTTGTAGTGCTCTTGTCTGATTCATTTTCGTCAAAGGCTTGTTAAAGTTTCAGAATTTAAATGTTTAAAATCAAATATAAACTTGTGAGCTATGCTTTTCCTTATACAAGTGTTTTATATCTTGAACTCATCAAAACAGGCTATGAAAATACTTGAGCAGCATCCACAGAAGATAATATAGCGCTTAACCTGCAAGCACTTCTTTCTTGACCTCATGTTTATTTGCCCTTGGTTACTTATTCAAGTGGACAATTATTGCATTTTTTTAAATAATATTTTTGCAGAACAGGACTTTTGAATTTGAGTACAAATTGCTTGCAGCACGGTTATAGGAGCAGTAACCACATCCAGCACAAACTGTGTTCATACTTGATTTCTAAGTAGAAAGGAGAGCACAGGATACATTATATATGTCTAAAAGCAGTATGGTTCTAGTTTAATGCCTATTGGTTATAGAAACTTGATTAGCGGTGCATTCAGGGAATACGTATTGCTATTCTTTAGTTGCAGTTCAGTGAAATAGGGCTGACTTTTTCCTCTGACTTCTTTTACGCATCATGTGTCATCAGTGGCACATAAATTCAAAATCAAATGCCATTAGTTTCGGTGTCAGTGTTTAGGAGTAGTTCTCAATAAAATGCTTTTTATCGATACTTGGAATCTTGAGCAAATTTATCTCTACTGTTGAGATTCTAATTTTCCTCGACTAGTCTAACACACAAGCTTTTGCCTCGATTCCTGACAAATGCATAGCAACTTTCCTGTCTGCACTTGGCAACTGCTGAGTGAGGGAACACGAATGAGTAGATACCAGTAGATACCAATCTGACAATGGGAGCCATTCTGACCAGTTTCTGCAGCTTTCTGAAGTCCTACTGAAATGGTAGGCCAAAGGGCCATATGATAAGAAAAGAACAGTTAGTCCCATGCTTTGCATTATGGGATTTGAGGGTGTTGATCATATCATTTCTAACATGCTTTCCTTAGATGTAGTATGGAGAAAGTGTGCAGTTATCAAGGACCTTAATTTTTTGAAAAATTCTTCTTGTTAGAGAACTTAGGTTTGGTAGATCCAGAAGAAAGTTGTACTTCTTGTCAGTATGGTAATTAAGATAGTCGTTGTAGAAGTTGGAAGGCTTTTCTCATTGCTGTTTTGTCTGCTTAAGGAGAAAAAAGAAGCCAAGGCCAAGACCACTGAAACAAACAGTTGTGGTGTAAATAAATACCTTGTAAGTATTATGAGAGACGCTTTTGAGGCAGCCGTTTAAGTGTCAATTGCTGTTACAGTGGAACCTTCTCCATAATCAAAGGACACTAGCCTGTTTTCTGAAGGAATAAAAAATATACCACTAAATATACATGATCTTTTAAATATGCAATCCAGAAAAACACAGTATACAAGTTTCAGACTGCCAATCTTTGGATCCTTTTAGGTAAAGCTGACATCATTCTGTTTCACTGGCAAGTCTTTGGCCACCAGTAAAAGCCATGCTCTATGGTACAGAGGAAAGAAAGAGCTGAAATCAGAGGTCTCAAATTTATCAAATTTTTCTTGCACTAACTGGAACTGGATAAGCAAAATTTGAAGTATCTCACTGAGAACTCTTTTTTGCTAATTCTGTTGCATTCCTATACCCTTTTCTCAACACCCTCCCCCTTCTTTTTTCTTTCTTTTTAGAAGGAGGAAAGAGAATGAGGTCTTTTATGCTTTGGTCTTTGTAGCAAGAATGAAACTATTATAGACAAATGGGAGTTAGTAGTTCTTTAGCAAGACAGCCTCATTTTTTGTTGCCTTACAGTTGTGCTTTTTCGTATGGAAAGTACATGTTTCTGCAGAACTCCACATTTCCTATTACAAGCAGAAGAATGATATTGCAAAGAAGCCCATCATAGTTCTTCCATCAAGAAAAAGATGCCTTTGTGTCATACTGAACAAAATCTACTGAAAAACTGAGGACTGCATTTAAAAAAGGACACTTTTGAGCTGCTTGCTCTATTTCTGATGCCTGCATGTTGAAGATCTTTCATGAGTGTGACTTTCGGAAGAGCCAATACAATCTTGATGCATGCTATACAAATCATGAAGAAGGTGGTGAGAAGACCTTTCAGTCTCTTCCATGTTTGTTATGGATTCCTTCATAAATGGATTAAAGATTTGCCTGGATCATAATAAGGTCATAAAAAAACAGGAAGACCAAAACTAGGGCAGAGTGTTAATACTTGAGTTTTCTTCTCGAAAACTAACTATATGATTTTACGCAACATCAAGTGCATTAGTGCTCTGTTACTGCTCAATTTTAAGAATGCTATAATAGTAGCTCACTTCTCACCTCTTCATTTTCCCATTAAGCACAAGTTAGAAGAAAATTCAAAGCTGAATGGGTCTGCCTAGGGTGCTGTGTATTCCTCTGTCTTGGCAAATGGGGAGGGTTCTTCAGATATCCCTTTTGGTCTGTAGGAAATCAATGAAGTGACTACAATTTTTGCTCCTGAATTGCAGAAGTATTGGTTATCAGTATGAATATTTTTCAAGAGATCCTGGAGATATTTCCTACTCCATCTTTATTGTGGTCCTTAGGAAGATCAAAAAGAGGAAACTGGATATCACCTGTTCCAAATCGCTGTATTAGCATTAGTCCAAACTTCAGTTTTTCTCTCAGATTAATGTAGTCTTTTACATCAGTCCAGATTCTTCAGGACTCTCTTAATCCCAGAATAAAAGACAGTGTAAATATGTCTCTGTTGTGGTCTATTCTAGTTTAATTTTGGACTGCTCTTAATTGCTTTTGAGCACTGAACTAACTTTGATACCTGTAAACCTTTTTGGTAATGTTACACTTAAGTACAGGTCTTCGGGGGTTCATACTTCCAACTGTACCTCTATAAGTGTTGTTGAAAATTTTCCCCGTACATATCTGTGAAACTACTGCTTGATGTGATGTGACTGTAATATTTCAAAAATATAAGAAGTTATAGCCATGGTAAAACTCTGCTTAGATTAACAATCTATAAATTGCTTCTTAACAACAGTAGAAGTGCCAAATCAGAATCAAGCCACTATGTCTAATACTTGTTACATTTTGTTCTCTAGAGTTGTTAGTCACTGCAGAGTTCATTTGAATGCTCCCAGGAAAAGAATTTGCAAGCAACCAGAACTACTTTAAGAGTTATTCTAGGTTGAACTGCCTTGACCACACTGGGTCTACAATTGTCCTGTGGAGATTTGGACCACCTCTGGTAGTTCTTTTTGTGTTCTAAGAGTGGGTCTTCTTCCACTTAAATGTGTGGGAAACTTTTCTGACAATGAGTGTGGAAAGGAATTGGAGGATCATCGGAATTGAAATGATTGAACTCATTTTTGCCAGAAGGACAGGTTATCAGCATGAAAGAAAGCTCAGCTTAAATTCTAGCCCATACCCACGGTTTGTCAACTATCCTGAGTTTGCTTCTGCGATTCTTGGAATATATGGGCAGAGCTGGAGACAAGTAATAGCCCAAATTAAGCTTGACAAATTTTAGATATTCAAACTCAGTAATTTAGTTCTATGTCTCGTCCTAATGGCAGCATCAAGAGAGCTGTGCTGTGTTCTAGGATACAGTTGGCTTTTAAACATCTGTTTTTAGGTTGGGGGTTCAGTTGAAGCATTAATGAATCATTTTCAAGGAGCTTTAAACCTGTATTCCTCTTTACTTTTGAGAGAAGCGAAGTGTTGTTACCATGTCTCTTACACTGTTTCTTTTAGGGACAGTGACTTTGCCAGATCAGAGGCAACATGCCTGAACAGAACAAGATTTCATGGGCTTTGCTCCCCCTTTAGCATTTGTATCTCCTTTATTCTGTATTGGGGCAAAAAGATAAGGTATGTTGCCAAAATAAATTCCTAGGCTGCAACTGTAGTTTTCCTGTTAAAATTATGTTGGAGAACGGAACCAGCACTCCTCTTCAGGCTCCAGTCTTAACCATTAATTGAGTACCATTTTAGCTGACTGTACAAAAGAATCTGCACAAATCATCAAAATGGTATGTGGGCAGTGGTTAGGTTTCTGGATTATGATAGTTAATATTGATAACTACATGAGATACCACTTTCTTTTCAAGGGCTGATTAAGAGATTATACCCAACAGTGTCAGTATCAGACCTGATTATGATGATTCTTTGATTCTAACTTGCTTGTTCCACCTGTGCATGTAACTTCTCCACAGGATAAAAATCAATCTGTTGGCTCAGAATCTGGCAGACATTCAATGGTGCTCCGCAGAGGCCAGCAATAGAGTGTCTGTGGCCACTTCATTTAATAATCAGTTAAAAAGATATTCAATTCCATCTTGGTTCTAAGCCTCAAGTTTGTCCATGGAATAGTTTAGAATTATTTCAGGAAGAAAAAAATTCTAATTCTAATGAGAATGTCTCAAAGGAGCAGCAGCAGACCTTTTTAGAGCAAATTAATTGCCACAGATACGTTACTCAAGAAATACAATGACTTCAGATAATAGCTCTTTGAGTATAAGAATAATCATTGCACGTTTTACACATGATAGTCAGAAATAGAAACCAAAATATTTTATACAAGAAGGAACCTGGTGAAAATACCACTTCACACAAACTATGATCAATAAATCACATGTTTGTTTTTAGGCACCTGAAGATGGTTGAATGTAAGGACCTTCAAAAGCCACTCATGATGCCTTAAGTCTGATCCCAAGAGGCATGGATGCATGCATATTTGGCATTTGTCAGCTGATTTTTTTTTAAGATGGGATACTAAAAAGTGATGCATTAATGATGCCTTTGCCATTACCAGGAAATTAGTCCACTTTCACTGGAGAAAAAGGGACCTTGCTGGAAAATATTACAGATTTTTTTTTTTTTTTCATTTTATCCACTGTTCTGCAGAAATAACTCCTCCCTCACCTATTAAGTTTGGAGAGGAAAAATAAAATGAGAGTATGTTATCATAATTTTAAAAGAATTTTAAACGTTTCAGAGTCTTTTGTCATGTGTAAATACGTCATTCTATGGCATTGATATTTTTAAGAATCTAATTGTCAATCACCTGATGGCAAAATCCTGTGCTACAGAGCGTTGTGCTTTTTTTTTAAATCATAGTTATAAAGATAATTTCAAAACTGTAGACTTCAGAAATTAACAGTTGTCTTCTTAGATATGTGGATGGTATAATCGATTGCTTTGAAAATAGTGATCTATTCCATTCAACTATCCATCAGTTTCCTTTGTAACCTAAGATCATGGTTGACAATGCTGACAATTAAACTGTCTTCCCTATGGTCATTTTAGCTGAATCATCTGACAAAAGTACTCAGCCCACAACCACAAACTGTCTTCTACACTTTCCACAACAACAGAAAGTCAAACTGCCTGCTTATCCAGCTGCCAAAACCTCCAGTGTCCTCCATGACTGCTTCTGTGATGAAGTTGTGTATCACCACTTTAAAAAAAAAGTCTGTTACACAATGACAGTCACTTAAAATATGCAAATAGCTTTGGTAATGCTAAAGAAAATCATACACAATCCGTTCTTGGGATTCTGTTTATCTCATAAGAAATTTAAGGTATCACTTTTATTGAAGCTAAAGTGATGGATGCTTTCCAGTCTTACGTGCTGGGACCTTGACCTGTATTGCCCAAGCTCTGGATGTAATCAACCATATGCAGTTTTTATTTATTCTTTTTAAGGTAACATTCAGTGTGATACCAGAGTGAATACTACAGGCTTGTTGTCAAATGAATGAGACTAGAAAATGAAAATCATTATCCCTATTTTGAAATTATAGTTTTACTTGAAAAAAGTTTTTTATGAATAACTTACAGAGAACAGTCTAAGGCCATTGTTGTCATTAATCTAACCTAAACTTTCCTTTATTTTATGACTAAATTATTTATTTTATCTGTTTATGCATTTTTTCACATATATTTTTGAGTTAGCATTTATTATTATTCTCTTCACCAAGAATTGTTGGCATCTCAAAGGTATTTAAGGAAACTTAATCACATATTTTAAAAGACTTTCTCTTCAAAAAAATCTGTTACTCCTTTTCTAGTCATATAAAAAGTAGTCAAAAATTGAATTCTTGACATACCTGTTAAAACAATAGACTTGTATTCAGTCTTCCCTTTTCTAAATCAGAAATCAAAGTAAAGCCAACTGAATTTCTAAATTATATATTATACCTTATTCTCTGGTGGGAATAATATGTTCATGTTTGCTTCCTTTTCTCTGTTTAACTTTGACTGCTATAAACATTAGGAAGAATAGCCCTGCAGCTGAGCTACTTATTTTTTTTAATCTATTCATTTTATACTTTTCAGACAGATTTTTCCCCGGGGTGAAACAAAGGTTAACTGAAATTTCCTCTGTTGTGTACCTGAACGAATCAGCAGTTTGAGAAGGAAATCCCATTGATGGGCAAAGAGAGTGACAGGCTCTATTTAAAGAATTCCCCCGACTGTGTGGTAGACCAACCATGCCATGAATGTAACTGTTCCTGTGGTCCCCATACTTGTACTCACCAAAAAGAGAGAAAAACCTACTTTGTTCTGCAAATGTTTTGCTAAGCTTTTAAAATCATGAGCCACTAAGTTTTGTGAATTAGCATTGCTAGCAGTGGTCAAGTCTAAAGGAAGTAGTAGTTACTGCAGGACGCAAAAAAAAGATAAAAAATTGTGCTTTTTTACATAGTAGAAAAGGCACACCAAGTATTCGTATTTTAACATGTGTGTATACATTTTAATAATTTAATAATATATATATTCCTCAAGAATATGAATTACATCTTTTGCTTTTTTCACTGCATATGCATTCCATTTACTATGTGAAATATCTTACCCATGCATAGTCATAAGACTATCTGGAGTTGAGGTAGGGTGGGAAAGGGTGTAAATATGGAAGAAGGTGCATGATTTATCATTAGAAAAATTGTATAACAGTTATACTACACAGAAAAGAAATACATGGCTGAAATGCATGGGTGTACTGGCTGCCTAACATTCAATAAAAAAGGCTGTACTACTAACACTTGGGTGATTTTTGTATTTTTAAATGACCGATTTAAATATCAAAGGCAAGCCTCTCTGCTTGGATTACATACTTTTAATTCATGTGTATTAAACCTCAAGACCTGAGAGCTTTCTTGAAACTCCCAGCTTTAGCCCTACAGTGGGCCCCAACAGTACATGCTGCCTAGAGATTATAAGTACCATGTCATAGCCCCCAGCTGTCAGACTTTTCTTTTTTGGCTATGACAGTTAAGTCTACTCCCATGGGCAATGGCTGCTTAGGTTTGTTTAAAGTTACATTAATAGGTCTTGATTTTTTTTCACTTATGTGGGACTATTCAGAGGTCTGTTTTTTCTTCTTTTACTCAGATATGCTCTTGGCCAATATTGCTATTGTTTGAATCAACTTTTTAATTCATTTCCAAATGGATTGAGTTTTGTTGTTTGTTCACTGTCAGCTTTGGGATTTTATAATGCTTTTAAAAAGCACCATGCTGGATCAAATAAAGATTACTAAAAATAAAATATTGCAGGTATTTTCCCACTGAAGAAAATAGATCTGTCGTTGCTCATGTATATTATATATCAAGTGAAGAGGCCAGAGAGTCTTTGTGCCGTGAGAAAATTCTCAGACTGGAGTTCTGTGAACAACTCATTTCTCTGTGGGAATTTATAGGTGTCCTTTAAGTACTTCATGCTAAAGAGGTACTGACATATGACATAATCCATTGCAACACCAGGTGTCTTCTTTTTACATAAATCACCTTTTCTCATCAAAGCACAATTGAGAAATCCTTGAGGTGTCTAAGAAAAATAGAGTAGTTGGTTGCATTTCATCTCCATAACAGTTCGAATTCGAGTAATTGAATGATATGTATAGGGCTTCATCTGCTGTGGCTTGTCTGCATCACTTAGCTGTGATATAGTGCAAAAAGTTCTCTGTGTTCAGGTGAAGTTTCCATTCACCATTAGAACTGGGAGAAACCAGAAATTTGTGATGTAGATCTGTGACTGGTCTCTCAAGACACTTTAAAATCTGCTGATTTTGTAAGGAGTTACCTAGACTTCAAGGTCCTCTTCTTTCAACAGGCAGTGTTTTAGGGTGTCAGGCACCTGAGCTGCACTTCATTTAGATGATCTTTGAATAGGAACATTAAGCAGAATAAGCAAGATGAGTTCTACTTTCAGTTCACACTTAGTCTTCTGTGGCTGTCAAGCAGATAGTGTACTTCAAAAATCTTGGTGTGATTTTATATACATATATATGTATATATGTGTGTATATATTTGTATGGGTACTTGAATGCATCTTCCTAGAAGAGAAGTAACATATAGAAAACTTAATTCCTACGCTTTGCAAACTCTGATGAAGAGAGTGGTGGGGATTTTGGGGGGAAGAAGGCTTATTAAAACATTAAAAATGGGAAATTCAGTATAGTACATTTCATTGCAATAATACTTGAATAACTTTGGTTCAAACAAGGATAGGAATTTTTAGACATATGTAAAATGTCACAACATGAAATTCTTAAAATTCCAGATCATTTGTAGGCATTTAATGCATGATGCATGTCACTTTAAAAATAATATTTATGCTCCAGTAGCAGTCGGAAGCTGTGTCCTGACATGGTGAATATTGTTCAGAGATCTGAAACAGTCCTTGCCATAGAGACCTTACAATAGAATGTAATTAGGATTCTATATTCTGTAATGTCCTATATTAATTAGCAGTCAAAATCCAATTTTCAAAGCCCTGGTTTTAAACCTATTCACCCTGCAGGCCACATACTATACTGCCACAGCCTGAAACAGACTGTCTCAGTGACTTGATTATAAAATAAATTAGATAGAATATATGGCTTCATGTATGTTCCCAGCAGAAGAAATAAATTCCCATTTTAGAAAATACAGTGTTTTATTTGCAAAGTTGAACATCCAACTTATACAGTCTTTCAATATTGTTAGATGGGGTAACCAAAGAACCCTTTGCAGGATAGGATGAACTTGTGCAGAGAACAGGACCATTTTCTTACAGCTCTGCTGAATGGGGAAAAATGTGTAACTTTTTCCAGAGATCAAAATCTAAGCCAAACTGTGCCCTTTATTGCTGGGCTAGTGTGTTCAATTATTGGGATCATTGGTGATTATACAGCAGGTAAGGAAGGTTTCTGAACAGTTCGTTGTTCGCCCTAAGTCATTTTTGTTCTGTGAAAATGGATTGTTCCTCTAGGCAATTTCAAGTTTTGAGTACCAGTCTTTCTCCCTTCTCCTCTCCACACTCCTTTCTGGAATTAAAAAAAGAAAGCTTGAATGCACATTGAACAGTTGTTCTAAATCTGAGTTCACTGTGAGCCCTGATCTAAAATTCACATTTTCATGCTGTATAGTAATACATGTGAATCTTAGTGGACTTTGATAATTTGTCTTTAAATAAAAGCAGTGCTGTTACTTACTCTTCATCCTACTCTACAGGGATGCAGGACAACCAAAGTATAATATTTTAGGAAAGAAAATCCTTGAGCAGAGCTTTCATTTTCATCTAAGCTATGTATTACTATATATATAGTGAATCCTGTATGTCATTTTTTCTGGCTTTTTCTTTCCCTTCTCTGCTTCACTGTTCCACAATTTGACAAAAACTTTTTTTCCAAGTGTAAATACAAGAAGTTCATATGGCAAAGTCAATCACAAGTTTCTAGCTGAAAATGTAGTCTCAAAAAAGAGAGCTTATACTTTTAACAAGTGAAGATGAGACAGAATAAAAGTGCAAATTCATTGAAGACGTTGTGAGAGAGTTTTATTAATATACTGTGAAAACTATCAGATCATGTTAAACAATGAAAGTTTTTTGGCTGCAAGATGAGAGTGCAGTTCCTTCACAGAAATGGAGGAAAGTCATGACAGAAGTTGTCTGACTAGCTTTTGAACTGCTGTTTCACTGAAATGCTGCAGAGAGTAAAAAGGAAGTACTGATAGCCTGATCTTTTAGAGAGATACAACTACTCTATGTCCATCTGTCTCTTTCCCTACTGTCCCCACTTGCATCCCGGTGAATATTCTGAATACATTGGATCATTTTGGCTAGGTCTGGCAGAGATGTTGATCTCCCAAAAATTGGCCTGACATGTTTTGTGAAGATAGGCAGCAAGAGAGAATAAAAATGCTTAGGCTGCAGTGTGAGTCCATGCAGTGTTAGGCACCTGAGAGTTGAGACTTGCCATGGCAACACACTGGCTATTGGAAACACCTTCTTAGGCACCGGACTTAATAAATCCAAAGAAAATCCATGTTCTTTAGCTGCTGTGCTCACAGAACTACTTTTTAAGAAATGAAACAGTTGCCAACAATGACATGAAACCAAATGTAGCAACTTTATATCTAGAGTCTTTATGAATTCCAGTACAGTATGGTTGCAATTTACGGATTTGACTTCAAAGGAATTACATTATTAAGGGGAAGCATTAACCTTTTACTGGCTTTATCAGAGCAACCATGACAATCTTGTGAAAATTTAAGCTGGGATTGTTGGTAGATTGGTGTTTGAGGACAGCCAACAATGAAAATTCAGCAAATAGTTAGAGTGGCTGAGGAAAGAAGATGAAAACTACACAAAGAGCAGAAATAAGTGTTTGTGTAGTCCATATAAAAAGAATTGTTATTTCAAGATGGTTTATTTCCTGACCTAATATTTTATGCTGCTTTTTAAGACCTACATTGTTAGTCTCAAAAATTCAGAATTAACTGAAAGGACAAAATATTTTTTTAATATTGTTCTATTTTAAATTTCTACTGAGATAAAATTTTTGAATTTTGTGTTTTCTTTGTTACACTATTTTTATAGTAACAGGCAGAAAGTAAGAAAAAAAGGATAAAATACTTCAACATTGTACTGACTTTGCCTTGGAGAACATCAGATTTTGGCACAGCAATAAGCAGGTTTCATTGCACCAATGTTTGCTAGATAAACTAACTTTTGGTAATTAGCACGTTTCTACTTTATGTCTGTACGTTGTCCGAAAATTTTCAGTGAAGTAAGATGGCTTTCCTATGTGGCTTAATCTACTAAAGAAAAATAAGCATCTATTCACCAGCTAGCCTTTTCCAGCTGCCCTGGCTATATCTTCCACCTTGCAAATCTCTGGCTGGTCTTCAAATTGGTCAACAATTTTCTTCTTCCTTCCGGATGCCCACAAGTATCTTTGCCCCCATCATCACCAGGTCAGAAGGATCACCAGTTCTTGAGTTGTAGACTACTAGGTCTGTCACCTCATCTCCACTCCTGATTCCTGCCAAGCAGCTCCTCTTCATTTCGTCCTGGCTCTCACAGATGTTCAGCCAAAATGCTCATGGCCATCTCATTTCATCTTGTTCCTGCCAAGTGTCTCTGATCTAAATCAGTTCAGAGACTCTTCAGAAAGAGATGGAACATGGTTGTTTGTGTGGGAGGCAAGAAAGTAGAAGAGAAACTGAGAAATCTAGTAGACTTTTCAAAATTACCTTTTTAGACTTGGAAGGGATTCTTGGGCTACTGGTCAGGGTGTATGGAATGGGAATGGGAGACGACTTTGGGAACTTCGCAGAGGTGGGAAGGATTGCCAGCTCTGGAGGAAGATAGGCATGCAGACCAATGCAAGTTCAGTCTTCAGAGGAAGAAGTATTTAAAATCTGTGGCCTCAAACCTGTCACCTAAGTGGCTGTCTGATTGGCACTCTGCTCCTGAATATTAAGAAATTAAAACAAAGATTATGGATGCTACAAACCAGGGACAGTGTAGTACAAAGAGGTTTTCTATATGCTGGTTGGTATTGCCACTGAAAGGCAAGCAGGGGGTAGCAGAATGACTGGCAGGAGATAAAGTGGCCAGAAAGCCAGTTCAGAGATGCATACAGCCACCGAAAGGTTTGAAGTGTGTTTTGAACAAGTTAATCAAACTAAGCAAACTAAATTGCAGCTTGTGGACTGCCAGATAAAATGCTGTTGTCAATGAGAAAAACATTGCAAATTTTGCTGTGTGGTTTCCACACCAAGATTTTTGTTGCTGAAGCACAGCTCTTTCTACATATTTCAGTCATAAGCATTTCTTGTGAGTAAAACCAAAGTTTTATTCATTCTGTGGTAAATTGTACCTAATTTTCAGGTCACTGAACAGATGTAATAAAGAGAGATTGTACTGTAATGTTTCATTCAGCATTAGAGCTCTTGTATTTATTTTCTGATCTAACATTAGAAATATCTGAATCACTGTATCCTGGCTTTCCCTTGTAAAACTGAGGGTTTTGACAGTAAAGAAGACAAACTTTGTTTGTACTCAAAAAGGTGTGGACATGCCCAATCATTAACAGAAGTTAATTCACTGGTAATTTTGGTCTATAGCCTGAAAACCATTCTAAATATGCCTTTATGTGAAACAAGGCATTCACAGTATTGATTGCCAGACTAGAGCTTTAAATTACAAATATCTTTTTCTTTTTGAAGGAATTTCCTTTACAGGCTTCCAAGTACTAAATAATGGACTCAAATTTGCCAGTAGGTGTATTTCTTTATTTTTTTTGACTAGACACCAAAAGGTCTTATTTTGGGGTGTTCACAAATAATTTCCACTAGAGAAAATTGGCAAGATGCTGTCCCTTCTGTCCTCTCTGTTGGAAATCAAGCAGTCTTGAAGGAGCTGTTTCCAGGTGTACATTTGTAACACCATCTTTTATTGTGCGATCACGTGTTATTCGGTATAATGCTTGAATGAAGTATCCATTTGATACTTCCATTTGGATTTTTGCCTTCCGGTTGCTATGCAACTCATGATTTAGGTACTAGACAACACTCACAAGCACTCTGCAAATAGATCAATTAATTTATTTTTAACATCTCTGTGATGCTTATTGCTATGGCATTAGTGAGTGTTTCAAATAAAAATATTTTACAGAATATTCTTGAGAGCAAAGCATATATTATTTAGCCCCACATTTTAGATGAGGAACAGCAGCAAACATATTATGCTTGAAACTCCCATTGAAAACTTGTATCTAGATATTGCATATTGTGTTCACTTGAGTTGAATTTATTGACTTTTTCAGTAGGAGAGGGGTTACATATTTCTAGTCATCTGCCTTTTACTGGAAATGAATAGTATGATCAAAAGCAGCTGGATAAGTTCTTCCCTGTTTTTTTCTTAGTGTTTGTAATTCTTGATGTTGTTGTGATTTGTGTTAGTAGCACTTACAGATGTTTCAGATTTGGACTGTGGGAACAGGATGGGACATGTTGCGTTAAACAGTCTGGAAACACATAGAATTTATTTATACGCCGGTTGTGATACTTAATGTATGAGTATAGGTAGGGTGAACACCTCTGCTGATCCAATTCCACTTTTAATGATGAAAAGGATGATGTAGTTGTACTGTTGTCTTTGCACAGTGAGAGATGTAAATAATGTTGAGGTAAAGAAATTTTAAACAGCTGTAGCAGCATTCATGCTAGGGATTCTTTCAGCTTATTGCCTTTTTTTCTTTTTTTTTCTTATACTTCTGCTAGTAAAAAATCTGTGTATGAGAAGGTTATGGTATGACAGTTGGTAATTTAGTGTGTAGTCCTTACTTATTGCACATTAGCAAACCCTGTTTTGAAAACAGAGTTACTTAGCGTTCAGTCTTAGTCACTGTAGTTGATGCATAAACTCATTTTGGCATGCAGCAGTCAGAAAGCAGTGGTGAAGGCATAGATTATTTTGAATTCACAAGGAGGAAAGGTATATTTTATGCTGTGTATTAACTTGTTATTCCATTTGCTCCCATTCAGTTAGGCAAACTG
This sequence comes from Apteryx rowi, assembly GCF_003343035.1. NCBI lineage: Eukaryota > Metazoa > Chordata > Aves > Apterygiformes > Apterygidae > Apteryx > Apteryx rowi. The sequence continues at coordinate 433,447 of NW_020450130.1, read as the reverse complement.
TGAACTGAGTTGCAGGTCCTCGTGAGTGAAGGCAGAGATAATTCAAATGGTTGTAATCAGAAGTTTTCAGGTCCCTGCRTCTCAATAAATTCAACCCTTGCCTGAATTTATAACTTTTTTGGGGGTGGCGAGGATGGGGGTGCAGCAAGAGGAAGGCATCAAAATTTACCTGATAGTTGGGCATGTGTTGATTTTAAGGTGAATCAGATTTGGTGCCAAGAAGATTGATAAGCTTTCCTTTACTGAAAATAGTAATAGTTTCTCTCATGTGGTACTTTCAGAGTCTAGTATCAGTTTTAATAACTGCAGTAATCATTATAGTGGAATATACTGTATAAAATATCAATATAATTTTAATATAATTCACTGTATTTCTGTTTTTCAGGAGAAGTTGATGTGGACTGGTCAATCAGTAATAAAGACTTGGAGGTAACACAGACAACCAATTTGTTCCATGTTTTTTTATTTTAAATTCACTGATCATGCATAGCAAAACACTGAAATACAGATGTAGAAAACATCTTTGTACATCATTTCTGCATTTCTCTGTTCTTTATTTGAAGAAAAGTTACATGAAGGAGAATAATCCTGAGACAACTGTCAATCCTCCTTATTTTCAAACTGGCATAATATCTCTTTCTTAATAGCAGGGTTATTTTTCACAGCAGCCAACTGTGATGCCAGAAAAGGATGATCAGATATGGAGTGGGCAGAAAGAATAGATGAACTAAAACCAGAAATCATTCATGCAGGTATTAATAGCAGGAGAAGGAGAAAAATGGAGAAGGGGTTTTGTTCTAATTTATTTAAAAATGTCTGTGATACACAAGTAGCTGTCTGACCTAATGGACTACTGGAATCTAGGACTTAATAATTTGGAAGTTATGATTTAGACAAACTTTACTTTATTTGGTGATTAGTTAATATTTCAAAAGAATAGATATTACTTTAAAGAATAATCCCTACTTAATGGAATGCTTGTATATTTAGTTATAGTTATAAATATATAGTTATATACCTATTCTTATTGTTTAAAGCCATTCTCATTTCTTTAGCATTTGTAGGCTTATTCTTTAAAATATTACACTTTATTATAAAAGCACTAAAGGATTTTTGACAAAATTGGTTGCTAGCTGGGATGACTTTCCTAAGGGCTTATCTAACGTAGAAGTTGCTGCTTCATAACTTACTTTTCTAGCAGATGGTTCCTTTTTCTACATACTCTTGATCTGTTTTGTCTTGTACCTTAATTTCATTCACCATAGTGATGAGATACAATCCAGTATTAACATTAATTATTTTTAGGATAGGCCAAAACACTGTGTTCTGGATGCCTGCTGTTCATTTGTTATGACTGAACATGAAAATAACCAGACTGGATCAGACCAAAAGTTCATTGCAGCCTAGAATCCTTCTTATCACTGCTAGTATCTGATGCCTAGGGAAGAACAGAAGACCAATGAAGCATACAGTGATAGTTTCCCAGTATACTTTTCCTGTTTTCAGTAATCTGCAGTTCATGAATTTCCTGAAGTGTTGCGATATCTTTGTCCTTTGGATGTATTTTTAATTTCATAGATTTTCACAAGTACTTGGCATTCTATGCATCCTGTGACAACGAATTGCACAGTTTATGAACATCTTGTAAAAAAGCTGACTTCTGTTCTGAGCTTTTCTACCTTATAATTTCATTTGATTTAACCTCTGATTCTTGTATTAGGACAGACAGTTTAAAAAAACTGGTTTTTAGGCTGAAAATTGCTACTTTGCATATTTGACCCTCATTTGGGAAGCCATTCCATACCTTTGTTCATCTAGCTGTCCTTCTGTATTCCTTTTCTAGTTCTGCTATATCCTTTTTAAGAGGAAGGTCCAGATCTTTATGTAGTATTCAAAACAGATGTGTGCCATGGATTTATACAATGGATAACAATGTTTTTTGTATTCTTCTGTATTTCTTTCCTAAGAATTCCAAATGCTTTTTGCTTCTTAAGTTACTGAGCATTTATCCTGACACTTGATAACACCTATTTACTGTAATTTATCTGTCTTTTGCTAGCTGTTTTCTTGTGCTCAGATTTTTCGTGCTTTCCTATATCTCCAGTTCTGCTTCTCCGTTTGGGTTCCTCCATTCAGAGCAATATGTAGGACAGTGGTATCCACAGCTGTGTTCTGTTTTTCTTTCTGAAAGAGAGGAACAAGCCGAACCAGATAAACTGCAATGAAAAATCCAGCTGTAATTTTTCTGTGGAAGTCTTCAGAATGTCCTTCCCTGAATGTACAGTAGCTGTTGAAAGCTGAGCTCTGGTAAAGTAGGAAAAGATTCCTTCATAGGGGTAGAAACTTCCTCCAAAACAGTTTTGGAAGAGGATGAGGGGAATGGAAGCTCCTCCAAAGAGGAGTTCATCATTTCATAATGATGAACTTAATTCTTCCTTCCCAGTCTCTTCAGAGACTAATAATTATTTTGTGGAAGCTGAATCTCTACTCCCTCTATTCCTTATGCAGCACAGGCTGCGCCACAGATCTACTGTGGTTAGTAACCTTCTTACATTTCCAGAAGTTGGGCTCAGTTTACTAGTTGATACAATTAGGCTGTATCTTGAAGTATTTGAGTAAGTTACTTGAGTATCCAAGAACAATAAGCTTCAGTTGGATTGTCCAGCTCCTTCTAATTTCTGTTTCCAAGGTTCAATAAAGCTTACATAATCAGGTGACATTAATGATCTCTTTTGCTTAAGAGAAATGCTCTTGTGCACCTCTTCTGCTCGCTTATCTGGAATGTTATTTCGGTTTTTAAAAACTATCTTTACTATGTGATAAAAGTTCAAGAGAGGATTTTCAGTTCTGTTTGCCTCTTCAGAAGGTATTTGTGAAGTCATTGGAAGAGACTGATTTCCAGCTTCTTTCTCTCTCTCTCCCCTTATTTTTTTTTTTTTTGGTCTTTCTTTACAACTGCAAATTGAAGATTTGGTCTAAACTTCTATAACATTGTATTTTTGCAAAAAAGTTTCCCTTAATTTGTTCAGGGAACTTGTAACTTGCACTTGCAGTTAATGTTAGTTTTATTTGCATTGTGGGAAAATTTCAGTTCATCATGAAATACCATAGTGAGTAAAAGTGTCTGAACCCATCAAGGGAAAGCAAAACTTCATAGCTGTAATTTTAAACAGCAAAAAAGAATGTCCCAAAGTGGAAATTTGAACAAGACAGTAATTCTCTTCTAGGAGATACAAGTTTCTCTAGAACAGAATTATCCAACTCAAACCTGGATATGTAAATTGTACTTGATTAGATTTCTAACTGAACACTATCAGCAGTGACCCATTCAAATTTCCAGTTCTATCAAGCGCTAAACCACACTATCAAAAATGACAAATGCATTTTTCTCTTTTTGTCTCCCCAGGCACAGATCTGTAACTATGCAACTGTGAGACGTACAAGTGTCCGATACTACACAGCTGATAAAAATGTTACTTGTAGAAATTGCAGCAGACCAGGTCATTTGTCCAAAAACTGTCCTATTCCAAGGGTAAATGCAATGTTTTAATTACTTTTAGATGTAGCTGTTGTTTCTAAAGCTCTTCTGTGTTTGCCATTAGAACCTTTGCTTCAGGGGTTTATTATTTCATTGAAAGGTTGCTCTAGGCTAAAGGATATCTTATCTTGCAAAAGATCGGTTTACTTCATAAAATTAGCTGCCTTGTGAAGGTGATCCCTCTTGTCGTTTTTATAAAAGAAAAAAATCTGTAAGTGTAAATGGAGCAAAAAGAGACATAAGTACAAAGTAAGGAGATATTTTTTATATTGTAAAAAACGGTTTTAAGATATAAAAATTTTTTGAATTTTTTTTCCACAAGGAGAGTCTAAAGAATCCAAAATCACCGTTAGCAAATGAATGAAAGAAGAATATCTATATAATAAACTTGGTTATGAATAATGTTAAATGTTTTAGGCAGGATGAAATTAAATTTAATTTCATGCAGTCCTAATAAATGCCAAATATTTTGAAAGTTTGTCCAGAGGTCAGAGGTTTAAAAACCCATCTTCATCTTGTGAGGAAATGATGGCAGTTGCATGAGAGTCTGGATTTACTGGTCCCCATAGAAAAGATTTCAGAAATCCACATCTCTCAGTTTCTGAGGCTGTTCCCCACACTGACACTTTGGATTTCAATATAAAGCAAATTTCTCTGTGATTACATCTCACCCTGTTGAAATGTAAGGCCTTAAAGTGATGACACACTCGGTCACTGAGGAAATTGGTTATAAACAGATGCAGTTATGGCCCAAAAATAGTTTTCAACATTCTACATTTATTGCTTCATGCAGACACCTATGCTCATTGGTATGAACCACAAGGCGAGTGGCTTAGTGGTCTATAGCACAGACCATATTTACAAGTCACCCCAATACACTGTGTTACATATTCTATAGCTTGTTGCTATGATATGGTTCTGTTTTTAATCTTTCAAGAAATGTCATCAAAAATAAGGATTCATACAGAGTGTCCAACACTTCTACTCTGTGTAAAACATGCCTTCCAATTTAATATTACTTTTTGCTGTATTCACTGAGCAAGTAATACAAGTGCATGCAACATTTTTAGTGCTTCTGACACAAAGTCAGAAACCAAGAAGAACAGGGAATTTGTGGAGTTAGAACATCAAATTTTACTCTTCCATCAAGTTTAGTCTTCCTTCACTACAATTTCTTCATGAAATGTAATACCTGTGCAGTTCATAATAAGGAGTAGACATTTATTTGTGGTGGTTTCTTCTTTATTTCATCTTTTGATGTTTTTTTCTTTGCCTTAGTCCATTGAAACATACTCACATGCCATACTTCTTTTTGTATTTCTCCCTAGAAGATTCCCCCTTGTTGTTTGTGTGCAGAAAGAGGTCATCTACAAAACACTTGCCCAGCACGGTTTTGTTTGAACTGCTGTTTGCCTGGACACTATTCTAAGGAGTGTCTTGAGAAAGCCTATTGGAATAAACACTGTAACCGCTGTGATATGAAAGGGCATTATGCTGATGTGAGTACCATCTATGGCAAAGAACTCATCAATATTGTTTCTGTATCTGTCAAAACTGGAAGCTACAACAACCAAAATTTTTTATATTTTATATTGTATTATATAGTGCATATATGTATAAACATATGAAAATGTTATAGCTAGTACTTACATAACAGCATCACAGTTTTTATAAAGAGTGGTCCAAAGGAAAGAAACTGTATCTTTGTGAATGTCCAGTCATTAATTTAGTTTTGTCCAGTTTAGTTTGGGTAGTGAAAATATCCATGACCATGTCTTACTCATCATATTTGATAAAAAGATTTAAAAACCTTTACAGTCTTATTCATCACATTTAATAGAAAGATTTAAAAGCCTAACAAATGCAGTTCAGATAGTTTCAATGTATTGGTTTAAAAATGGAGAAAAAATGCAGAAAAAATATTTAATAAATGCGGTATTTAAATGTAACACTTTAGCCTTCTCTGTATGTGTAAAGAATCATTAAAAATAATAGCAACAGGCACACTAGAGAATTTTTCTCATTTCTGTTGAATCAGAGGTGGTGGTAGATTAAAGTTAGGAGACATGGTATGCCTCCAGCATGCCAAGCAAGAGGTAAAGAATACCTCTGATGCTCCCAACAATCCCAGATCTGTAAGTTTTTTTACTRTGATTACATATTCATGAACAATTGTGAAAATATCAGTAGAAGTTTAAGCTAATGTCTAAATAGATTTGGGAGGCATTTATAACTGTATTGTATTTTACATTGCGAGGGTACTTTACAACAGAAATGGAAATGGTACAGTTTATTTCTTATGCCAATATAGCCAAATGAAAATTTTGTTTGGCAGTATCTTATAAGGAAGCAGGTTTACAACCATATTTATATGCCATAGCTTAGTTTCTGCCTGCTTTTCTATTATTTATAAACATTCAAGAAAAAAGATAATGATGAAAGTAATTGTCCACTTCCATGTCCCCATGGACTGGCCCCTCACATATATACTATAAGAGAATTTCTAAAGTAGTGGAACAGTTGCAGAATTGTATACTGTACCAATAACAGAATAATATACATAGACATGTTTAATGTCTGGAACCTACTGATGTTTTTCTTAATCCCACGAGAACCAAACTGATATTTTCTGTCTTCGGTACTATCATTCAAAACCAGATTGTTTCTACTTAGAAGATCAGTGTAGCTCATACAGATTGGGGTGGACACTGGCCCTGTTGCCAGTCACTGTGCTTCCCCACTATGTCAGAGCATTGGAGAGTGAAATGTACTTAGCACAAATACTATTCTCCATCCCTTACCTAACAAAACAACATTTGCTAGGTGTTAGCAAGTTTGTATCTGTATTCATATTATATAAATGGTTCTACCAAATGGGAGTATGGAAGTGCTTTCTTTATGTGTCTGTAAGATACCTGTAAAAAAATAGAATGTTCAGTTTACTTCCTGTCAGATACATGGCTACTTGTTTCAGGTTGAAGAGCAAAATGGCTGAAGGGTTTCCATTTATTTTGTAGAGGGATGGAAGCCCCATAAAAATACGCATTTTGCTATTGCGATTTTGTTTACTTTTTTGGATAGCATTAAAAATTTTTCTGGAATTATTGAACAGGTTCTGTTTTTTCTATGGCAACAGCAGTTGTGAAGTGAACATGTGTTACACATTCAAAGTGTCCTTGGATAAATGAATAAATAACTTTGTCATGAAAACAGATATGCAAGTATTAATATTGTTTGAGTATTCTAAGGATACTAAGATATGTTTTTAAAAGTCATTCAGATAAAGTATATATATTTTTTGCATCTGGTGTTCATTTTGGAAGAAGCTGGGACACTCCTGTGCTGAAACATTGCTTTGAAATCTTGCTATGTGGAGGGGTTCATCGGAGAATTGCTCTGAAATTAAAAAGACAAGATTAACACTAACCAGTTAACAGGACTGGATAACAGTTATCCAAAAGTTGTAAAGGAACTGAAGGGTGAAATAACCAGATTACAGAAGGTAGTATGTAATCTCTTTCTTTATAGCTGATTAGTAAATGAGAGGCAAATGCAGTAAAAGTTGCAAGACCTGGTTACCCAAATCTCCCTGGAAGCCATTTAAAAACTTTTACTGCGTCTGCCTCTCATTTACTGATCAGCTATAAAGATGTCTATACCAAGAAAATCGATAGGAACAGTAACAACAAATAGAATGATGGAATGGTTGTAAAAAGGGATATTCTTGGGAGAATCCAAGATGGCTTTTGTGAAAGCCCCCCATACATGGATGAAGGCGAGCAATAGGGTGACAAGATTTGCTGAGAAGACTGAATTGCTTAGGCTGGCAAAGATGAGAGCCAACTGTGAAGAACTGCACAAGGACTGCAATAGATGGAGGGAAAATGCAATAAAATGGAAGATAAGTTTTATTGTCAATAAATTTAAAGTGTTATGCTTGGGAAAAAATAATCCCAGTTGTGCATATGAAATGATGGTTTCTGAGCTAACTGTTACCCTCCAGGACTAAAATTTTGGAGTTACAAGAGAAGTTTCCATTAAAATATCAGTTCAATGTTCAGAAGTTATGAAAAAAGATAGTCAAGTGAGCAATTATCAGGAAAGCAATAGAGAAGGAGGTGCATTTTTGGTCCCTGTCTTCTGCATCCTTCAGCACAAGAAATGATCGAGTCAGCTAGATCTATTCAGCTTGGAAGAGAAATGACATATGGGAGGATCTACTAAGAGCTACAAAATCATCCATGAGTAGGCTGGAGACAGTGGTTAGGGATCAATTGTTTCCTCCCATAAACAAACTGGGGGGCATGTGACAAAGGTAGTAGGAGCTACATTCATAACAGACAGGAAGAAGTGATTCTTCACGCAGTAGGCAGCAGACCTGTGAAACTTATCAAGAGACATAGTAGATGAAGATAGTCTACCCAGATTCTAGGGGAGACTGGACCGGTTCATGAAAGAGAAATTCACTGAAGCTTATTTAAATACATAGAAACTGCATCTAGCTTGGAAAGTCATTGAGCTGATAACAGCTGAATGTGGAAGAGAACTGGGCAAAGTATGCCTGCCTGGTTTGTTCTTAAACTTCATGAGGCATCGGATTATGGCCACAGTTAGAAACCATGATAAAGTCTGGCCTAGTATAGTAATTATAGTTTTCATCCTATATTAACTGTTCATAATAACAGATCTACATGTCTGTGCCTCTGTTACAGTCAGTAAAGAATTGTGAATCCCATACGGGGTATTTTATCAAAAATCTGAAAGTGTTTTACCAAGCCCAGTAATTATAGCTGTTCTATATCAAAGAAGACCCCTTTGTGATGTTTCTGCTGTCCATATGAACTGGAGGCAGACCACAGCTTTCACTCTGAGCCCGATGTTAAATTACCCCAAGGGAGAAGTTCACCAGAATGCTCTGAAAACTCTAGTGTAGCCTTCATAGAGCAAATTAATTCAAGTGACATTAATAACTGATTTAAACATTTTCAGAGTAATAAGTTTATTATCCATTAGATCTGTCATTTTCCCTGAAATAACCCTGAGAATCCATTGAGTCATCTTAGATTCTGAGTCATATTGGAACCAGCTAAGTACAGTGTGATGTCATCAAGTAGAACATAAAAGAGGTATGTTCTTCAAAGTCTCAGGTACAGCTCTGTCTGGCCATATACTGCTCACCCTAGGAAACAGCATATCAGCTGCAACATCACTGCCCAGTCTTGAATATGTGTGTGGATATACGTATGTGTGCATATGTATACATGTGTATACATGAATATATATGTGTGTGCATATATGTTTACATATATGTGTGCTGAAAACCCCATAATGTGAACATTCTCTCTTTGCAGATTCGGTGACTGTTCAGGTAGGTGTCGTGAGATATGATAATCACTTTCTCAGCCAGTTGCTTCTCTCTTACTAGGTCCTCCTCTGGTTTTCCAGGAGTGATTGGCTTGTTTCGTAAGAGTAGTGCTCTTAACTATCTGTGAATTTTTCTTCTAGAGCCTTCCACATTAAGCTAATTTTTAAAATTTATTTAGGAAGAAGGACATATTCCTTTATATATTATTATGTATGATATGTTTCAGATGCAATGAACAGGATAATACTTTGGAACATTTACGGAGTTAATATCTGAAGCTGGACAATACCATTTTTCTGAAGAGATCCACAGAAATAATCTTTACCGGGGCTGAACACCAGAGCTCTTGTGAACCTCCACTGCTGTGAGGGTAGAAGAAAAACTTCATAAATAGGACAGTTTGGCAGGGGAGGCAAAAATGGTAGACAGAGCAAGATTTTCCTTTACAATTAGGAAAAACCAGCATACAAAAATTCTGTGGGTTGCCTGACCTTATTCTTTGAGTTAGAAGGCAATAGGTCCCTGTTCTCCTGAGTTCTTTAACCGTGCTATGTCTACTGGCACTATTTGCGTAAAGACATGTGCACTGTTTGCGTAAAGACATCCACACACCTCTAGCATACTCTTGTTAGTTAGTGCATCTTCACAAAAACTGGAAGTATATCTCAGTAGGCAACCTCTTCATTTATCTTGACATCTTTTTTGGTGGTATAAACCACCTGTAGAGTCACTTCTCTCAGAAGATTTCTTTTTTGCCTTTGTCATTTTCAAAATTTATACTGTCAAGTGCTTACCATTAATGATATGCCAGCATCTCAGGGATTGGATGTGGCTCTACACATACTGATGCTGAAATGGCTAAAAGTCTGTGAGGGTTCTACTACGGGTGCTATGATTGGATGTTTTTCCTTCAGTTATATTATACACTCTCATTCTTTTCTCTCTCTTTCTTTTTGTTGAGTCTCTTATAAGAAAGCAACGATTTTGCTCATTTTTCCATGTGATTTCATTCCCTCAATGGCATTCTGTTTTTTTCATGCCTGCTTCTAAGTCAATTTCTATCTAATCGTAAGTATATGTAAACATTACAAAGAGTCTTTTTAATCCCTATGGTTAAACACCTTAATTCTGTCTGAGGTGCCAAGAGAGTGTGGTCATGTGAGGCTTATTATGAGGGAAGAGTCTTTACATCTCTTTGTGTAAGAATGTTTTTAAAGTGAAGCATTTTATTCTTTTTGCAGTTGTTTTTATATAAAGATAATGAAAAGTGTTTGTTTTATTAAATCTTTTGTTTTACTGTGGTGACTTGCATTGGGGCAGCTCCTAACAGCCGCCACTTTGACAAAGCACCAGAGGATTCTGTTAAAAAGTTGTGTTTAGTAATTGTAGTCGTCGTGTCAGACCATAACTGACTTGGAGCTGAAGGATTTTTGTGAGATGAGTAGCTGTGCCAGCAGGGACCCAAGTCTCTTGGGCCAGCCGCGCTCTCATTAAGATTTGCCGCTAGCCGTGGCGGTGTTCGGCAAGTATGTGACGTGCATTCTGTTATTGTATGCTTGGCTTGTCAGCCTGCAGCTTTCTGACACTCACTTATGTCACTCTTTATTCAGAGAGGAAGAAGCTTTTGATAATTTGACAAGACAAGCTCTTAAACGATCTAGGTCATGGCCTTCACTGTCTGTGATTGTGAACATATTTCCTGAAAGCCCTGTCACTCATCACAGCTACATTTTCTCCCGGGGAGCCATAGGCCCGTCCTGGTCTCTTGTCAGCTCATACATTTTGGTTATTCATATACCAAATACAGTAGTGGGGTTTTTTTCTTCACTTTTGCAAATGCTAGCATGTTAGTAAGGCTAATCCTTTCTCCTGTGTTGTGTTCCCAGCAGGGTTGTGTTCAAGGGTTCTCTCTAGTACAAGGCAGACAACTGGCCAAGGGGAGCTGAAAAGGAGGAAAGGCCGCTTAGTGCTGTTTTTGTGTTTGTTCATTGTTGTGGAAATATGAGAACTGGTGGCAAGGGCCTTGTCTATTGAACACTTGAGTCTTGGTCTGCTGTCAGGGGCTGTTTAAGATTGAGTGTTTTATTTTCTTTGATGTTCACATTTGAGAATAGGGAAGTGGGAATTAAACAACAGATGCATTAAGCCGTTGTTCTCGTAAAACAATAATTAGCACCTGATAAAATTCAATATGGGTTGAAATGCACAATATACTGGCTTGATTCATCTGGTGTGGCAGACTTAGTTGGTTCATGTTTGAATAGTATGAATAATAACCATTTCGAATTACTCAAATATGGGTTACAATAAACATAGTATTAATTTTGAAAAAAGAATTGTGCAGAACTTAGAAAAGGCATGGAGATGTAGTTAAAGATATTGGAAAGTGTACTTTGTGTATGTTTTGTGAAGCTGTAAAGTGGTGGAACTGCTTTTAATAGTAGGCACCTTTTGTGTTCATACATCTAAATGCTAGTAAGGTCAGACCACTGGGGCAGGAAATAAATGCAATTTTATTTTAATGTAGTTCATCACACTGCCATCATACTTGTATACCACAAGAGCTTTTCTTTAAATGAGGGCAATTCATGGTTAAGTACTTTTAAATAAATCAGAAAAATCACAGATTCAGTTGTTGTTGTATTTGGTTATGCTCTCTTCCATAAAAAACCACTTTACTTCATTTGAGAAGCCAGTATTTCGTAGTAATTGTTAATTTTTTTTTTTTGTCGTTCCATGATAAGAGATACAGACAGTAGTTCTGAGTTGATGTGAAGTAGTAAGACTCCAAGTCAAAAGCATCATTTTTAAAAGGCCGTTGTTTAGCCAGACAATCATTTTAGGCTATTGTATTGCACTGCTGAAGTTTTTTGAGTGATCATTGTGATTATGAAAAGTATTATATTGAATGACTATCTGAATGAAGAAATATGCTTGGTCAATTTTCCTTTAGCTTCCTCTTCCTGCCTCCCTTAAGTTTTCCCACAGTCTTAAAACAAGCTTAAAGATGATAATAATAAAACCTGCCTTTTGATAGTATTGCTAGCGTTTGGGATTGTTCCCCTTTGAGTATTTTGTTAAAAGCTCTGCCAGTTGTAGTTTCTTATTCCGAGTTACAGATTTTTGCTATAACAGATATCTTTGTGTCCAGCTCCAAAAAATACTATTCAAAAATCAAGGTTTTTTTCTTTATTAAATAGTTGCTGTGTAAGTAAAGGTCATATGGCAGAGTGGCATTTTGCCAGTGTATGACAACTCACTGATTGCGATTTTTCAGCCGTATTAGTCTGAGGACACTGTGGTAATCAAAAACTATCCAGAACTAATGTATAAATAACTGCCTGCTACCCCTGTGCTAAACCAGCAAAAGTGTTGTGTACAGTTGAAGCCCTTTATGGCTTTGAGGAAGAAGGCAATGTCTTTCACAGAATTTTTGTTATTGGATAGAGAATGTTCATACATTGCATTTGAGAATCCTGTGTAAGTGCCAAACTAAGATCCATTTTGGCGAAGGAAGAAAATCCTTTTGTTTGCATTCCAAGACAGCCTGAGTGTGTTCAAACTGTCAAATGTTGTAGTGTTTTCCACTGTTAGAAATGTGATGTACTTCACAGTTTCCTTATAGAAATATTAATATAAAACTTAAATATTTACATGCAGTATTTGAGTAAGAGGAGATATGTAGGACTATTACACAGAGCAGATTGTAGATTTTTCTCCAGAAAATTGTGTTACTGACAGAATGAATAATAAATAATATAATTTCCATCGCATCCGGGGAAAACATACTGTATATGCCGTAGGGTGACTGTCAAAAACTCAGATTATTTTTTGAGAAATTCTGTTGCTAATATTGGTTGTTGTTGCTGTTTTTTAAGTAGCATGCTCTGTCAGTATAAAAGAAGGCAAGAATTTAGGCATGAGAGAAAAAATTAGTCAAAATCTTAAGAAATGTTAATAATAACAATTTGCAAGTAGTCATGAGACTTCGATATTTGAAATTAGAACTACAGGATATTAAACAGAAGCCATAGAATAACTAATATTTCTTCTTAATATACTAAAAACTGAGATTGCCAAAGCACATTTGTAATTGTTCAAATGATTGAGAAGTTATTTTACTGTAAGTGTAAATGTTTTAAACAAAACTAGAAGACCTCCACTGAAATAACTGTATACACATTCTCTCAAATGCTAAAATGGCTAATAGACCAAGTATAGCTGTAGCTGTTTAGGGTTTGGGGCAGAAGGATAGGAGCAGACAGAAATCATTAATTTTGTAAATTTTGTAAAAATACTAAGAACCATTGAGAAAAAAAAAACTGTCTCATGGATCACACTCTTATTTTGTTAAAGATGTTTCACATTTTCTTCTTTCCTGTCTCTTACATATTCTTCAGGTATATTGTGGAATAGTTGTGACTGAAAATCTGCTCTGTAAAATTTTTTACAATGGACTGCACTTACAAGTTTGTGTGCATAATTGGCAAGGTAAAAAAAAAAGTATCAAGGAAGCCATTGTAAAAATAGAAACATTATAGCAATCTGTTATGCTCCTTGTTTACAACTCATCTGACATGAGGCTACTAAGGATTATTACATGTAACAATTAAATTTTGATTAGGATAGGGATATGTACAAAAATACTAAAATATTCCTCTTCCTACCTGAAAGTAAAGTACCCTATGATTTTATTTCCAAAATATTTTGTAAATTTAAAATGTTAGAAAATGTAGACTTTCAATTTGTTTGTGTTTATTTTACAGTATTAATACTTATTACGGTTAAGGGCATGTTACTCTCCCCAACTTCTAACCTTTAGAGAAGAAAGGGAGAGAGAAAACTGTTACTGGCTTTCTGACAATGGCAGGGAGTGTGTTAAACCAGTGTAAAATTCAATTAAACTGTCTAGCCAGGTTTTTGAAGCTGAAATGCAGACCCTTTCAGTTAAGCTTCTTATTTTCCTGTGACCGACACCGGTGGATACTGTGTTATGCCAAAACCAACAGGCTGTAAAGCACCTTGTTTCATGCTCCTAGCTGATCAATATTTTTATTTTCCAGGCTTGCCCAGAAATATGGAGGCAGTATCACCTAACAGTAAGTAGAAACACCTTTTTTATTTTCTTCTACACCCAGTCTATTTACTCTTCTGTGAACTGCTGACCATAAAATATAGACAAGTATCTTCTGCAAGAAGATAATAAACATCTGAAGAGTTTTTGAACTGAAAAATGCAAAAAAACACTGTCAGTATTTTTTAAACATCTTTAGAACTTCTGATTTAGTTTTAATACTATAACCATTAAATTAGTGTTGCAGCACACTGTCCTTTCAGTGACCACATTTACTGTACACATATTAAGAAGGTTAAATTTTAATTTGAGATACATAGCGGAAGCAATAGTCCCATCTCACATATCCCAGATCCTGTTAACTAATCACTATATATGACAAAACTTTCTTTTTAAAAGAACAAAAGCAATCTTAGTCAGAGTAGAGACGTTAATTTTAGAAATACACGTTATAAAGTTTTGTAGATAATTTCTAATGGGGAAGAAAATAGTTGTAACTTCTTCTTTAGCCTCTACTAGTTGATCTTGAATCATTTAAACAACAAAATTAAATTTACAGAACTGTACCAGTGTATTATTACCAGTGTAATATTAGAGCTTTTTCCTCAAATGTAAAATAGAGATAAAAATAAAACAAAAGGCTTGTATTGAGACCTGGGACAATATTTAACTGGTCAAGACAACCATGGATTTGTATCACAAAGCTTGAGTGTATTCATTTTTGAAACTATTATACATAAAAATGTCCTTGAAGATGAGGGGTTTTGTTATTCAGCTGTTGTTTACTGTCAGAACTATCCAAACCAGGGTTATATATGTTTAACTCTTGTAGTTAAATGTTATAGTAGATGTTATATGTACATGGCAAAGTAGTAAAGTTTGTCCAAAACTTTTCATTTCTATTCCTTGGTGTAGATTTTTCCTATTAAGTAATAAATGTTAGATGTACTTTATAATCTGTCACCTCCACCACTTCATCACGCTCTTTTTTCTGTTTTTGTTTCTAAATTTAATTTTTATGAAAACTCTGTGCTAAAAACTTCCTGTTTGTCTTTTCTTATTTAATGATTTTAAAATAAAGATCTGCTTTGGAAATCCTCTGCTCTCTCTGAGCAGTTACTTTTGTCTCAAACAGAGTTGGTATAGACTTTGTAAAAAGAATATGAGCATTCAGTCACTATTTCTGTTTGTTTTTTTAAAAATGCATGAAGGAAAACGGTAACTTTTATCCTTTATTATAATTCCCAAGAGTGTGGGTAGAAATGATTTCTGAAAGGTTTAGGATATTTGGAATCTAATAATTAGATAAACATATTAGGTGAAGTAATACGATGAGTTATATTTTTTTACTGGGCTGTAAGATTTAATTTTAGTCTTGCTTGCCATTGAAAATTCCTCAAAAAACGAGTTATAATCAATACTTCAAAATATTTTTTTTTTAAGTGCGAAGGAGCTGAAACCTGATTCTTCCAAGGAGTTAGTATGAGGTAGAAAATTTTAGTAGTGAATTCTGTAGGTGTTCTGAGTTTACACTTTACTTAGTGTAAAACTAACAACATTTGTCAGAACAAGCTCTACTTAGAAAATGGAATAGTTATGAATACAAGTTTATTAATAAAAGTCTCAATTTGGAGTTTTTAGTGCTTTTCAGAGACTATTCTGAAATGTGGTTAAATATAGTCACACCATGATAAATTTAGTTTCTCATTTCACGTTAAAGGAATTTTTGTTTACAGTAAACTCCAGATTATCTGCCAATAATCCAGATTTCTGATATTTGGGAAATACTTTGAATTTACCCATTTTTGTCTTGGGAAAACTAATTTTGACTCAATTCAAGTTACAATCGGATTAAAACTAGAGTTTCAAAATTTGAGTGGTAAAAGACATACTTGATATTTAAAATGTAATACCACAATAAACCATATTATCTGAGCTGTTTAAATGTTTGAGCCCCAGCTTTTATTTTTCCATTTAAGTATGCTCTTTGACACCTAAAGCAGAAAAGAAGTAGATAGTGTTCATTGCAGGAATCTAAATTTCTGAATAGAATAATGTGTATTGTATATTTTTTATAGAATTGTAACTAGAAAGTAGTTTTACTCTCATATCAGCATAGTGGTATTTCAATAAAGAAATTATTTTAAAATTTCCCTAGTTTCGAGCAAATATTTCTGTGCAAATGGGGCAACTGTTTAATGAAAAATCAAAGAATTGAAAAAGTACTATTATGGCTCTTACTTTGCTGTATAGGAAACCTGACTATAGCATACAGACTAAGACTAAAATGAATTTTTTCTATGCTTTAACCATAGACTCAACTAGATTTAAATTGATTTTGGTAAACTGATTGTGAGTATCACACATACAGGTACCTATGTGCACAAATAAAACAATGCATTCATGTTTGTAATAAAAGAGCTCTTTTATCATATTATTTTAAAACGGCCATTACAAAGTCTGTCTAAATGCTTGTGCATTTAAAGTATTCTTAGTTAATAACTGTGAATGCTTGTTAAAAACAACAGGGTCTAATACTTTCTCTTTGTGAAGCTTTTGGTGATTTTATTCGTTGTCTGGCTCTTTCCTAAGAGATGGACTGCCATCTATTGACTCCTTATAGCCCCTGCACTGAAACATAGATTTACTAGGAACAATGACTAAATAATAAATCCATTCTGCTGTTATGGATAGTAGTTGGTTTTTGTTTACACTGGTATGGTGACAAATTTTGGCACATTACAAATACTTTGTAATACGGGCAGAAATGTCTTGTTCTAACCAAAATTGACTGCAAGTACAAGAAATCTTATGAGCAGTTGAAATGGCAAAAAGGATTATAAGCAGATTATTTTAATTTGTTCTTTGATAGAAAAAAGATAATCATATTGTATTCAATGAAGCTTAAATTTAAAGGCTCTGTGATAATCAAAGCTTTATAACTGGATGAAGTTAGTTTCTTTAAACTTGTTCTTTCAACTCTGTTAACTAAAATTATTCTGCAAAAACCAATCAAAGTCAGCAGAAGAATCCAATTCCCACTGTGTGTTAAAATAATATTTAATAACCTCTTTAAGATGGTGATTTAAAACTTCTGCAAATTCTTTTCATTGTGTCTGCTCTCTATATATTTCTCCTTTATCAGAAAAGGAAAATAACCTTTTGTGAAAACCTATTTTATGTTTTCCGTCCTATAGATGTCTATTTGCAATAAATAGATTTTATACCAGCTTACGTTTATCGAAGAGTTTATTATCAATTCAAAAAAAAAAAAAAAAAAGGACTTAATCTGCAGATCTAGGATAACAGTTTTGATCATAGCTTGGTAACATGTAAATAATAATAAGTGTTGTAATTTTTTCACAGACAAGGAATTTGAAGGTATTATAAAACACTTTGTTCTAGGTTATTAGAAAGCTTAGCTTATAACTTTGCTTTTCTAAGTACCAGGTGCTCCACAAACCGAGAAAAAATATGGCCTTTGCTTCAAAGAACATGCCATCATGCCCCTTTTTCTTGCATGTTAAGGATTTTAGAGATGCTCATAGTAGCGCTTTTTCATACTCAGAATCTTTGACTCTTTTTCTTTTCCTCGTCTTTTCAAATTTCAACTGTAAATGTAGATGCAATTATTAATTTTTTTGTACTCAACTACAATCCAGTTTATAGCCCTTTGTTTGCAAAAAAAGGTCAGTGGATAGGCTTTTGTGATTAAGGTACCTTAGTTTACAGCTTTCATTTGCTCAGTTTTGCAGTTTATTCTTAAAAAATATTTTTAAAAAGTATCCCTCTGTGTTTGATTTGATATCTGATCGCCTACCTTTTTTCTTGTAGCAGCTCCCATTTTAAGTAAATCTTTGCATGTTGGAGGTAAAAAATAAATCTACCATCCCCTAACCTCCAGTGTTCATTGTGGATTATATGGTTGTGAATTCTGTAAAGCAAAGCCTTTCTGAAGTTCTGGAAAATGTATAACTAAATATAGCAATGCCTTAAATAGCAACAACACATGAGTCTTGGTAAATAGAAGGAGTTGGAACTGACATTATGTGGGAGCATCTTTTAATGGAAGAAAGTTTGTTTAAATGCTGTACATACACCTGTGAATGAGACCTTGGGTCCAGACTAAGTACCATTCTGTAGGTAGTTCCATGGTTTTAGCATTTTAGGTACTTGATAAAATTGATGATAGGTATTGTGGTGTTTTAAGTGAACACTCAAATTTCAGCCCAACAGATGACATCACTGGAAAATAAAAAGGAAAAATACTAATCTGTGTTTTCTTTAAGTTCCAAAACTGTACACTGTGTGTTCTTCCATATGAATCTAGCTGAAGTGCGACTTTTTTTTTTTTTTTCTGTATTTTGATAGTTGCTAAGGGTGCTGAGAAAAGGTCAAAATGGCCCCCTCGATACATCGATATAAAATAAAATATGACTGACTTCCCATCTATGCCATACTGTTTCATAATTCAGAGGGATTAATGGTATGCAGAATTGAATATAGCAGATCCAGCTCAAGAGTGAAATGTAGATACAATAACCAGATAGATAGAAATTAGTGTTGCAAATATTAGTGTGTTCTTCAATAAATATATAAAGATTAATGAAATTCCATTCTGATATTGGACAGAGCAGAATTTCTATTTTTTTATGCTTCTCAAAATATATGCATATGTTAAAAAACAAATCCTACTCTTTTTAGGTTGTTTCTTTCAGTAATGATTGCTCGTTTTTAATAACCTCTTTATCCCCTTGTACTAACTATTCTGGCAGTAAGAACCCCTTCCCCCATCTCCTGTCTTCACTAGTCACATTTATTTAAAAACTCCTAGGCCAAGATGGCCACCAACAGAGTTTTACAACCATCAGAATTTTTAACTAGCAGAAGCTATCATTTAACATGCTTTTTGACAGTTTGTTAATCTTACTTTTAATCCACTTACATAAAAAAAGGTGAAACAGGAATTGGCTGTTTTGGCCTCTACACATAAAAGACATGAAGGGACAATACATCTTTTGTGTTTAAATTTTGCGCTCAGATTTCTTTGTATGCCATTATTAAAATTTCTCAGGGCCTGACACTTTTTTTTGAAGGAAAAATATAAGCAGTGTTGCTTAAAGTCAATTTAAAGCCTTTAAGAGGTGACTTTCAGAAAGAGAACATTTAAAATATGGCTCCAGTGAAAAATTTGTTTTCTAGAGAAAAAAGTAAGTTTTGTGCAGGCAAAGGATGAGCTTAGAAGAATTTTAAAGAAGAGATTAAACCTCACTTTAGGGTTAGGGATGGAATTGTTGCAGTGGCTTTGAACATGGCTACAATGTCAGCTCTTCTAGTCTTACATGAAGTAAGATTGTCAGACCACTAGATTGTCACATTTATGTTAATTATATTGGATTTCATCATTTGAGCAGTTTGTCTGTAGGTGTTTTAAAATTATTTTTAGTAATTTACCTTTCAGTAAGGTAGACCATTAGACAGAGGTCTTTCCCAAATTTTACTTTAAAATTTTATTTAGAATATTAAAAGAAAAACAGATAGCTTCAGTAACGTTGTATAAATACATAATGTGTACAAAAATATACTATCTAGAGTTTGTCTTTTCAGGAAAATGATGGATCTTAGCTAATACATCTACGCACCTATGCATGCCGAATAATCGTTTTTTTTATTTGCTGGTAAAGTTGAAATAGAAAGTTCAAATGGCTTACCTATAAATTGTCCCCATGTCTTTGCACTTACACGTATTTTCATGGTAAAAAGTTAAGGTTTTGTGGTACTTCTCTATTGCTAAGGACAGATCCTTAACTGGTATATATTATTATATCACAGAGTTGCAGTAATTACCCCGGTTAAGCATTTGGCCCTTGCCACATTAGACAACAAAGTTAAAATGCCTCTTAAGAATTCTAGGCTCCTACACRGACCTTCAGAAGCTATTTCAGATGGACTATATAATCTTCCAGCAACCAAATAAGCAACTGTCACCTACCTTAATCATTTAAACATGGTAGTTTCTTCCTGCTTCTTCTCCCTAATATTTTCTCTGTCTCTTGCTCTTCCCCATCTCTCTCCCCAGACAATTAAATGAATGGTAGTTTTACATTGAGGGTTAAAGAGCGCTTACACTTTGACCAGAAATTGTATTGTGATATATAATTGGAAATCCAGGCGTTGGGGGAAGTAGAAAGCTTGACTGATTGAACCAAGTCATCTCCATTTCTCTAATTTGGGGATTCCAAATACAGTACCCTCTTCAAAAAGTTCATCTTTGATAAATGGCATCCTTCAGAGAATCTCTTACTTCCATGTGTACATTACAGTTATTTAAGGAACTTTGTATTTTCTATAAAAACAATAGGTTTTGGTCCTGCCTATAAATGGGAAAAGAAAGAGAAGAAAAGGGAATGGAAATTAAAACTTATGTGTTTTAATATTCTGAATGTTTAAATCTGTAGCTAGTTGGTTAACTAACTCCAGAGTACTCCAGAGAAATTGTTTGTGTAACATACATTATTTGTGTATCATGTAACATTTTTCATCTGCTGTGACACTTACTAGTGGCAAGATGTGCCCACAACTGGAGAAAGAATGATAAAAACCACCCACACAAATTTGTTGGCAGGAATTGCTCTATTCTCAACATATTATATTCTTTCTTTGCCCAACATATATTATTTGTGTGATATGCCAGAACTGTAGTTAATTAAACAGAAAACGGGATAACCATGGGAAGATTTTTGCTGAAATGTCTGCCCATCATATAAATAAGTGCTAAAAGAATTAACATGAATTTTTCCTTAATGCTTACACCTTAGATTTTTTATTCTTTTTCCTTTTATTTAATTTGAATAGATGGATTTATATGATCACGTACGTGATTCTATTATTTCAAGTATTAACCATTTAAATAAGGAAAATAAGTTTCAAACTAGAATCAGATTTGGGATACATTTTCGAAACAGATTTCTATTTGAGGGGAAAAAAAACTATTTCTGGGAGGCTTTTCTGCAGTAAATTTTGTGTGTAAATATTCATATTAATGTATCTAAATTCCTGAAAATTATTCTTCTGAGCTTGATACAAAGATGTTTTTTCTCAATTTTGCTGGATCTTGGAGATCATTTCAAAATTTCCGTATGCAGGCAAAAATTATCTGCAGTCTATCAGATTTTTTAAATGTATAAAGAAGTACACTTTCATGTAGCTAATATAAAATATGTTTTGCTGATTTTTTGTATTACAAAGTGGATTAAATATAAACTGTCAGCAGAACATAAATATCCACAAAATGCTTGTATGTTCATAACTATAAACAATGTTTTGCCTGTCAAATATCCACTCAATAGTTGTTTGTAAATTATATGCTTTAGTATTTTTTAAACTATTGCATTGTATCATGCAGATACTTTGCATGTTAAAATCCAGCAGACATTTAGCAATTACAGTATATTTGGCTCTACTGTGGTAGAAATATATATGATAGCTCATGTTCATTGTTAAAAGCTGTTAGTTTATCTTATCAATGATCCATTTATTAGGGAGCAGCTAAGCACTCAAACATGTTAGACCATAACTTTCTAAAGTTATGCTTGATCATGCTAATAATCTATGGATTAGGGTTCCCAAAAAGTATTCACTGATTTAATTCTGAGAGGGTCTATCATGTCAGTAATATTAACACATCTTGTTATGCCCTGTCATGTGAATAAAATTATCCTAGTTTTGGTTTCATATTTAAAAATATCAAACATAAAAGAAATTAAAAAGAATTAAAGGACTATATAGTGTGATGAAGAGTGTCAATCCGGCTTAAATAGATACTGTTTTAACTCAGTATTAGAAAAGTCTCAGAGTAGTGGTGATCTGTGGGATCATATATGCTATATTACCTATGTATAGCAAGGAGGAGATATTCACTTAGAATTTTTTGGCTTCTGTGGATCGAAGCTAGACTTTCAGCTTTAACTTATTTTTTGTATGTTAATTTTGTTTTAAATAACATTTATCAAATGTATTCCAAAAGCTATGAATGTAACACTCAAATACTTGCCTTGGTAGCACTTCAAATTGAAACAAACCATGATACCGCTGTCATTTGCTCATCTTTTCATCTCCAGCAGAATTTGATAAAACTTTTGTGAAACTTAATTTACTTAATAGTATGATCTGTATCTGACTTGAAGCAAAGGCATCTTTCATAACTGCCCCTTCTGTACTTTTGCAATACAGATCTACAGCACTGCTACTGCCTATTGTAAAGCAGTATTACGTGCAGGGGCATGGTTGAAGTTTTGATACTCTAGAGATATGAGGGAGGCAAGATTTACAGAAAGAGATACTATTTTAATAGTAGACCAGCTGATATAATTGGAAAAAAGGGACAGTAACTGCTTGGGGTCAGAGTTCCACAGAATCAACTTTGAGTCCAAAAGCTGCTTGTCTTTCTTTTTGTGCAGCTTACAGTTTATGTGCCCATAGTAACTCCTCATCTTGTAGCTAACAGAAAATACTTCATGCATATACACTGTTTTATTTTGTTTCTTGACCATGCAATTAATTCTATTTCTAAAATATATTTGTACATTCCTTGGCACGTAAAAAAATAACTGGTGAGTGCTTGTGCATGGGCATGCACATGTATATACATAAAGAATTTCTCAGGACTGTGTGATAGTCCTGTAGTATTTTCTGCTTTAAAATTAATTACACTGGATTTGCACATTATATATAGTCTCTGTCTGGCTTCTTTTGATGGCAGGTGACAACCTGGTTAAATTAAATCTGCTTTTCTGATGACAGTGTGAGGGGGAAAGAGAGGGAAAATGGTTACACTGAGGTACTCTGAAATAGGTTTGGAAAAAACAGTTTTGATCAGTGAGGTATCTGTGTGACATGAGAGACGAGAAATTTGAAACATATTCTGATCCATTTTTATAAGCTGTAGACTATTCAGTGATTCAAGTCTTATTAAAGTGAAAACTGTTTATGGTATTCAGACTACTTAAAAAAAATAAGTGTGAGAGGTGGACTTAGAAAGGCTTGTGTTTTGATGGTTATATATATAGGTGATCAGACACTTCCTTAAGGTCATATTCTGGATGAATGTCATTGTTACAATTAGGTAAAAATAATTACACTAATACTGAATATATATGATGCTTTTAAATGGAGAATGCATGAAGAAAATGAAAAAATGATAAACAAGCATTAACACACAAAGTCAACATGTTGGTAATGTAAGGAAATCCAGTGCTACAGATTCAAGGCTAGGTGCTGTGAAGTTTGAAGAAGAAACTTGAATTTTTATTTGTTTAGAATGTATGCCAGTAAAAATCACATTTCTAACAGACTGATGCATCACTCTTGCAGCATCTCTTATACTCCAGCATTATGTTTTGCTTGTGTTTACTTTAATTTTAGCTGTGTACAGAAGTCACTTCAGAAGAAATATTTATTAAAAATTCTTCCTTAATAGAAAGTTATTTCAAATGTGGTACTTCCTTTTGCATCTGATAGTGAAAGGTGATTAGTACATGACATAAAGGTTAAAGAGAAAGAGGGAGAGAGAGAAAGGAAGCTGTAAATCATCTAGAATGACAGTAAAAATTAAAACCTTGGGGTTTGTTGGGCTCCCCAGTGTATTAGCTAATAAATAAAACCCTGCTTTAGTTCTGTTCATCTTCAGATTGTACAGGCTTTGCAAATGTTTGTGTTCAGATTAATGTATAAATGTATGTGTAAGTATACATATACTTAGTGTCATGAGTGTGTGTATGTAATGTATGCCTGTATGTGTTCTCCATGTGCATATGTTTGTGTTTATAAAAACATTTGATAAATCTCCTAATAAACATGCAAATAAAATATACGTGGATCTCCATACATTGGTTTCCTCCTCCTCCTCCTCCTTCTTCTGCCTCCCCCTCCATTGCTCCCACCTCCCCCACCCCACTTCAAAGCTTGTGGTCCTTTTTCCATCCTTGTACTAAAAGATTTCTTTGTAAGCCAGGCCATTTGTCCATCATTGTTTGGGGTCCAAACAGTGGTAAAATACCCTGTCACCGATCCAGAGTGTTGTGAATGGCAGCTTCTCTCTGGACAATTGGCGGTGGTGCCGAGAAATATTCCTGAGAGGATTATTTAACCTTTCAATTTAGGGGGCACAAAGCCTGGCTGATTAATGAACTTTCTGATGGGCGCTGATAAGCGGATCTATTTCTTTATTTCCTCTAAAAGTGATTCCTTCTCTGTCCCACATTACTATAATCTTAAACATAAAATGTGGCAAATAGATTAAAAAACAGCACTAAAGAGTTTATCTGGCTGGCAAACTGAAGGAGCTAAATTAAAATTGGTAATGAAAGCAGTGGCTGAGCCCTGTATATGGTTTTTAAATGCACTGTGTATTTTGAAGAGACTTATTCTCCAGCTTGCCTGGTAATGACTGCTTTTGGTGCATAGTCCAGGGCTGGCTTCTGTTATCCCCCCCAAAAAATGAGTTGTGTTATCTGGATGACTGCAGACACATATGCATCCCCCTTTCTCACTGCATGGGCAAACAAGGTCGATAGCATTACAAGGTATTTGTGGCAGTGCTTGTTTCAGTTTTCAGAGCTGCCAGTTTCCAGCTAGATTTGAATTACAAAAGAAGAAGCTGGCATGAAAATTGAAAGGGTTTATCGGCTAGTCTGAAGCCTCATAGCACATTGCTTATTTATGCAGTCCATTTGCACCAGGAAATGTAAAAAGGAAATACATTTTAAAAATAAGGTCATAAAGACCCAGATATGTTTAAGATGGCAAATAAAATATAGATACCTATAATATCTTTCCAGGAAACGATTTCACTTAATGTTGCACATTACTTCAGAGGACCATTTATGTTACTGTCATAAATTTGTGCATTTGTGTCACTATACAGATAGTCTCTGGGGATTAAGAAGGAAGTATTTGCTAACTTACTTTAAAATTAAAATAGAAGAAAGATAGGTTTGTAGTTTGAGAGCTACATCAGAAATAGTTGAAGTTTAATGCACCATCCTATTTTAATAACGTTTTGCATTCCATGTAAAATTAGCCATGGACGACTGGATAGATGCCACCACCTTTGGAGAAAATTGGGTTGCCTCTTAACCATGAAGATTTTGAAGCATTCAGGGAGTGTATTGTTATTATCCTTACTATCTTGCATATATTCATTTTCTATACTAACCAGAGATTTTTTGTTCATTTTTCAGAAAAGACTTCCTGAATTAATATTTTAGTATTTTGTCTTTGCTTAGAAGAGTATCAAAAGATTACATTCATTTCTTTTAAGTATATTATTTTGTACTTTTTGTCTCTTGCTCTAACCTTTTCACACAGTCATTTGTAGATGCTATTTGCATCTATTTAAAATGCATTATATAAATGTCTTATTTCTGTAGAAAACAACCACATCATAATGCTTGTACTGTGGACTGAACAAGTTACATTCCTTCTTCTAGGAAAGACTTTGCTTTTTCAGACTATGTAATCAAAAAATAATACTCTGTCCATTGATTCATGAGTTAATGTGTATCATTTACTTAAAAAAAAAAAACACTCCAAAATTCTGAGTAGTTCACTATTTTCTTGGTTAATTCACTGTGTTTAGTTCATAGCCACGGGGGTGGGAAAGAATGCTGTAAACACATTTAGTAAACTGAATTACTAGGTGTAATTTGTAGTAAGAGGCTGAGGTGAAATTTAAAAAAGAACAGTTCAGTGTTTGGGAGACATCCACAACTACTTTTGGAAAAACAATTTTTTTTAGGTGGATGAAGAAATGAAGAAATAAAATTCGGTAAAGAAATTATCCTATTCAAAATTCATTACAGTTTGGGGGTTTAAAAGTCAAAATATTAAATTTGTTTGTTTCTCATATTTTAGCATGCATCAAGCTCAGTATATTTCTTTCATGAATTTTCATAAGGATTTTTACTACGTAGCGTGTGTGGCTTTAATGATGCAATCACCTGATAGACTAGGAAGACTCCAAAGGAGACGTTACGGTCTGTTGTGTACATAATACTTGTTTCAAAAATCTGCCTAATTAAGGAATTGCCCAATGGAGTGCAAGTCTACCGGGTGCATGACATGGTTAAAGAAAATAACAACAACAAAAACCCTCAGTATAATTACAGTATTACAAGATATCTTATATTGGTAATTTTGAATATAAGAGAATGATGCTTACCTACCATTGTGTCAGCTAAAATGCAAGTAGACTATGATAATTTGTAAGGGGAAAATAAATTTGTATTTTCAGTGATACGGTTGTTTTGACCATTTCCCTGTCCAACTCTAGTGACACCTGCAGTGTGTGATGATTCACTTGATGATCATCTTTCAGTGGCTCAAGAAACTGGTAAAACATCACTGCTAATGACTTTTCGTCCCAGCCTTCTGTCTTGTTTGTCTCAGTGAGTTGTACAAAAAAGACTAACCTGCATGCAAAACTCTTCCATAGGTTTTGATGGGCACTTTGTTAGAACAAGGAGCACCCCAGATCATCTGTTTGGTTTGTGTAGGGTTTTTTTTCCTGTCTCCTTCTTTAATCCGTAATTTAATTATTTAGTGCTAGAGTACAACAAAGAATAATAGTAAAAGTGAATTGATAGAATAGGTGTGAACATAGCAGTTAATACAGTGGATCAGAAGAAATAACTGTCTCTTCCCAGCATGAGAGAATAGTAGTGAATGACTTAGAGGTGGTATGAGTAGCTTTACATTAGGCAATCCTAGGATGTACTCTGTACAGAATTTGCCAAATTGCTATGTCACATGCTAAAATGGAGTTACCTAGAATATTGTTTGGTTTAACCAAAAAAAAAAATCAGTGCAAGCCTTAATCACAGGCAGTGTGAGAGATGGTATAAACTGACTGATATACGAAGGCCATGACCTTGGTTTTGTCTGAATATGAGACTCTGGTAGGCACTTTTCCATTTTTCTTAGTTGTCAGAATAGTTTCACTGCCTACGTATGGTGAAAGGTTTTTTTTTTAAAGGTACTTCATCTATCAGGCTGGATCAATTGCATCTTTGCAACTTATTAGAGAGGACACTTTGCACAGGTCAAGTTCAAACTACATTTGATTGTTACTGAAGTTGGATTTGTGTCTTTGGGTAAGTTTGAATCATGAAGTATGCTTTACCTTAAGAGTCAACTCATATGCGTAGCTGTGAAATACGTTTGTCAAATATGAGCAGTTTGATTTGCAGAGAAGAATCTCTCTCTGGTTCTCTGCACTATCGAGGTCTACACATTGTATAATATAAAGGAGCAGAAAATACACAAAAATGGAGATGAGAAGATTTTCTTTAGTAAAAGATTGCAGATCCTAAGTAGTAATGAGCTTCATAAAAGCAAGCCCTCATTGGATCAAAGTCAGTTTAGATAAGGGCAGTTCAAGGTCACAGAGGGAGCTGCCCAGCAGGACCATTTGCATAAAAAATTACTGACAGAAATAGGCCAGTGAGGCAGCCCTGGCATTTTGATCTCTTGGCCTTTGTCATGGAGATTCCTAGTTGAGAAGGGAAGAAGGCCAGTGTCCCAGATAATGATTAACTGTTTTAATGGCATTCATTCATTCATTCCACACTAACTACTCATGCAGAAAAAAGGGTTATGTAAAATGACATTAGAAGAAAAATCATTTGTAATCGTTGCATCAGGCTGCACTTTGAGGAGACATTAGGAGTAAATCCATGGCGTGGTAGGCTTATGCTTTATCTTCTGATATTTACTGAGTTTACTGGTGCATGAAAAGCTTTCAGCAAGAATAGCAGATGGGATGGACCTTTCATAGTTAATGCTATCTACCAGGTTATTACTTCTATATATTGATAGTGAAGTAATCTCCAAGATATCACCCTACAAATATAGATTATTTAAATGTTTGTAACAAAAAAAAACTATAACATAGAGAAGCTACGTTCATGAATAGTTTATTTTGTACCCATATGGCTGGAGTCTTTAGATGCTTTTTTAAGCCTTAAATAATAAGAAAACAGAGGGTTTATGAAATACAGGTTTCATTTTTGTTTGGCTTTGGAGAGAAGTAAAGTTATGTAGAGTTGTAATCTGACCTGTAAGTATTCAGTTTAAATGTGACCTTTTCTATTAGCTAAACAAAAGGAAATGTCATGGTGGTGATTGGGTATGGGGGAGCTGGCTTGGGAGGGAATGCAGAGCAGGAGAGGTTGGGGTCACATCCCTAATAAGACTCTTAAAGATTCTTGTACACTAGAACAGGAAAACCTTATTATCTTTGTTTTTCTACCAACTGAGTTCTTATGTGAAATTGTTTCCTGATAAGGTAAAGGTTTTCAGATTGCACTCCTCTTCTATTAGTGAGATTAGGTACTATAGTTAAAAGATAACATAGAGATAACACTTTGTAGTGCCATTAAATTTTCAGCTTGCTACATGAATCTCTCTTAGCAGCTAAAAACWTTATATGTTCAATAGTGAAAAATACACCAGCCACAGAATGTCGAGCATAATTTATTAGTTAGGTGAGTTATTCTTGTCTTCTGCTGTATGTTTAACTTCTGGATTAGAATGAGACACCTACTGAAGGAGTTTTTAAATGCTGTTTGCTTACTAATTTAGCCATATAAATCACTATAGTGCTCTGGTGAGCATGCTCAATTTCATGTCAGCATCCGTCTGGCTGGCATTTATTTTCAAAGTCCAATTGAAAATAGTGGAAGATGTTATTTATCTTTTTTATAAAAAGTAAGTGCCCAGAACTCAAGGTACATTTTAATAGAGTTTCAAAACAAGAACACTGATAATAGCCTAAATCATAATTGCTCAAGTCAGGGGGGTACCATTCAATAGAGGAAGGTATAAAACTCTTCAGTAGGCATTTTAGCAAACTACTTTGGAATTAAAATGATTGTGTCTCTGGCATAACRCCTTTTTTTGTAACTATATGTTCTCATTACGCTGCACCTTACAAAGACCAAATAATATAATCATATCATTTTCAAAGTGAAGTTATGGTTCATTTTAAGGCCTAGCTGGCATAATAACAGAATTGTAGCATAATGCTCTTGATTCTCTTGACAGCTGTATTATACTAGCATGCTAGATGCAGAGTTTTCTAGCAGACAAGAGCTGACTGAAGATAGTGACCTGTTGGGGTTTTGTAGCAGCATCACAGTGTGGGCTTCCATTGGAATCAGCTTTGAAAACAGATTTAATACATGTAAAATTCTGTGTGATGGGAGGCAGACGAAAGTATCATTTGTAGGATTTATTTCTGCTTTCAGGAGCCATATCCAAAGTGGAGGTGATTCTATGGCTGAAGACTACACATCTCTCATGTTCAAAACTAATCAGAATAGAGATGATTCTACCAGTAAATCAAACCCACAGATTTTTGCCTGAAGAGATTATGCAAATGTTTTTGTGCATTCTTTTTTCTTGTCTGATCTATGTGTTTATGATAAAAAGTATAAGTGAAAAACTAAGATAGCTTAATAAATGACTTACACAGTACTGTTAGATGAAGATGAGGAGCTCTCATTGTAAGGCAGGGATGAGAAATATACAAATTATTGGATTTTTTATTATTATTATTTCCCTGTTTCCCCCCACTTTTGTCAAAAATCATTCTGGTTTTTGTGCCATTTATCGCTCAATGTGTCACTCTTGTTAAGTCTTCCTTCACCCTCCTTTCTGGTGAGTGAGAGTGAATTTAGTAAAATGAATCTGAAACACACATTTAAACCCATAGCTGAAGGGAGTTCAAAATAAGGTGACTCTGCAAGTGTGATCAGATTCATAAAAAAATAGTTGTGGAAGAATTCTGTGGTTTCTGCATATTTTACAGGCATTGTGGTCATTCTTCTGGAGACTATGCAGGAAAAGACAGTGGGTTTAGTAGTACATGAACATGATGAGAAAAATTTAAAGAAAAAAAAATTCCTATAATGAGTTTTACAAAATATTACTAATTTCTTTGAAATCTAGGGCATTCTTCTGTGCTTTTTTAGAGTCAATGAGAAGGAAATGCATGGAACTCTAAAAGTAATAGGTTGCTCTTTTGCCCTGGTGTTTTTTAGCCACAATTGATACATCCCTTGTTTGAAGCTGTACCAACTCTTACTAGACGTGGGCTCCCCTGTAGTTATCCAGTGAACAAATGTTTACGTGTGTGTGAAAAATAAAAGCATACACGTATGCTCACATATTCCATCTATTAGCTTTAAACGTGAAAAAAAAATTTGCCTGTTCCACTGATTTCAGTGGAGTGTGCTAAATCTTTCTTTGTATTATATAAACCTAAAGAATATTTTGAATTTGAACAGCTAAACACCATACTGTACTTTTCTGTTCGAAGCAGAATCATATCCTCCAATTGTCTTGAAAAGATTGGCAGGTTCTTCTTTAGTGAATATTTTTCCTGAGATTATTTTTGGAAGTGGATGTAGGTTTGGGAATGTGGTAGGTGAAGGTTTTGTATCTCTGTCTGATCTTTGCCATATTGCTTTAAGTGAACACTGCTGGGAGGGACTAGTTTAGCAATACACAAATGTGCCTATCCAGCTGGTGGATGTAATATCTGATGGCCCTGTCTGTCCCCTGGGGATAGTGGGGCATCTGTGAAAGGAGGGAGGGGACTGGGAGAAAAGGAGGAGGAAAGAGAGATAAATCAGCAGCCTATTTTCTTGTATTCAGAGCTGAAATAAAATAGCCAGGTGGAATAGATACTGAGGTTGCATCTTCCTACCTCATTTATGTTGCTCAGGGTTTAATTTGCTCTGCAAGATTACAGTAATCTGAGCAAGTCGCATCTTTTTCAAATGTAATATTCCAGCAGCAAGGAGGAATATATTGATTTAAGCATAATAAAATTATATTTATGTAATTTTAATTTATTTTTAATTCAGCATTCAGAAAACTGCCACACCTAATTCTTACCAATTTCCATCTTTCAGACAAAACCAGGACCAATAAAGAGGGCTAGTTCTCACTTCGAGCACTCTGCTTTAGTGTACTGCTACAACTGTTCCCRGGAAGGACATTTTGGATACGTAAGTCTTAGTAATCTCTGCTTCAATGTTGAATATATCCAGGGTGTACAAATTCTCATCTCTGCAATGGTCTGTGGCTGGAGAAAAGAGCTGAAAGAATCATGCTAGTGCTATAAAAAGAGCCGCTCTAATGGAATGTTTGTGAATTTGCAGCATTGATAGAATCATTGGAGGCCGGTTAAAGTGATCTCACCCATCTAATTTAAAAATTACTTAAAAAAAAATTACTGTCTCAGCTTGGCAGATTTGTTGATTTGTTTTTTAAAACCTAAGTTAAAATGAGACTGTCTCTGAGAGAGAATATTCATTGTAAGATAGACAGTTGCTGAACAGACCTCTTTTTTCTCCATTTTTCCTGTGGTTCATGGGATGAAATATTAGGGCATTGCTGTCATTTTCAACATTGTATAAATTCTTTCACCACAATCAGCCTGACTGGAATTTCTGTTTGTTCAAACTATAACTGATGAAATCTGTTTAGGAATTCTCCATTTCCCTGCTTTAGAGGATCATTATTTCTAACTTCTTATTTTAATTCATCACCTGAATTAAGTTAAACCTCATCCTTCCTAATAGTACAAACCTTGGTGATGATGAACACTGTAAGCCTTAAGTGGTTTCAATAAAATTTGGAGGTGTCTTGCACCCTGTAGTATTGAGTATTGGTGTTTGTCTTGATTGCTAGCCTCCTGTCATGACGAGTGCAGCCCTGTACCTGCAAAGATCTAAAACAAGCAAATGTTAGGTGTTTATTTTTTTTAATGGAGTAAGTCTAAGAACCACCAATATTCTAGAAAATGAGTTACTTATGCACTGAATGGGTTACAGTTATGTTTTTGTACAGCTTAGAGAGAGCAAATTCCCAATAAATTCCTTCCTTCCTTTCCTGCCTGTTCTGTATGTATACTCTTCTAACTACTGAAGTTGTGTCATTAAAGCTTGCTGCTGTTTTTAACCTTGCTGTTAGAAAAGGGAATGTGCATTCCTAAATACTTAATCTATGTGGGGAATAGTAGGACAGGTAGGGCAGTTTGTTTCTCTTGGCAGAGCTAAAAAATGAAGGGAAGAGTTTTAAAACTAAACTTTCCTTGCAGTCAAATTAAGATTTCTCTGAATAGTGCATTGTGGCTATGGTGTACCTGCTACTACATTCTGGACACATTGCAGCCTTGACAGGTGRGTTGGAAGGCCCATGAAATAAGCAGCTATTACAGACCTCATAATGCTACCTAAGAGAGGAACGTCTGTGAGCAGCCTAGTGTTATTTGTAGGCGCTGTAGGCACTACAGGCGCTACTGTGGCAATAGTACAAGAGTCTGAATCTTAGACTTAACGCGCAAGACATCTACCCAAGATATAGCTATACATCTGGTGACAGTGGGATACCTCAACACTTCAGTTATGTCATACCTTGTTCTATCCAGTGTTTGAGAACATAGTCAATAAAACCTTCAATGAGGAAAGCACTGAAACTGATTACATTTCTATAGACAAGCAGAATAAAGCCCATATGAGTAATATATAGATTACAATGAGCTTATAAAATAAAACTGAATTGAGAGGCTTGAACAAAAAATGAGAGTGATTGTTGACAATTCGTAAGGAACATTTTACTAAACTGTCAGAAAACAACATTCAAGGAAGGCAGCCACATGTGGTTAAAATTAAGGCTGCAGTAAAAATATTTAATAAAAACGTAGGAGGAGTTGATAGCAGTTACTCAGATGAAAAAGGTAGAAAAGGTATAAAAACAGTTAGGGACTAAAATGATTCACTAAAATGAAAACATTCTATAACTATCAGAGTTTAAGAAGATAAGATGTTGTTTTTCCTAGTGTACAAGGAGCACAAATAGCCTGAATAATGACTGAATGAGAATGGTAGAAGTCATTAATAACACAGAAGGGCAGAAATACTCAACAGATCTTTCTATATGCATATTGAAGAATATACATGTAATACATTTGGTTAGTATAATGATGATTGAATATTTGCCTTCAAAGCACTGAAGCACTTTTTCTGTTCAAAAATGGCCGAACAAATTAGACTAGAGGCCTGCATGCGCATCTTTATCATGATCCAGCTGGACTGGAAATATATTTGAGATTTGCAACTCTTAGCTAAGAAAACTGTGGTAATAATCACTATCCTTCATGCAATGGGCAGCCCTGTCAGAACTTGAAAGATCTTATAATTTAAAGAAAAGAAAGTTTAAAAAAAATTGTTAATCTGTAAAAATGACTTCCAATGATAAATGTCTCTAGCATTCCCTTCATATCAACATCTTAGCTTTCCTGTCTCTGTACCTCAGTATCCATRTGCCATTACCTCTATTAAACAGTTAAAGCAGTCAATAAATTGACCAACAAGAAAAGACTGAGATTGGTTTTGTATAAACTCATCTCAGTCAGTGCTTCTCACTGCAGTCTATCTCTTCTATGGTACCATTAAATCTAGCCAAGGAATACGTGAAATTCTATTTCTTTACTAAAGATCTAGGGAGACCATTCCAAAAAACTCAGGTAACAGCAAAAAAGTTGCTAAATCCAAGAGTTAACAGGTCCGGTTCTGGTTAGAAAGTCATTGTGGACCACTCACTGTTGTTTGCAGAAAAGGAAATAATTAAGCCATAAGCTGGCAAAGGTTCCAGCACCTGACAGTTCTACTTCCTGGATTTGGTGTATTATTTATTAAAACAATAGTATTTTTAAATCTAATGATGTCCATTAGAGAGTTTATAAAGAGAAGAAATTTATTTTCTTTAGTAGACTTCACATTTTATTCCTTTCGTAACACTGTCTTTCAGGATCCTAACAAAAACATGGTCATTTTAAGGGACATCCTTATCGGAAAGTTTAGAAATAAAAAGTTAATCAAGAACAGCCCATTGCATTGTGCAACTTGCAGCAGCAAGTTTTTAAGGCAGCAGGGATAAGGAAGTGGAGAGTAACTGCAGATGTGCCTTGCATTCACATCCCAATATGCCAATCAAACAGAAAATTTCTCCTGTGGGTTGATAGCAGACTATGCTTTCCATCCTCTGTGTGTTACCTCCAGTGCTAAAGAATGTCTCAAGAGTATTAAACAGAACAAAGTGTATGGCAATAGTGGCAGCTTACTTCAAAGGAAGGGATATAGAAAAGTGTGTTTTGGACACTGTTGAATTGATTTTTTCAATGCAGTGAAGTTAAAAAGAGGGAGAGAGGAGTGCTGATTTTGGTATCATGCATTTCATTCACTAAGGCTTTTCTGTCAGCATATTAACAAAATAAAAATTAGTGAAAGGTCCATGTGTCTGTAGAACAAGCCCTAGACTTAATGCAGCATCTGTGTAAGTTTCACAGGTATCAAACAATGATGAATGTGTCTTTGCATACTACTGTGTTAAGCAGATCCATGTTACTTTCAATAACCTATTTGACAATGTTTAGGGTTAATATTTTCTTTCATTTATTCCATATAGTCAGACAACGTTTTGTCCTGTCTAAAGGCCACTGTTAGATTTTGCTCATCTGAAACATAGGTGTTTGAAGTGTCATTTTTCTGTTGTGCTTCTCTGACCTCTTAAGTCTAAGGGAGTTAAATGGAGAAATTGAGGGAGGTAAGAGAGATTTCTTTGGGGGAAATGCTAGGTGTTTAAGCTGTTTAGCTGTAAAATCCAGTTGGCCTTCCTGGATATGCAGCTTAGAGAAGTGTCTGCTGAGAATGGCATAAGGTGAGGAGTAGACTTAAATGGCCCCTTCTAGGTCTCTTTCAGCCTGATATTGCAGTCATGAAAAGGCTGAAGTCCTGAGACTTAGGTAAATTTCAGCTACAACTTCCATTGTTTCTCTGCACTCCGTTGACTGTGTGGAGACAAGTTTTTTGTCATATAACTAGCAATACCCTTTTGGATGTCACCTCAGCTAATTACCTGATTCTTCACTTAATTTCAGCCAAACAAAGACCAAATGCAAGCTGAGAAATATGAAATACATATGAAATACATTTCTGATGTATTGTGTCTCTAAAAAAGAGAGAGGAGGAAATAGGATACACAGGGAAAGGTAGTGCTAGAGGTACTGGATGGTAGAAGTATCGAATGCAGGAAAGAAAGCTGCTTAGCATGTGGTGTAGATGTCCAGGTGAGTGAAAGCTCCTAAGAGTTTTTACTACAAAGACCAGAGTTCATTAGATTTGGGCAATGTCCAAGGAGTGGAAAGGTTATACTGGGAAGCTAAACAGTTAACAAGCAATTTGCAAGGAAAACAAAGTATTAATTAATATCACATGGTACCCTGAAAAAGAACAGAATCCTACCAAGCATCACAAGTTTAGTTAGCCTGGCTCGCAAGGCATTGCTAAAACTTAATATGTACAATGCTGAATAAATTCACATTACTGGATCAAGTATTTGAGAAATAAACTTACATACTCATGATGTAAGCCGTTCAGAACCAGTCTGTTCCTCTGCCAACAGCCAGTGGTTGTGGTTCTCTTCTTCTTCCCCACAAATCTGATATGTTTGCGTGGCAAAATCTTCTGCAGGATTTGTTTTGGTTTTGTATCTGAGAGAAAATTGTATATGGTCAGACATACAACTCTGGCCTCAAATGAGCTGTGTGAGGAGGCGGCCGCCTCTAGCTACTCATCACTTACTTTCTTCTTCCCTTATTTTCTCCTCCTGCCCTTTGAGTCTGCCACCTTTCTACTCATAGAGTCCCCTCCAATGATCCAGGTTAAAAAAGTTCCTTTACATTAAGAAGTATTTGTCTTTTAAGAAGCCAGGACTACTGCCCATACAAGTAGTTGTGCTGGGAGACTGGAGGGGGCAGTAAGAAGCAGCTAAAGCAGGTAGTGGGAGAACCTGGCTCAGCTGCAGACAGAACAGCACTTCTCCTCAGATTCAGTTTGGCATTTGCATTGTATTTATTTACTGTTCACCTAATTCTAGTCCTCTGCTTTTATGAGTGCTACATATCTGTAATAATTGAGGGAAAATATGGAACACCTTCCATTTGCTGCAAGAGAACTGCAGTTTAGCTCATTTAATGTTTATGCGTTTCTCTGTGTACAGGAAGTATTATTGGAAATGAATAAAATTATGAATTAAATGAAAATAAAATAAATAAAAAATAAAATTATTAATTAAATGAATGAAATTATCAGTGTTTTAAGAATTGTTGGCCACATTCTCCATAGGTACAGATCAACGCTTGCTTTCAGTGGAGGAACCCTGATTTACACATACCGAGGATTCAGCCTGCAGAATCTGATACATTTTCTTTGCCCTAAAGTCATAATTCAACTACATCTAATGACTTGGAATGTGTTTTGCAGGAGTGCTCAGAGAGGCGGATGCATGGGAGTATTTTTCCTTCTTCTCCATTCATCTACTACTATGATGATGAATATGACATCAAGAGGAGAGCTAACAGACTAAAAAGAAAGGTTGCAGGTACAGTATGTTTTGAGAGATAGCTCTTGCCTGCCTCTCAGTTCTTTGAAATACTTTCTTCTATACTTGCTGCTTTTTGAAATATTGTAAGATTATTTTCTTGTGTTGGGAAAAGCTATAGGGATTTGAAAAGGTAGTCTAGGGTTACTAAAAGATTTATGACTTTATCCGTTCCTGTCTATTTATTGTTTCAAAGACACTATATGGGCACTGTCAGATGTTTTCTTCCAAAAAGTCATTGATATTAAAATTCCTGTACACAGGCAGGAGGAGGATTAAACTGTAATTTGTTAGGCTTCTAGTCTGTAGACAAAAAACAAGCACTGTGAAAGAGTCTATAATCAGAGTAAACAAGTTGCTTAACTGACTCCATACCATAAGAAAATCTGTGATGGCTCAGACACTAGGTTTCATGTTCGTGGGTGAGTACTGAAATAAGCTGTCCTGTTTTACAGAACTACAAGAGGCTGGCCTTTTGCCAGTACAGTTAGAGAGCCCGTGGAAGAAAGAAAAACATGTGGAACACAGCCATAAGAAAAAGAAAAAGCCTTGGAAAGAACATGGTAAACATCATAAAGATGACAAGTGTCTCAAAAAGACTAAGAAGAAGTCCCGGGCAGATGAACCCAGAGCAAAGAAGCACAGAAATGATGCTGAAAGGGGTCATGGAATGGAGGAATTTCCTAGAGGGTGTAAAAAGCAGACATCGAAGGGTGGCAAAAAATGTCACAGGTCAGTTCTCCAGGCACATGGCAGCAAGACAGAATATGCCCAGGAGATTTTGGAAGCATCTAAAAGGAAGAAGAAAAGGAAAAAGCAGAAAGACAGTAGTCCCAATATTGATGAGAATTTATTCCTTATAAAACAGAGGAAAAAGAAATCTAAACAGAAATCCATCTGCTAATGGGGAAGTAGACAGCTAGCCATGTCATTTACTAGCTCTGCCTATTGTTTATTTTTATCCCTCTTTTAACACATACAATTTTGAATCCATTTCTGAATCCAGACGGGTGTGCCTAAGCACCAGTCATTAAATGAACTTCTGTCTCTGTTTCCGAAAGAGTATTCATGAACGTGGCATTGTTCACTTGATAGGAAGTATTTAATGTCCATGGGTGGAATGACTACATTTTTTTGGCAGTTCCAGGTTAGGCTGCAAGTTTCTTTTCTTTTCTTATAGTGGGGGAGGGGCCTTTGTTGGGTTTGGTAGGATTTTATTCCTTAACTGGTGAGATGTTCTTTTACCTATCAAAGTGGGAACTGCTGTTAGGCAAATATGATTCCTTTGCAGCTGAGATTAAAGGAGGACTTTCACATTAGGAGGAGTCAGGGTAGAGGAAAAGGAATGTAGATCTAAAATACATTCTGATCAGTTACTCAGCCCTCTCTGGAGTGCCAGGAAGCACTTTTTCATTTCTTTCCCTCTTGGAGGGTGTTGTGAATTTGTTATCTTGCACTTTGGGACATGATAGTCTTTTACCTTGCAATCTAATATGGTGGCATGGATCCGTCATGATCATTGCTACACCTTTCAGTATCAAGTGCAGATGAGCTCTGAGGGAGCCCAGTCCTTGTCTTTGCTGACTAGTAAACACAGCAGGAGAAATCAGTTAAGAAAATGGAACAGACACTCAAGTTTATATCTTGAATTAAATATATCTGTGTTTTCCATGGTGTGGAAGTTGTTTCTGAAGAAGAGAACTACGTAGCAAGATAGCAGAACATGAAAAATTTATTTGATTCCAGGCATACTGTGCTAAAATTTAATATTTTAATTTTTTTAAAGACAGTTATTTTTGTACTCTGGGATTAAACAATTATGTTGTTAAAAGCTTTCTAAGAATAAATGCTTGATCAAAGGAACAGCCCAAATAAAATTTCATTTTGGGGATATCCAAAACTGCAGATTTATTCTACATTTTCTTGCATTATCAAGCCGAACTATCAAAGTATTACTGCTTTTCTGTCATGTGTTGAAATTACATCAACTCTAACAAAAGGTTTTCTATTTTTGAATAGGATATAGTCTATACTATAAATACTTTTTATAAAATGTGATTTATGCTATAAATGCTTTTAGTACAATAGAGATAGTAACTAACAGCATTTTTGCGTAAAGTCACGTGTCCTCTGTTAATTCTTCCTCAGAAAATGGCTTTAGCTACTGCTGTGTGTTGAAATTGGAAAGTGTTCGTAACCTCTGCAACTGTATGTATATCTAAGGAGGGAAAATCAGCAGAGTGCCTACACTAGTAAAAATTCAGAGCATAGTTCTGCCAGCAGTATTTCACACTCGTACTCCCTAAATTCACCATTTTTTTGTTTGAAAAGGCCCTAGTGTGAACACTGGGATTTTACAGATCATATCACTTCATCTCAGAAAAGTAGAGCAAAGAGCAGAGCTAAACCAATATACTTGGGAACCTGATGCCCAGTTTCGCTTAAGTATGTCCTTGTTGGCAGCTGAACTGTTTTTTGCTTAACTTGATGGAATACTTAAAACCTCCTAGCACTACAGAAAAAGTAAATCACTTTTAGTGCTAATTACATTTTTTAATTCCACTAAAGACTTCCCCCTAACACAAGAACTTGTCTTTTTTCATTTGCTGTCTTTTACTTCCCTTTTTGTTTATGAATGCATGGTTCTATTTGAACAAAAGTCTCCAGTAGCCTACAAGTGGACCAGCACATATACCAGGAGAGAGAGAAAGGGAGGGAGGGTTATTCTGAATTAAGTATGAGATCAACTCCAACTCTTCTGATACATCAATTTGGTGATGTGGCCAACCCAAGCCACCATGACATAAGTAAATATCTTTAGGAGTTCTGTCATTACACCCTTTAAATAACCACCAAGAGCTTAGGAGACTGTATTCTTGACCTTGTATTCCCTAATACTTTCTTGAACAGAACTGTTAAGAAGGGATTCTTCCTGTCTGCAGGAAATGGACAGCTCAGACTTTGGTAATTAACACTTCCTGGAAGTATGTGCTAGGTTTGTATGTACTGTACACTGACCGCCCTCCACAGATGGAAAATTCTCTTCCCTGCTAAAGGCTGACTATATGACTGGTCTCAGAGAATTTTATTACAGTGGCTTTTCTACCTCCTTCCTAGTGATAACTAGGAAGCATGTTACTACAAAAACAGGGAATGGAGAACTCTCCTAATCTGTGGTTAGCCAGATTCTAGGGAATCTTGCCTCCCAGAATTGTTCTCCCTGCTGTCCTTCAAGCAAATACTCAGCAGCTCTTTTGTTGTTTTTTGGGGGGGCTTGATGACGTAAAAAGATGCAGTAAAATTGTGACCTTATCATTCCTTGCACCGTACAGTAGGGTGGAAGGACTGATCCGTGCTCTGGAAAGTTTTCAGATGCTCCATGCCTCTCCCTGACTGAAGAACAGGGAGTCCTCTGCCCCCTCCCAAAGTACTGGAACTGCAGTATTTTCAAAAATGTCCAAAAGGACCAAGGAGAAAACTGCAAACTGCAGTAGTGTCTAGCAGAGAGAGAGATTTGAGTCTTTAGTCAATCCGTTTGTGAGGTGTTTTAAGGGTGCCAAGTGGTGTGTCATGAAGGAACAGCGAGAATACAACCACTCTTAGAAATGAAGGTCAGAAGGTGATTATTTTTTTTATTACCTGAGTAACATGCTCTGGAGAGGTCCCCCATGGAGTCCTGCACAAAGCCTCTGTTTCTGAATGCCCTCACTGCAGCGTTCTGCTCATTATTTTCGAAGGAACCCACAAGGAAATGAAAAGTACAATGCATTCCTCATCTGGCCATTATATGATGGTTCTAATGTGATGATGCTATATTTAGCAGCCTAGCCAATGTGAGAGGAAACATCAGTATTGCAAAAGTGATATACACAGAAACACTCACACAGGGAAATATAACAACATTAATACTGTCATGATAGTGAGGGAGCTATAGGAAGACTGATAAACAGGTTCAGGGGCAACACAGTAGCCACTGTGCTTAATAGGTGCAAATGTCCTTTAAATTGCCTATATACAGTGTTGAATGGTATTCTGATGATGAAATTTCTGATATGAAATGAGTGAGAATTTTTCCTAAGTTCTAAAGTTCTACGTCTAAAGTTAAGGTGCCTGGCTATTGTGACAGGAGTTACATCAGCTGGGAGTCCACAATGAGCTGTTTCTTAGATGTTCAGTGACTTCAGCCAACTCCATTTTACCTTGAACTGTTCTCCGGATTTTTTCAAATCCATATGTGTTGGCAAGCACAAAAACAAGTAATCTGAATTGTCTCGGGAAGGTAATAGTGGAAAGTTAAAACAAGGTGGGTAGTTTATACAAGTGCTTGGGTGTACCCCCAGAAGCTTGCTGTAGAATGTGGCCTCTGTCTGTCACTTGTGGTGAGTATTGCAAGCACCAGATCACGTGTTTGTGAAGGAAATATCTCTGGCTTTCCCCTCTGACTACTGCAGCTGTCCTGTCTCACAGATATCTAACCTGGCTTTTGCACTGATGGATATCTATTGCTTCTGGTTGCAAGACTGAGTAAAAGCACAGAGAGAAAGCAGAATATTTGGAATGATGGGAAGAGAAAAAGAGGAAACAGCAAGATTTGGAAACAGATGGGAGCTGAATGAAAGAACTTCTTCTAGCAAAAAGGCAGGTGAAGGCCTGGAATTAACTGACTGGAAGGTAGCTCTGCAGTAAAGTTCTCAAGCTGAACATAAGACAGCAAAGCTGTGGTAAAAGAAGCAGATACAGCATCAACAGATGAGTATTAACCACAAGTTCACTTAGGTCATTGCAGGTAAGATCTCAGCTCAGATACTGACTTACCTCAGACATTGCACTTCAAGACAGAGAAAATCTGCTGTACAGGGCCCAAAAGAGAGTTGGAAGAAGAATCAGAGGGTCCAGACAATGCATCTAGCAATTAAAGTCTGAAAGGAATGAGCCTGGGTTTTTTTCTAGAGAAATGCAGATGGTAAATAAGCCCTGACAGAAAGGGCTGTTTTTAATATGGGGTGAGTAGGACAAGCGGGCATAAGCTTAAATTACAGCAAGAAAGCTGTAGATAAGAAACTGAGACAAAAGTCTTTAAAATGGTAAAGATGTCAGAGGACTACAGAGTTGTCTGAAAAGGGCATGATATCTGTTGATGCCAGTTTTAAAGGAACAGTTGAACAAACATCTGCCAAAGATGACAAAGACAGCCGAGCAAGCAGATGGGGTGAATCAGCTACTGAGGTCCTTTTCTTCTGTGGTCTCTTTCAGAAGATTTGTCCTGCTGTCTCTTCTACGTGAACAGCAATGCTCTGCTGTTGTGCAGAGTGTAGGTGAATATGTCACATGGCCAGGTGCTGCTGCAATTAAGAATAGTAGAACCAGGCCACTTAGGTCCCACAGGGATATTAGACTATCTTCTTGTTTCCCAGCATGGGATAGTGCTTGAGTGTCCATGACTCAGTGCCACACATAGGATAACCACTGTATTGAACTGCAGCTTGAAAACCTTCCCTCACATGGAGTGCTTGAACTTTCTCTCACGTGGGGAAAGCAAGGTACAGTGAGACAAAAAGGATTTGTCTTTTGTCAGCCAGCAGAGCTGTAGCAGAATCCATGTTTCCAGACAGAGTCCCAGCCTAGGAGAAGGGGTCCCACTCTGTTGGATGCTATATACACACAGACATGAGTAATCTGTGCCCCCAAAATCCTTAAACCGTACATGGACAAGTCAGGAAATCACCTGCTTACCTGCTGGAGAACCAATATCAAGAGTGACTGGTGAATGTGCTTAGCCCTCCTTGACCATACTGTGGGGCTCTACTCAACAGGGCTCTTTCCTGTGGTACCTGAAACTAAATTGGTTGCATTCAGCATCAGGAGGCTGTTGCTGGTAGTAAGTGCCTCCTATAACTGTGAATAAGTTTTCTCTCTAGCAGCAAATGAGTATTGCAGAACTAATTGCAAAAAAATAAAATAAAGTTGAGCGTGTTTCTGCATTAGATGGATAGGAAAATGACAAACAGGGCAGATGCACTTTCTACCAGCAAAAGTATCATCACATTAGTTACTAATTAAAAGAAAGCACTGCAGTAAAATCCTGTTCTAGGCCAGGTTACTTGCAGGCTGAGTCAGTTTCACTGAGCTCCATTTTATCCTATTGAACCAAAATGTACCTCAGCCTGTCATTCCTCCCACCTGCTATTTTTTCTTCCTTCAAAAAACTGTCAGTCTTTACTCCAGAGATGCCTGGGACTGAAAAACATGCTTATCCCAGGAGAGGATG
Source organism: Apteryx rowi (assembly GCF_003343035.1). Taxonomy (NCBI): domain Eukaryota; kingdom Metazoa; phylum Chordata; class Aves; order Apterygiformes; family Apterygidae; genus Apteryx; species Apteryx rowi. The sequence continues at coordinate 390,693 of NW_020450130.1, read as the reverse complement.
GTGTCTCAAGGTCACAGTTGATGTGCGTTGGTGAAGCCGCGTGAGGGAACCTACACTGCGTGAATAAATAAAGGGCTGTAGCTCAGCCCAGACTGTGTGGAGGAGACAAGATGGGTGGATCAAAAGGTCAGAGTCTTGTTTAGTAATGGGGGCAGTTATCCCAAGAGTGAAGAGGGGAGAAGAGAGGATTCAGTGATTCAGTCTATCATTTGTTGTAGCAACTACACAGCAAGGTTGAAGATGGAATGAATACTGTAATTTGAAGTTTACATCTTTGCAGTGTATAAGCATGCATTGACAGAAGAATTAAATGGGTCATTGTAATATACTGGAACAGAGGGCTGGCTTTTCTTTAAAGCTTTCTTTTCTCCAAAGTCTACCTTAAAAAAAGAAAAATAAGGCATGAGTTATTGTAGTATCTTCTGGGAAAGCCATTTAAACAAGCGCTATCTGAGTTACACTGCTGGACTGTACTGAGCTGCTCTGAGCATTGACCTGACCACCATTTAAGATGACTGCAATTGTTTCTTCTTGTGTCCTAACATGGGTTGCTTATGCCTATTCCATTGCTGCTGCCTTCCTCTGTGGAGTTCACATGTACAACACTAAAGTGGAGGTCTGGAACCAAAGGCAGAACAGGGCATCTGCTCTGATACTTCCAACATTATGCAGACCTCAAGTCGTATCACCAAGGAAGCACCAGTCATGAGCTGTATGCTGCTGAAAGCAGAGTCCATATTCAAGGCCTCTCCTACTAGAGGGCTCTAGAGGTTCTAGGGTTCAGTGCTGGTCTAACATAGGCTGTATTGCATCCCTCTGGGCTGGCCCTGCTCCTCCAGGACCGCCACAGAGCAATGCTATGTAGTCCTGGCCCTGTCATGGATATCATGGCTCTCCAGAGTGATAATTCATTTGTCAGAAGGTCAGCAAATATGTTTTTTCCCAGGGAGCCCCTCCAGGAAATCTTTGGCTCCTGAGCTTCCCTTGACATGAGCAGAGTCTAGGCACCACAGCAATCACTCTTACGTAGGGCAGAGACAGCAGCTAGAGCAGATTACAGCTCTGGTGTGCCAGATGCTGCACAGAGAGATGCTGAGAATTTACGGTCTAATGGACTGAGGAGGGAGGAATTATCACCTTGTTTTGTTGGTGTGGAGCCAAAGCCTGGACAGACTAAGTAACATGCCTTAGTTCTGTTGTAGAGCCAGGAGCAGAAAGCAGACATGACACCAGTGACCCCTAAAACAATCCTCTGACAAGTGGCTGCAGCTGCATCTCTGGCTCTCCAGGCTTGGCAGACAAATGGAACTTTAAGCTCTTGATATTTGCTAGAAAGTAGTCTGTTTCTGTGAGTGATTTGCATAGCTTTACTGGGATTTGTTGTGCTTTGCAGTGGAACTTGCTGACTTTGGCCTTCTTCATTAAACATAGCTCACAGGACACCATTGGCTTCCCCCTGTAGAAATCCTACTGTCAGTTTTTCCTGATTAGCAGTTCTCTTTGTTTTATGGCAGCAACTCTTCTCCCACTTGCAAAAAAAGTATAACCTTTAGTTTCTGCTGAACCCCACAGATCTTCATGTTCTTCCAGTAGCCATTAGTAACCTGTTCAGTTCTTACTTGCATGAGGAGGTTCAGACACTCCTACTGTGTTTATTATAAATATAAAAGTGTGGTTTAGGGTCAAATTCAGTTGTTTGTTGCTGCAGGTAGATCTTGTCTGTCCTGGCAGACATTACTTAGTGGGAAGAAGTTATGGCAGCAAGACAGCCTGAGCTAACAAGGTGGGCTTGTCAGCTTTGCAACACTAAATAGGTCTGCAGAAGAAAGGGTAAGGGGAAGCATTCCCACCTTTGTGACCAGGGTTGTGAACTGGCAGGAGTGTAGAGGAAGAGGTTGCTCTGTGCTATAACAGATGGAGGCAAAATCTATTCAGGGAAGCTACCTGTTGTTATCAGAGCCATAGTTCTAAGAGCACAGGTGATACATATAATCTGATGTCAGACTATGCATTTTCCTCTGGAGCTAAAATGACCGTTTCCTGCCAGAGCACAGCAGAAGAGCAACAAAACATGTTGCTTTGGGACCATTTTTCACTATGTGGCAAGAAGCAGATTTTATGTGTTCAGCTTGTCCCAGAATGCCATGGATTTCTGCACCTTCCTCAGAGGCGGTAAAGTTAGAGTCACCTGGAGGAATTCACCATTCACCTGGAGGAAGTCACCACTGATCTGATCCCGAAAAGTAGTGGATGTGACTGCAGCTGTGATGCCTACCGAGAGCAAAACAAAATTGACCCTGTCTTTAGCTACTTGTGACAATTTTGCTTTCCCAGCTGCTCCCAGCCCTGACAAGTTGAGTCCCATCCACGGGGATCTTGTAGACCCAGTAAGCCTCAGGGCTGATGTCACTGTTATTAAATCTTGTTCCACTTGAGTATCGGTGAAGAGCTCTTCTAAAGAGCTAACTTTTTGCCCTGTGAGCTAACCAGTGCAAAAAAACAAACCAGAATCCAGTTTGCATGAAGCAGTGGGTTGGCAGTACTCAACAGATCAGGCTTTCACCACCTGGTAAGAAAGCACCCTTTCACACTGCCCTATTTCAGAAGCAGCTTTTAGACAGGACTGCAGTTTTCTGCCAGCAAGACAGCAATAATTCACCAAAGACTGGGCCCTTCTCAAGAGTTAGGTTTGCATTATTTTTGTGAGAGCATTTCTTCCTCATCCTCTCCTTGCAGATGCTCTTCAAATACTCTTACCACCCTCACTACATGTATTACAGTGAGGCTGGAAAGGGCATAATCCAAAGTCTGCAAAGACTTCTCTTGATTTTAACAGACTTGAATTCAACTCACAGTTTGAGCATCTGTTTGAAAGATTATTTTAACAGTAACTTGAAATGCTAAGTCCTGATTAAACTCTGTCCCCTTTCCTGGCATAAGTGGGGCTCCTGTAATGTCTCAGTGCAGGCCTTCTCAGGTGTTTGCCGGGTGAGAATCTCTAACTGCACAGGAGTTCTTAAACAAGAGGAAAAAAATACACTTTCTAGCTAACTAAGAATGAGTGAAGAAAGCCACCTACATTGATGAGGCTGCTCTGTGGATTGCTGCAACCTAAGCTTTGATTGCATGTACTTTCTAAACCAATGCTAAAGCAGGACTAACATCACCACAAAACCCAGTCTCTGTCTTTATGACTTCCTAATCACTAGGTCCCATAAAAATACATTTTTATTCCATTCTTTAGGGCTTAGGCAGAATATAAGCTCCAAGAACCTTGCTGTATGGAAAATTCAGTACGTACTGAAGCAGGCTAAGCAAAGCTTTATCCTCCTCCTCCTCCTCCTAGCTTATGTATTAAGAGGTTTCTATTGAACTCCTGGTGGATTTTCTATGCACCGTGGTTTTTCATTTTGTCCTTTAATTTTTTCTTTAGTGAAATACTTTCAACAAAAGAACAAAACCCATACCAAGCTATAAAATAATAATAATGTATTTTTAAAAATACAAATACATGCAGGCCTTTTTTTAAATTTCAGATTAACACTAGCAAAAGTGCCTCAGTTGAAGTTAGGAGGCACCATCTATACCTCATGTTGTGCATAGATGATACACCTCCTCCTGATCTCCAGCTTTGAATGCTTATCTGATACCTAAGAGCCTCTGCTTTTCTGTCTTCTGCACAGCTGAGAGAAAACCAGAAGTATTTAGATTAATGTGTAACCTGTATGTGCCATGACAATTAAAGGTATCTCACAACCAGAGTGTGAGGTCCCAGAAGAGCTAGAGCTTATAAAATGGGGCCAATCATGTTTCCATCCTCAGTCTGTACTGAAGATTGAACCAAGGAGGCAGATGTTGGGTATTACATGTCCCTTCTGCTAGTTGCCTCTGCCATGGATGAGGATATCCTGGAGAGGGAAAGAAAGCCTCACAGTTTTTCCAAACCTTTTGGAGGAACAGGAATTCACCAACAACAGCAACAGCTGCATCAGCAGCTGTTCAGCTCCTGTAAGTAGAGCACAACAGAACAAGCAGTTCATCTAGTCATAAAAAGGCAATGGTGGGAGAGCACAACACTTGCAGAGGAAAACTGGTCTGCTGTACTAAGGTGTTGATCAGGAGAACAGCAACTTGCTGGGTGGGATGTGTTACTAGAACCTTGACTCATTAACAGCTTGTGGTAACAGCAAACACGTTGCAAAGATGGAAAAAAAAAACAGTGATTAGGTGAACCTCCACCTCCCACGGTGTGAAAGAACCCTGTGGCCACCTAAATTGGCAGGCTTGGAAAAACAAGAACCCACTCAATCCAACTCATTTAAACTGCTACACAGTTGCTTAGTCCAGCCAGACTTCATCCATGGTTCATGAACATGGAGAAGAAGCAGACTACACCAGCTGAGCATATGCAGCCCCAAGGCATGGCACAGCTCTTCCAGGTTTTTTTTCTATGACCCTGAGTAACGTTTGAATGTGTTCACTGATATAGAAGCAGACTTTCAGACAGTTACAACTGACTGTGATGCTGCATGGTATGACAGCCAGTAATTGCACTTTTTTGCATTGCAAAATGATTATTAGCACCTCAGTTCATTATCAAAGCAAATTTAATTTTTCAGTGTAGAGGAGCCAGTTTTATTTATAAAGGAAATATTGTTGATATAGCCAGAAAAAATTAATTCATGGCAAATGAAAGGAAAATTAATAGTCTTTAACCAGGACAATATTTGACTGTGTCTAATTGTGCTTTGCCAAGTAAAGTACACTATCTCTTAAAAGTCCTGACAGAGGCTCTTGCAGAAGCATTTTATGCTTTTGATGAAAATGCATTTAAACTTTTTTTTTTAATTAACCTTGTACCAATCTAGTAAAATCATTTTAAAATATTGTGGAAGCTCAGAATTCTCTAGTGTATTTGTGCATTGGCAGAGTGTACATTCTGGAAGGTCTTGTTTAATCCAAATCCAGTCAAGCAGAAAAAAAGAAAAGAAAGGGAGAGGAGAAAACACCAAAGACACAATGATCATGGAGGGCAGACGGACCTAGGGTCCAGGTCCTTGGGAGGAAGGCAGCATAGACACATTAGCGCTTAGTGGCATTATGTTGACACAGAGTTCCACTCAGAACTTTCTTTTCATCTTCTGCAACCCTTGTCTATCCTAGGGCAGCTGCAGGTCTATGGACCAAGATCCCATGAGGAGCCTTCAGGCTTTTGTTAGGATGCAGTTGTGCCCTCTGTACAGCAGAAAGTTTGTCTGTCATTGAGGAAGCCAGTAGGACCAGCAGGAACGCATGGAAAGTTGCATGGATTTTTCCTTTTCAAGGCACCCTTTCTTAACTAATTGGGATAAAGGCTCACCTTGGTGAGCAGGACCTAGAAAGAATCTGTTCCTCTGTTCCCACAGGTCCCCCATTCACAGAAAACTGCAGAATGACCATATGTTGTGAGCTTCCTGCTCCAATATGTACTGTACTGTTTTTCATCTAACCATGTCCCAGCATATCTACATGCATAAAAGAGTAAACATCCTTCAAGCATTGCAGCAGAGATCCCAGGAAGATTGGCAGATGTGGCAGGAATGGGGTAGGGGAAAATCTCACAGATGCAGATAGGGATCTTTTTTTCCATTCAGAGGTTTTCTGGAGAGAACATGCTGATACACATGACATTCTGCATGATGGGTTGCTTATGACTAACAAGGAGAACAGGTCCAATAAAAAGTACAAGCCTAACTGAGGCTTAAATGCTTCAGAGCATCAGAGACCATGTTCCTGCCTGGTTCTGCAAAGATTTCCACATACTGGGCCCAGCCCACCAGCCTCTGTGACATCAGATGTCTCCATCCCTTTGACATGAGTGGAGCTAAGACAACCAACAGCACAAGCAGAGCTGCATCTTTTGCATGAAGTATCCCCAGTGCAAGTGGAGCAGAGCTGCAAAATTCCCAGGACTGAGTACCAGATCTTTGATAGCTTCTGCATTACACTTCCAAACAGACCTCTCTTCAGAGAAGCAATTTCCAGTGCCATTATTCCTACTGGGGGCTGCACATCTATTAAGGTCTTGAAAATTAAGTAGCAGATCCAGACTTACAGTGTTCAGTGGTTTTAAGGTGAGGCATCAGAGCCATTATCCCTCATACTTGCTCTCCTTGTCTTTTCCTCTGCTGGTGCTTTCTATCTCCCACTAGCACTGTGTTTCGTAGTGTTCACATCTCAGTGCTGCCATCTCAGCCTTCTATTGCTCACTGTTGGAGACCAGGTGCCTGAAAAGAAAGAGAGGTTTGGGGTTATGGTTTTTTTAACCACCTCATAGCAGAGCATCCCAGAGGAAGGAGGGGTCACCCCCACAGCATGGGCTGGCAGGGAGAGCAGCTGCATTAAAAGGCCAAGCCAGGCACAGTGAGCACTCAGATCCTGCTTCTTCTCCACCACTGCCCCAACCCTTGCATGCCCAGTGGGGAATGCAAGCATTTTACCTGCCCGACACAACCAGATGGGACCCCCATGATAAAGCAGCCCCATAAGTATCTTAGCTCCCTCAAAATGGAATGGCACAAAGCACTGTGATGGGCGCAGATCACTTGGCCCTGACCATTTCGTTCCACATGGCTGGCCAAGCCCATAAGTGCTAATGCTGTCCTCTGAGCACTACATGAGGTGAATTGTCACAAGGACAGTGAGGCAAAGATGGGCTTCATCAGTGGCTGAGCTAAGGGCAACCCATAGCTGAAGTCTCATGGTGCTCTGACATCAAAGGGACTCTGCACTGAGCAGACATGTGCCACATGTTGGTGCTGATTCTTGTTAATCTGGAGCTGCAGAACACCTAGACCTTCCCCCTTGGTACCCCCAAAGATACTCCTTCCACGGCTGCAGCATGCACAGTCAAGCTGCCCTCTTCAGCTCAATTCTTGTTGACAAGGATTTGGCTGAAAACCCTTCCAAAGATACTGCATTAACAGCTGCCATAATGTTCCATTCTCTCAAAGAAGAGCCTGGTCTTTGTCCCCTTAGCTACATCAAAACACTCACCCCGATCCCTTCCCTTGTGTCTTCCCTTCAGCCCCACAGATAGTCTCAGCCTTTCAGTCTGCCATTACACACACTTACACCTTCACTTGGCTCTCTTTAGGACAGCCTGGAAATGCTCTGTCTTTTCAACTCAGCCCGCCAATTTGAAGCCAATTTGCACTGGATAATTATTTTCAATTAAGTGATAACAATACTGTTCTGAACAGAAATAATCTTGTCCAAAGGCCAAACAGTTTATCCTGTCTCAGAGATGAGGCTACAGCTTTGTGAAGGTACACAACAGATTCAGTGCCTTTATCATCTGAGCTAAGCTGACGGGTATGATCTCATGGTCAGGGAGGGTTAAACAAAACCCCAGGTACTAATACAGTCTTCTTAAAGTGGCCTACTGTAGCAACCAGTTCAAACTCCAAGTCTCCACCAAGGACTCGCTTTTTCCAAGGAGCCTCCACCAATGTGTGAGATGTTCCTTTATGCTCCCTGGGCACTTCAATGAACTAAGGGGTTTTAAAACTCTGGCTATTTTGTTCACATCTCAAGATGGGAGCTGAGCTGTTTCTTATTTACAAATCTCACCTGCAAACCAGTTATCTTCAGCTGTTTGCACCTATTGCAGCTCTAAAAGGAGGTGGCATGTACACTGAATAGCAAGACACAAGAAAGTACAAGAAGAACAGAGGTTTGTACTGAAAGGGGCAAAATTCCCTCATACTGCAGACCTGATGGAAAAGACCCAACAAAACCAATTGGAATATTTCTTATAGACTCTATTACAAAATTCACACCTTTCTACTCAGCATCTTCCTCAGCACAAATATCTGAATTCTGCAGAAAGTGACAGAAGAAGTCATCCAAGTGTATTTGTGAACCAACGTCCCCTTGGTGCTGGTTGTGTTGCAAGTGTCCCTATTACTTGATAGCTGCATGATTCACAGTGGGTAGTGAGAGTATTTTAGTCAAAATCCAGCTGAAGATATTTCTATATAGTATTTCAATCTTTAACTCAGCAATACTGTGAAAAAACAAATAAGAGAAAACATTACCATTAAAATAAAGAATACACTCGGCTCTCTGTCTTTTCCTCAGTGGTAGCAAGAATCCATCTTGTCCAAACTATCTGCCAATTTTGTAGAAATCAAAAGAATTCAGTTCTGAGATTTTGAGACTTTGGCCATTTGGTTAAAACTAGACGATAGACTTGATAAGTGCTGATTGGCAGTAACAGATGAGCAGAGATGTTGTCAGGTGAAAAACATGACTTTATAACTCCACTCCACTCTCTTCAGTAAACTGTGAGGTCCGCAGTCAAATGAAGGTTCATCAGAAGAAAGTCATCAGGATGTTAAAGCTGTCCATGTTGTCACTCATTTCACAGATGAATATTCACAGTGCATTCTCTACTCCAGCATGCAGACTGTGTCTGCCCAGTGATGCCCCACTCCTTAACAGGTTACAGATTAGATAGATCCAAGAAAACTACATCCCAGCACAGGAATTTTCACTATGCAATCCAAGAGCCTGAACCACCTCACCATGGTCTTTTCAACAGAAAACACAAAAATAGAACTCAGGAAATAAATCTATGCCAGATTCTGCACAGGAAAGAGGAAAAACTCACTGAATAGCTAACCTGAATTCAGAAAATATAGTTGCGCAGAAGCCAACATTAGCAAAGATCTGTTGAGTCCTATAAAACTTCCTGAAAGGGTAACAGACTTAGACATGCAGATGCAACTTAATTTTTTCAAGGTCCTACCAAGAACAACAAGAACAAATTCTAAGCCCTTAGCAGTTACCGTAAGGGAATCATCATTTTCTCAGTAGCTCCAGTAAAAAGCAAATGCTGCTGCCACAGGAAAACAAGATGCAAAGTTGGGCCTGAATTCAGAGCTGAGTTAAACTAGTTTAGCAGAGCTACTTCTACAAGTGTAGACCAGCGCTATGCAAGTCCAAGATTGCCACAGAATTCTTGCAGCAGGTCAACAGGTTCCGTTTCGAGTTGTCCTGCAACTTCCTTCTCCTCATTTTTCAGTATTCAGAGCCACACTCAAGGGATGCAGCAGATAGCAGCCATCTTCACAGTGAAGTGATCTGTGTGGTGCTCTTATTTGCATGTCATATCCAGCATGCTGAGGAACCATACTGAAAGGCCTGAGGGGGATAGTTATAAGCACACAGATTTCTATAGTGTGCTTTGGCTTTGCTCGGTGAAAGTTTCTTCTTTTTTTTATTTTTATTTTTTATTTAATCCACCAAAGCCCAATCAGTTGTGAAGATTGGACTCCAGAGCTTCTGGAAGGGAAAAATAGCAAATCCAATATCTTTTTAGTGGTGTTTTTATATTCTAATTAGACATAATCTCCATGAATAAAATTACTGTTCCCAAAGGGATCATGCCCAATTTAAATGTATAAAATGTCATTAAAAGGGCACTAGCTTGGTATTAAAATTTAACTCCAGGAAACCCCCAATGTCATTTGTATTATAGTTTTACAATTAAGCCAGAGATGTTGGAAACAATAGTTTTGATGTATAATCTGGTACTGTACAGTAAAAGTGCATTGTTTCTAAAAAGACTGCAGTCAGACCCACTGTTAGAAGCACAGCCACATGTGAATTGAATACGCAGCCATAACACAGCCTGCACAACTCAGAGCTCCCTGAGAGAAGGTGGCAGTCAAGGCCTACGCTTAATAGATGTCCTGTCGGGAATAAGTAACAATCTGGTGTCAAGCTGTGTCTTTGACTTTTGCTTATTAAGTGGTCTTGCCTGAGACAAATTGCCATGGCAATACTGCTATGACATGGGCGTATGTCCTGCCAGTCAGCATAGGCTGACATCCCACTGAAAAGACATTGCAAGCAAAGCTGCAACCCCCCCAACCTTACCACTTCAAGCCGATGAAAGCAGGTGCTGACTCATGCAAGGCATTTGGCTTCTGCAACTACAGGAAGCAATGGCTTTGCTTGTCCTGAGCAAGTGGGTTTTCAACTCCTAATTGTAGTAACTCTTAGCCACATGACATCAGGAGACCAGGAGCTGGTCAGACTGACTAGCCATGAGCTGTCCTATATTGTTCAAGAGCCAGCTGAGTCATGTCTTGGCAGATGCTCTAAAGAATGTGGATCCCCTTCCTTACAATTTTGTTGTCTAACAAGCAAAACACACCTGGGAAGGCAATGAGGGATAGAGGACAGCACAGGTAGGGAGAATGGCTTTAAAACTAAAGCTGTTCAACTTGTATAATGATTTGTAGTCACCTGGATCCATCACAGCAATTTAAAAGAGCAGGAGATGCTCACATCAATGACAACTTTGGGGTTCAGATATTCCTCAAAAAGATGAGAGCACTCATATTCTGTGACAGGCATCAACTCCTAAATGACTTGAGCTACAGAAGACTTCATGAATTACCTAGTTCTGCCTTAGAGAGATGCAGATGCCTTCTTGCCTTTCCTGTCCACGGAAAGCTGCTGTAGCTTGTCAGTGGTTGTGAGGGATTTTTAGCCCATATCTTCCAAGACAGCAAGGTGCAGAATCTTGAAAGGCTGAAGTGCATATGCTGGCTACCTCCTTCCATGTTGTTGGAGGAGGGTTATTCCAGCCACAGGGGCCTGAGAAGATGAGCAAGGCATGGTCAGTGGCGAGAACAGTTTGTTCATGATTTGCTCTGTCTGTGCATTCTGGTCTGGCTGAAAGCTGTGGTGAGGAGAGAGAGAGATTTGCTTCGAGCATCCTGCTATATTCAAGGCCAGGTAATCACTCTGGAAGGAATCTTCCCTGGGAGCACCTGAGTCTGAAGTCTGTGTAGCAAAGGAAACTACTAGAAGCAGACATGCTAGAAAATGAGATGGGCGGAAAGGAGTATGCCTGCAAGTACACAGTGCACCAAAAGGGTTGTGCAGGAGATGATTGCCTTTCAAGTTTCTCTGTTTAAGCTGCTCACCCAGCAGATCTAAATCTCTTTCAGTTAAAGATGTAGCTTGCTCCAAGTCATTATTTTGTGTTTATTAAAATACAGGTTCAGTAGTAAGGAGGTGCTGGTTATGTTTTCCCCAAAAAAAGGTGCAACAATCTCAAGGTCATGTTACAAGAGACAGCATCTGAAATGTATATGAGAAAGATGGAACAACCACGAGGTCGTTCTTCTTACTTTTGCCCTTGAAATCTAACTTGTTTAAAAGCCTGGATATCTGGTCTGTGACTGCTTTTGTCCCTAAATGTGAAAAAGGCAAAATAGTCACTGTGAAATGGCTAGAGGGAGAAGGATACTGGGAAATATGTGATAGTCCAGAAACTCTGTCTCTGTAGCTGTAGTACACTATGAAAACCCCAGTGATACTGTAGAGTCCACAAGATAAGATCATTAAATGCAGCCTTATTGTGCACCATGATCTTAACAGATCTGATGCAGTGTGCTTCCTGGAGTCAATAAAGTACTGCATACATAAACACCCATTCCCTAGAAGGGGATTTCTCAGAAAGAGTCTTCTCTCTCTACCAAATAATTCTCTCTCTACCAAATAATTACTATGCATTAACGTGTATAATAAATATTTAAATACTCATTTAACTGTTAGAGTAAGCAGGTGAATGAATACACATGTTATAAAAATACATATTTAACTAAGAATGTAATTAAGGGGGCAAAACATTCAGAACTATTTATTACTTGTGGGAACAGAATGCCTTCCAAAGCATTTTAATTACTGCAGGAATATTCTGAAAACAAGGATGGCAGTGATTTTGTTCTCTCTTTTCTTTTTCCCTCAAACAATAGGAAAAGTATCTTAAAACCCAACGATCCTATGTGTAGAGAAGAATTAAGCAAAACAAAATATGTAAACTCCTGGGAAGACAGCGATCGAAGAAATGTCAACAGAACAAAAGTAAATACCCTGGGTTCAGACTTCTTAGAAACAAATGCACCTTCTGGCTTTCAGTTATGCAAGGTGAAAATTGTAGCATTTAAGGAATATCCAGTCGAGCTGCCTGCCTGCCTGGCTTTCCCATGTTCATAGCAGGACTTTCATTTTTTTGCAAAATTGCAAGTCAAGCTTACCGGTGGGCACTGCCACCCAATGCACAGTAAGGATATCCAGCATTAACACAAGGACAAAGAGGTATTGCACCCAAACTGGCTTCTGGGAATTCCTGCATATAGTCACAGTTCAGGCCAGGCTTTTGACCACTCCGTTGTCAAAGGAGAGGTGCCACCTCTGTCTGCCCCACCACAAGCCCTTTGAGGGCACCAGTGACAGTCAGTGTGATGGTGTCATTTGCCAGTCTTGTTCCCTTGTCATCTGTCTGGCAGTTACCTGAATTACTGCTGAACCTCATAAACTACATGCAAACAGTCAGCAAAATGTGAAGCATTCATCTGAGACATGCTTCCCAAATGCCCTGCTAACACTGCAGATGGATTACTTAGCTTTGTCATTGTGTTTATGAGGGTGAGAGAATTTTTCACCACTGTGATATTTTCCCATTAGCCATTACAGGAGATGCTGCTGGAGGAAACAAGGAAGAAGTTTCTCCTATGCATGACTGAACTGCAAAGGCTAAATCAAAGGGACAGGTTGTGCCCTGGCTAACTCTTACGTTGATTTCCATGTTGAACCTTGATAAGCCATGTAATAAAAAGTCTGTTTCCCTTCCTGAGCACCCATGTTCTCACTACTGGACTCTGCCCTGAGCCCAGCTGTGCAGCTGTAAATACTACAAGAATTTCACTGGCACATCCTCCTTCGTTTGGCCAATGCTATTACTTATGGACTGTACCCATAATAGCAGATATCACACACTTACCTGGGGCTTACGGCTAACATCAGAGACAAAACAGCAGCTTTCAGCACGAAGCGTTGTGGCTGGCTGCAGCTATAAAGCTTCTGCGCAACAGTACAACAAAGGTTCTGACACAGTATTGCACACTGCAAAAAGGAAAGGGCTCGGCACAACCATGCAGATTAGCATAAGAAACTGGTGGCTCTTTCTGCTTCTCTGGGCAGTAGGGATGTGCCATCAGCAATCACTGGTGCAACAGGCTATGCCAATACTCTCCAGTGTCTCTGCCTGTAGGTATCTTCTAGCACACAGTGGTTCCCCTTCAGCTTCTCCCCCCCTCTCTTTGGGGGTTGACCTGCTGGAAAGCAGCTCTGCCGAGAAGGACCTGGGAGTGCTGGTGGACACCAAGTTAAGCATGAGGCAGCAATGTGCCCTTGTGGCCAAGAAGGCCAATGATATCCTGGGGTGCATCAGGAAGAGTGTTGCCAGCGGGTCGAGGGAGGTGATTCTCCCCATCTCCTCAGCCCTGGTGAGACCACATCTGGAGTACTGCGTCCAGTTCTGGGCTCCCCAGTACAAGAGGGATGTGGCACTACTGGAGCAAGTCCAGCGAAGGGCTACAAAGATGATTAGGGGACTGGAACATCTCTCTTATGAGGAAAGGCTGAGAGAGCTGGGCCTGTTTAGCTTGGAGAAGAGAAGGCTGAGAGGAGATCTTATCAACGTGTACAAGTATCTGAAGGGAGGGTGTCAAGAGGATGGGACCAGACTCTTTTCAGCAGTGCCGAGCGACAGGACGCGAGGCAACGGGCACAAACTGAAACACAGACAGTTCCATCTGAACATGAGGAAAAACTTCTTCACTGTGAGGGTGACAGAGCACTGGAACAGGTTGCCCAGAGAGGCTGTGGAGTCTCCTTCTCTGGAGATATTCAAAACGCGCCTGGATGCARTCCTGTGCAATGTGCTCTAGGTGACTGTGCTTGAGCAGGGGGGTTGGACTAGATGATCTCCAGAGGTCCCTTCCAACCTCAGCGATTCTGTGATTCTGTGATTCTGTGATTCTCTAACCCTGCTGAGGGCATCCATTTTTGTGGGTGCCAGGTATGTGGGTGTAAAGGGATGGAGAGGATGAGATAGCCAGAAGGCTGTCTCCTTGAAACCTGTCCCCCCACACCCCCCTGCCAGCCTTTCCACTGCCCTGTGTATGGAATCTAGCTCTGCATCTCTCCCTTATGGAGGACTTAGGGATCCTCACTGTTCTTGCTAGGCTTACCTGTAGTGTGTCTCCCTGTGGACCAGGTGGCAAGCTGTGCATAGCTGTCCCAGGGGATCCTGAGCCCACCAGAGTCAATGGAAAGCATCCCAGGGAGTTTCTAGGTTCACCTGCCCCTTGCCTGCTTTGCCGCTCCACAGGGAAACATGGCTCTGCCAGTGGCTGCAGCATCTTCACAGGCAGTCAGCTGAAGGAATCAGATAACTCCCTGTGAGGACCAAGAGGAGCCAGGTGTTCCAGTGATGGCCAAATACAGAGTCAAATGTACATTTTTGCAGGTTTCTCCTAATGTGCAAAATTGCGTTGAACAGCTTGACACAACTTTAGCATATATCCAGAGAATAAGAACTGAGTGCACGTTCAAGATTTCCAATTGTTCCTGCTGCACAACTTCCCCGAGTGCTTTCCACACATCCTACCTGAGGGAGCGAGTTCTGCAAACTCCCAGGAACATGCTTGCTTTTATTGTCAAAGAGAAGCAGAAATTTAATGAAAACTACATTTTTTTTCTTTAAAATGAAGTTTCCAAATTTATGCTGAGCCATTGGGTGGCTGAGAGCACACTGGGTCATGTTTTGCTTCAAAATACATGAATCCAAGATGAAAATATTGGCAGATTTAGCATCCAGAAATCTAGTGGGTAAATGCCCCCATCCAGGCATTTACAACAATAGATTGCATCTAAAACAGTTCTGAATTCAGTCCTGACCACTAATGCTCTATGCAATCGTATGAAAAAAGTTCTTTTTAATTCTTAAAGAGAAAACAGTTTAATCATTGTAAGAAACTATACCTTCAGGGTATCATTTTGAAAATACAGGCAGAGATTAGAAGGGATTTGTGAGATTGTGTTTATTCCCAATTTAGGTGCTTTCCATAAATTAATTATAGAAGCAAGCCAAAACCAGTCAGAAGTACACTGGGAAATTCTCAGAGTGTTAGTCATTTTCATGCACTAATATTCATGCCATCTGCCTTCCTTCTTTCTTTTCTCTCTAAATGCTCCATTGTTAACCATAGCTTGTTTTCTTTTACTGCATTTGATCCCTCTCCCCTCTCATCCTACTGCATGCAGTTACCCTGAGCACACTGTTACATTTTTATTGAAAATGCATTAAAAGGAGGAAGGCTTGTTTTTGTAATTGTCATTGATACATAGGAAACAGCACTTCACCAAGATAAGGGCATGATTAATTTGTTTTGTTTCTATTTAAAGGATTCTTTCCTGTGTGTTCTCTTGTGGATTTCTGTGCTGGAGCATTCAACTGTTACAGTTTGGGCCAGTTTATAGAGGGTCTCAGACTGGAAAATTCTTGCCAACATCTTTAGTGGAAGTGTGAAGATGGTACCTGCACTAACCCTGCGTCTTTTCCCAAAGATGTTTTAGGTCCTAGACAGACCTTTGAAGTCACTGGGTGAATGAGTCAGGCATTCAAAATTGGTAAACACACTGCCTGTAACTAAGAGATAAAACAGAATAGGATTTTTGATTTCTCCGTATTTTATACCAATTTAACGTAGCCAAGGATTTATTTCTGAAACCAGTGTATAATGATAATGATTAAAAAAAAAAAACAGGTGTTAAGTGTCTCCTTGACTAATTTCATTCAGGAGCCCTTAAATCCCCAGAAAACCAAATCGGCAACACAAATCCAGTAACATTATCCAGGGTGGAAAATCATCTACTAAGCTCAAAAATGATAGGTTATCTTGTAACGAGATGAGATCTATAACAAAATGATTGGAAAGGAACACTGATCCCAGGGCCTTCATTGTCACTGCAGCCTGCACAAGGAGGAATTTTGGAATTAATGAACTTTCCATCATCTTGGGAACCTCAGACCCCATCTAATGAACTCATTCTGCAGCTTTTTTTTCAGGAAAAAGGGACCATGGGTGAACAGAGACGAGAGTTCTGGAGAGAGGAAAGCCATCGGTCCAAGGTATGCAGGTTCAACATCTAAATGGACTGATGCACATACTTAGAGCTAAACATTGTGCTGGGGTAGCTCAGAATGACAACCCTGGACAGAGCCAATGAACCCCAGCTGAGCACACTCTACTTAAAAAAAGAGGGATAGTGCTCCCATCATCCTGAAATGTGTTCTCTGCATGGACTTCCACTGCTCCAGAAGTAATCCCAAAAGTTTCCTTCTTTCCTTTTGTACCTTGTCTTGCCTTCCATTGCCTTGCCTTGCCCATTCTCCTCATTGGGCCTTTCCCATCCAGTGTAAACCATTCATTTCTTGCAAGAGCAGGGGCCACTCATGCGAGAAAAACTGGTACTGATTTTGTGAACCCGCTGGAGCGTGCCATTCTGGTGCCTCCCTTATGCCAGTGAACCACAGTCCAGAGCTCGGGAACAGCCCTATTACTGACACCTTGGGACAGCAGCTGTAGTGGGAATCACAGTCCTAGTCCATGTTATCTTTGTGCTAGGCACCATCAAATACTGACCTCTGAGATTTTGCCCTGATGTGTTTACAATAGCCCCTGGCATCAGTGGGAACCTGCTGTTAACTGGACTGGCTAGATTTGTAGCATATCTGGCAATATAGCTCCACTGATTGCAGCACAAACCAGGCTAGGCTACCTCCCTGCCAGCACAGAGAATGTTGAATACTAGATTTCTGCTGTCTAAAAACAAGAGTTGGGAATTAATTGTTTCTCTCTTGGAGGATTTGGATTTTAACTGAAGTTTTTCAGTTTTGGTGTGGAAAACAAAAAAACAATATCTATTAAAAATGACATTTTTAGGGGAAAGAAAAAGAAAAAAATCTACTGAACTGAAACAACTCCTTCTTACCTCATACAGTCAATGTTTGACCAACTGGATCAGAACCCAACCAAAGAAAAAGTAAAGCAGGAACAAGCTTTGTAGGGAAGGCCGTGCCACACACTTCTTTACTCAGCCAACCTCCAGGAGACCTTAAGTCTGTTCATTCACCTGAACAAGGATGAATTAAGCTTCTCAGCTTCCAAGCAGTGACTCAGCCACTGTCATGGAGACACTTCCAGGAAGAGTCCAACAAGACACTTCCCAGATTCACATCTGCTGTTTTTACACACAAATTCAAATAAATTTCCCCTGCAAGCCATAGCATGAGATTCAGTTTTCCACTTCCATATTAATTCCCATTAGAAACTGAGGGAGTTAATCCAGATCAGTGTATTTCTGCATGAGTAGAAATTCTTTTTTTTCACATGCTGCCTCCTAAAAATTTGTAACCCAAGAGTCCTCATCTTTGTTACTTCCCAAAGAAGTAACTCTTCCCATTCATTCTGGGAACTAACTCCAAACATGTAGTAGAGCCTGAAAAATGCTTCTCACTGAAGAGTAAAACTTAATCAGTTGTCCTACAGAAATTAATTTGTGGCTGTTTTTCTCCTGTATATGAAAATTAGCATGGATGCAATACCCCATTAAACAGATCTGAGGTCTGCTCTGTGCAGCAGACCTTGCCGCACTGGGATTTTTGGATTAGGAAGGATGGAAAAGTATTATCTGATGAAGGGTCGTCCCAGGCAAACAAGTCCAAGCTCAGCTCTTATTGGCCAGCCTTTGCTCCAGTGGGAAGGTAACTGCCAGGTTTCTGGTTGCTGCTGGGTTGACATAAAAGTTTCCTGTCCAAAGTCCTCCTTTCAGTGCATTTGGGAGCCTCTTCATTGCAATGGGACTTCTTGGGCATTTGAGATGGCTGAAGCAGGTCCTGGCATCAGGGTTTCACATCTGCTGTGATTTTTCAGGCAGCTTAGGCAGCCAGGCAGCAGCTGCCCAGAATCTGTGTGACAAGGTAGATTCCTCTTGAAGGAGCAAAGATCCTGAGGGAGGTGAGACTGTGAGTATACCTGCAAAAGGGAATGGAAAAAATTCAGAGGAGATCTGTGAACGGACATGAACATTTGCTGAGGCTCCAGAAGGGTGTTGTGCTGACTGCAACACTGGGGGAATCATTAACTTGCATGAGTGTAACATACTGGATTTCCTGTTGCTGAGTTGCAGCAGTCTTTGTAACATCCCCTTCCTCTGATTGCTTAGCATGGTGAGAGTGGTCTCCAAGTCTGAAATTCTGCAGGCAGTTCAGCAGTCAAAAAGTGCCTTTGCACCAACTTGGGCACCTCTGCAATGACCTGCTGCATGTGCTCAATGCACAGGGACTCATGACATTTAGAGCAAATGGGGCTTGAGTCTTATGGCTACTATAAAACCCCTTTGCAATTATACAGGCTAGTCCCAGTGAAATTCAGGTGGACTGTGGTGGCAGCTTACCTGCTGCATCTCACAGGCCTCCTCTGAGATGTTAGAGTTGCAGTAAACCAATGCATGGAGGACAATTTTCACTACAATGCCTTGCCACAGTGGGGAGTGAAGATATTTCTAAATCTTTCCATAGCCCTTTCTAACACAGAAAACACAAGCACAATAGGAACAATACCTGTCAGTGAAATAAGCTACCCAAGTATGCATTTCACACCCAGATCCAGCAGGCCCTTTGCTTAACAGGAAAAATCCCTCATGAGACTGGAGTGGTAAATGAATGCCATGTTTTGTTTTGTTCTGTTTTTTCTGAAAGAACCTATTTGTCTTTGAGAAGTTAAGTGGTGAATCTTAATTAGATCCAGAGGGGAATTAACTGCTGAACAGCTGAATGTCTAGCTCACTAGGTGTAAGTAACACAGCAAAACAGAACTTTGAACTCCTACCCAAGCCCACAGCTGTCACTGTGTACAAACTTTGTGCAGGGACTTTGCCCAATCTGCAGCCCAAGCACACAAAGAAAGGTTGGAAGTACTGCACAGGTAAGAAGAGGCACCAGAAAGACCTAGGAACAAAATATGTGGAGATTTCTTTTTTTGAAAAAATTACTGTTTTTTCTCAAACTGCTCAAAAAATGCTGAGAAAACTCAAACAAAATACCTGCAAACTCTGTGTGTGTGTGTGTGTGTGTGTGTGTGTGTGTGTGTGTATCTATTTCTCTTATTAGTGTTTTTGTGTTCAAATTATTTCATTCAAGAAAAGTTCTATTATTTGACCAAAGCAATTGGGAATAGGGGAAGAAAAGTTTGAGAAGAGGAGCACAGGGTCAGTCATTGGACTTCAGTGAGACAAGCCAGCACATAAAGACCTGGCACATAAATGGACAGTGCTGAACCAGCAACACAAAGGAGAAGGAAATCCCAGGATGCATCAAAATGTCAAGGCAAGGAAAATTTTAAGAGTTAGTTTTTCAAGAGTATCTAGAATTAACAGCACGCAGGAAGAACCCAAGCGTTCTTCCTAGGGAAGACAATTTTAGAATTTGTTAGAAAGTGCTTTACTAGATCTGGTATATATTAGCTTCTTATTACAGAGATCAATTTCTTCTCTCATTTGAAGAAAAAAACTAAAGTGTTGAAGGAAAACACAATCTTTCTAGGAAATTTTGCTTTTCAATAACACTATTTGAAAAAAAAAAAAACCTCTTTCAGTACATATTTGGATGGGCCAGCAGTGATCATTTAAGCAATGACTGGAACTCAGGAGAGTTCAAAAATCTTCACAAGGACTTTAAACCCACACAAACTCCAGCCAAGCCAATGCCAGTACACAACCATGAATTTTCATAGAGTCAGCACCCACTCCTCATTAAATCTCAAGGTGCTTTACTAATCTCCTTCTAACAGAACATATGTGGCTACTTTGACTGTAGAGGATAAGGTTTCCAGGAAAAACATCAGAGAGGCAGCACTTCCCCACCCATGGCATACACAGAACCATGAACTGCTGGAGAAAAATCATAAGTTCAAATAAATTTGCATGCTTGGCCTTCCTCTGAGCAGAGGTGAGGAACACCTGCCATGTACCAAAAAAATAATGTGCAAAATAATCAACACATTATTTTTGAGTCTATCAACTCTAATTTATTTTCAAAATTACCAACTGAGTGTTCTGGGCATATTCTCAAGACCTTTCCAGCAAAGAATTTTGGGTCAAGTAAAGTGATCTGCCTCCTGAAACTTCAACCATTGTTTCAGATAGGTGGAAATTTATTTACACCTGAAACATCCATTCAAGGACAAAAGCTGGAACACTTCAGCTGAACTGTTTCGCCTCCAAAACAAAACATACTTCTGTGTGCAGGAAGTTTGGGGGTTTGGTTGTCTATGTTAAAGGACTCTTGTTTTCTGATCAAATCAATTTCACAGAATCACAGAATCGCTGAGGTTGGAAGGGACCTCTGGAGATCATCTAGTCCAACTCTCCTGCTCAAGCACGGTCACCTAGAGCACTTTGCACAGAATTGCATCCAGGCACGTTTTGAATATCTCCAGAGAAGGAGACTCCACAACCTCTCTGGGCAACCTGTTCCAGTGCTCTGTCACCCTCACAGTGAAGAAGTTTTTCCTCATGTTCAGATGGAACTGTCTGTGTTTCAGTTTGTGCCCGTTGCCTCGCGTCCTGTCGCTCGGCACTGCTGAAAAGAGTCTGGTCCCATCCTCTTGACACCCTCCCTTCAGATACTTGTACACGTTGATAAGAT
>NW_020450130.1:264967-369711 GCF_003343035.1 Apteryx rowi | reverse complement strand
TGGGTGCAGGACCCTGCACTTGCCTTTGTTGAACTTCATGAGGTTCCTCTCCGCCCAGCTCTCCAGCCTGTCCAGGTCTCTCTGAATGGCAGCACAGCCCTCTGGTGTATCGGCCACTCCTCCCAGTTTTGTATTGTCGGCACACTTGCTGAGGGTGAACTCATGCAAATCTCAGCAGTATTTTTGTTCACCCAAATCAGTTTTCTACTGTCAACAAAACTGCCAAGTTCTGTATGCTCCAGTCCATCACTGAGCTAGCTGTATCTTGTATGCATGGCCCAATCAGTCTTCTAATCTTTAGTCACGTCCACTGGTAGCCTAAACAAGCAACAAGCAGAGTCTGGGGAGTGTGCACAGCTTCAGGAAGATGCATTCTGACTCTCAGATGTGCCACCACTCTAGTTTTGATGCATTTACTGCTATTTTTCCTTTTTTCCAGCTGTCCCCTTTAGGAGAATTTTTCTGTCTGTTGTTCTGTCACCCGGCATTTAGCACCTGTTGACATTTGACTTCTGTGTCTAAAGTTTATGCCTCATTGGTAGGACACAATCTGATGCATTCAGTTCCACTGCACCCAGCCCTCTTGGCTCCAGCACAGTCTCTAAATTACTTATCATTAATGTAGCTCACAGTATTTTCCCGAAACCCCTAATTCTGGAAGCCATCATTCATGTTGCAATTTACAAGTTACTGCCTTGACACTGGAGCTACATACAGTTCCTCTGGATCTGAATGGGCATTGACATCTTGCCCATGATAGCAAGCAAGAGTGGATAGTGAAGGTATGGTAAAACCGACCATCCCACTTCACTGCCATTGCGTACTGGATGCTGCCTCAGGGAATGTGTGTAAACGTAGTGATTCTGTATCGCTCCTGAAAGCAAGAGCCTAATCTAACTAGCAAGATACAGGCATAATAAGAAGAAGCACTGTGCCATCTTGAATACACAAGCTCTGTCAATGCCTTCTCTCCTGACCGGATTGAGATGATGTGCTGTGTGGGGCAGCCCTGTGGCACTGCTGGGGAGGAACTGCCTCCTCAGCAGAGGGGACCTTAGTTGTCCATCCCAAAGCAAAGAAAGAAACTGTGGAGGGAGCCCACTGTTGTCTGTTTTGCCAGAAACAGGATGATGGCAGAGCCACGAGACAGTCGGAGAGGAAGATGAATCTAGAATATCCCTCTTGCACCATCTTGCACAATGGGGTTATTTTCTTTTGCAGTTCATCCATTTCCGATGCATGCCTGAAGGCAGGAGGGAAGATCTCCACTGAAGTCAAGAGAATAGTGATTGTTCTCTTCAGCGATTTAAACAGCTTGCTCATCCTGTCATTGTATCAAAGCAAATGGAGACAGAGAGTCATTAGAAAATATAGAGACTCACAGCATTTCACCAGCAATGGAAGTTAAAGGCTGGGAAGATGGGGTCCCCTTTTCCCCATTTTCCTGTAAAATTTTCTTTCTTCTCTCCTAGAAAAAATTCTGTATCATTTTTTAATGCCTGAGGAATTTCTGATTCACTGCAGGACAACATTAATGGAAAATAAAGTGTTTTTTACTTGAGCTCAAAGATTTGCATTCACTTTTTGTTTCACGAGGATAGTAAAAACATATTGTCTCCTTACATTTTTTTTCAATCTGTAAAGAGTTCTCTTCAGAAGGCAGAAGGAAAAGAAAACCCAGTTTCAAAAAAGAATCATTCTCTTCCCTTGCTTCCTCTCCTCCAGCACTCCAAATCACCCTGCAAAATTCATTCAGTGTTTCTTTTCTTAAAAAAGAAAGAAAAAACAAAGAAGTTTTTGATAAACCTCTATTTCAGGTGAAAAAAAAAAAATCCTCCTCCTTTCTTCCAGCAGCATGACAGATGGGAGGTGTCTTTGAAGCTATCCAGAAAACCACCATGTGAGCCAAAGTCCCTCTAAAGGATTTGGAGGCTCGACTGACTGGAGTCACTCCAGGCCTGGACAGAGGGCTCAGCCTCATGCACTCCATTCATTACACTGAAACTTGCTGCTATTCAGCTGCCCAGGTGTACATGATACCTTTTCAGTCTTCCCAGAAAAAAGGCCAATTGCTTTTGAAAATCCATGAGAAGCCCCATTCCTTCTGCCTTTTTGCCACTTGGCTACCCCAGCAGATAAACCATTGGCTGTGGTTTGGTCTTGTTTAGTGAGCAATCTAGGTAGAAGTTGGCAACAACTAGCCACATATGAGCTCTCCAAGGTCTAACCCAGGCAGCTGAGGATTTGGGGCTGTGTGACTCCTCTGTCAGACCCTTGGCTGGCACAAAGGTGCCCCAGCCTAGGGATGGATCCTTCCAAGTCACCATCACAAAAGTAACTGGTGCTTAGTTTTATCCATCCGCTGCAAATTCTTTTTTGCTGGAGCTTTAGGCCTTCTTTCAAAGATGGCGGTAGGCTCTTTTAAGAAAGGAAAATTAAAATATTGCTTCTCAGAACAGTAGCATCCAAAGATTCTGCTTGCTCCTAATCACAAAATCCTAGTTATGCCTTAAGAAGGATTAAAGAAACTGGTCTGGCTGATATCCCTAATGGAGACAGTGTTTTTTCCTCCCTACAGGAAACCTCTGAAAATGTTTTAAAAATAATTTTGTAGTAATAGTGTAACAGCCCTAACACATTTGCCCTTCAGTAAAAACAGACTTTAGTTAATAGACTTCTGAATGTCACAAACTCTGAAGCAGTGGTGACAAATTTTTGATCCCTATGCAAAATCTTTAGCAGTGCAAATGGCATAAAAGAGAAAAAATAACTCTGGTGTGTGCTGGGTGCACAGCTAGAAATGCAGGAATGTCAAAGAAAGAAAGACTTAGGCTAGTGGCTAGAACCAGACTTTAAATGCAAAATTTAATTTAAAAGTCTAGCCTCTTGCTGGCCTAATGACCTAGCCATGTGGGTGACATGCTTCTATTCATAATACCTCTAGCCTAGGAGGGACACTTAGAGATTCAAGGGAAGTAAAGGATAAGATCAGTGGGGAAGTAAATATATTTGGCGGAGTGACACTAGGAGGGGCTGTGGCTCTCTATGGGGCACGGAGGTCCTGTCTTTATGTGTGTAGATGTCAACAGGCAGCACAAACCAGTGGTTGAAGCAACAGACTGGGAACCAGGAGAGATGAGTGCTGTCATCTTTGGAGGCCCCAGGGAACCACATTCAGAGGTCCTTTCATGCATCAAAATCTTCCTGTCATCAGAGATGCCAACAGTGGCAGGAAGAGTGACTGATGGAGCAATAAGCCCCATCTCACAGCACACCTCTGTGGGTCCTTGCTTCTGTGCCTCAGCCTTTATTATCCTTACAAGGCCTCTAATACCTTTACAGAGCTTTGCAAATCCCTTACCCTACCTGAGAATCCAGCTTTTATAGGATGAAAGAGCAGGGAGCTAGAGGGATTTTGTGAATTTTGTGAATGTCTGATCCTCTTCACAGTCCCATCTCCACACCTGGAGCAATGGGATTCTGATGACCCAGTTCCCCACTCAGAGCTCCTGAAGAAAGTGGCTGGGATCCAGGGCCTCTACTGTCTGCTGTCAGAGAGGATAGATGCTGAAATTCTGGATGCAGCAGGTACAGGTGGTTAAGCAGGGCTCTGATGTGGCAGGTGAGCCAGAACTGCTTAAGACAAAACTAAAAGTCTCACAGTAATATCCAGCTGTGTCCAAGTTTCCAGCCTGGTTTGTCTTTTTGTGCTGCAGTCACATATTGGGAAAGGATGCTCCTGGAAGGCAGCGCCGTGAGGGAATGGACATGCTCCTCTGGAGCAGAGGAGGAAATTCTATCCTCACTTGGGCCTTCTTTGGCAAGAAAAGTAACTTACACCAAGCCAATCATTGAATATGGGTCTCAGTGACTGACTGATCAGGTTCTAATTTCCTGAAAGGGATAGTGGTAGTGCTGCCAGACTGAGAGATTCTGGCATAGGATGGTCATTTCTAGCAGAAGATTACTGGGTTTGTCAGCAATAGATCCAGATTGGGGCTGCCAAACTCCTGCTGTAGGAACCTCACTGCCAGCTCTCTTGAAATGACAGGGACCAGCCTGAGAGTGGTCAGCACCATGTCAGTGGGATATGATCGTGTTTCCCTGGAGGAGCTGAAGAAAAGGTAAGTGTTACAGATTTTCTCCAGTTATAGGCCAAGCACAACAGCACATCCAGCCCCTTCCCCACCTGGAAAGAGCAGCAGAGACTGCTGAATGGCTCAGGACTTCTGCCAGTGATGGAAAACACACCTGACCGCTCTCTCTCTGTGGACAAGAGCACTGTGCTCCATCTGGATGAGGAAAAAGACAAAGCCATGGCCACAGACTCCTCTCACTTAGTATGGGCTGCTCTCAACACCATTACCAACCCTTCCCACCACTGCAGGTTCAACCAGGTGGTTCCAAGAGCAGTTATCTGAACAGATTGAACACAGGATGTATGGGCTTCCTGCTCTGGCCTTTTGTCATGGAGATCACCTCCCTGTGTCTGTGCCCCTGTGAGTCCTGGAGCAAGGCACAGCTGTTCCCCTGAGGGTTTCCCTTCCACCCTGGAAGACCTAAGCATCTGAGAACTGAAATTATTCTCCGCTGTTTACTGCTACAGCTTCTGGCCACATGAGCAGAGAGTGCAGTCCCCAGCTCCTCCCAAGAGTCAAAGTTTTTCATGGTATGCTGTTTCTGAGCCTGGAAACATATAGCAAGTCCTGAAGTGGGAATACAGCCATGCCCCAAGGTGGAGTTATTAATTAACCAGATGAATTCAAACACATCGGCTTTGCTTTAAGAAGTGATTGGTGATTTTGCTGGGTGTATGTTTGAGTAGATTTGACCACCAGCCCTCTGGGGGTGCTTTTCTAGTCCATGCTGACATAAAGTCCCCAGCAAATCAGGCTCCCAAGCCAACACATTTCTCTCCCTCAGTGCTTCCTGAAGAACCCTGGCTCTTTCTCAAAACTCATGGTGCATTTCCAGCTCACAATGGACACTCAACTGCTTTAGTGACTTTTCACAGGGAATTGTCACATGTCTGTATTCCTTTATTCTCTTGAAAGCTGTAAGCTTTGCCAGGGATGATTCATATCTTAAAGGACATCACCTTCATATGCCAAAAGCTTGTGATCATTTTCATCCTGCCCTGACATGCACTCCCAGAATCCCATCAAATTCCTGGTGTGTATCACCTGTAGGTGATATTTCTGCTTCCTTGTAAAGGTATCGGTTAGGATATACACCAGATGTACTGACAGAAGCAGCTGCTGAACTCACAGTGGCTCTTCTAGCAACATCTCGTCAGCTCTTGGAGGCTGTGAATGAAGCTAAGATGTAACTATTACTGTTACTTCCTTATTCAAACTGCCTGCTGGCACTTTTTGTGTTGAGTCCACCACAAGAAAAGAAAGCAAGATCAAAGTGTTGGGAAGTAAACAGCCCCCCAAAATGGGAAACCTGAAACAATGTTCTAGGGGGGTATTCCAAAACCAGGGCTTTTACAGATTCTATATTACAGATGTTACACCTACTAAGGCAAAAACAGCACAGGAGAAAGAAATGATGGCCCTAGACCTGTCTTTGGAGAATCCAGAGTCCTCACTGCTCCTGAAGTTTGACCATATGTCAGCAAAGTGGAGGAAGAAGTAGAATCTGTTCATCTCTGTTATTTCTACTTCAAAAAAAGCTTTTGCAAATTTCTTCAGAGTTTTCCAGAGGTAAAGTTGTCTCCAGTCTGAAACAAACCAGCTAGTAAAAACAAAATGTACAGGTCAGCTTTCACCATGGTGTCAAGATAACAAGAAAGATGCCAGGTCAGGAGTGAGAGACTGATTAATCTTTTCAATGATCTGAAACTTTGGGGTGAAGTGAAGTGTGATACAGCCAGGAGAGGTGAAAAAGTTTCTTCAGATTAGAAGGACTGAGGGAGACTGTGCAGAATTTCAGAAGGAGCCAACAAAGGCATGTTGCTGGGAAATATGATGGCAGAGGACAGTGGCATATGCAAAGCAGAGAAGAGTGGGGATGTTTGTGCTGACCTCATTGGAGCAACTTCTATTAACAGCCTGCTGCAGCCAAGAAGACAGCTGCCGAAACACAGCAGGAAAAAGGTTCAGAAGCAAAAGAGCTGGGATCAAAATACTGCAATTGCTAAATATGCCATGGCTAAGCCTTACACTGCCCTGTACTCAGCCTTCACAGCATATACAAAGGGATTGAAAGCTTGCCAGCGAGAATAGTCCAGGGGATGCTGTGGAGAGATAGAGTGAACTGGATATTTCACCTAGAAGAAATGGATTTGAGGAGATGCATAAAAAATTAAACATAGATTATATATATTTATATTTATACACACACATACATATATATAACATATCTATCAAAAATTAAAGAGAGAGAGAGAGAAAGAAACTCTGAATTTCTGTCCAGTTTGTCTCTCAAGACAAGAACAAGAAGACAAGGTCAAGTAGAATGACATCCAGTGTAATGCTGAGGAGACAAGAGTTCATACTTCATTTAGGGCTATAACATATCATTGAACCAGGCAACAAAAGGATCCCAAAGGGACCAAATATTCTTTCACATAAAGAGGCTGTTCAAGCTTAAAAATAGCTACTGCTCATGTTTTGTGAAGGGCACAATTTTTGAGCACAAGTAAAGTGCAAATTAACAGGGGTTAGGATGAAATATTCTTGAGGAGACTTACTGACTTCCGTGCTCTATAAGGTTTCTGAAGTTATCTCTGAAGTAGCTGGGATGGGCTAGCCTTGGGAAAAGGGTGTGGGAATGGATTACCCCAGAGCCAAAGAAAGTTGTTGCAGCTGCTGAGCTACTGCACTCCACTGTCATGGGAAAAGCAGAAGTGCCCACACAGCTTTTGGCTGAAATAGATTTGTGCCTGTTTTTAAGTGGTTGCTGGGGCAGCTGGAAACCTCTCTGGATGTGTGGCTATGGTCTGACTGACAGCACCGTGGGGATAGTGGGTCTTGGATGCATAGGTGAGTCACAACATCCCCTGGAGAGCTTTCCTACAGGGCTGTGTACAGAACTGGCCAAAATTTCTGCATTGTGTGTTCTGGATGAGATAGTCACACCCATAAAATGACACAAGTATTTCAATAAAGTTAAGGCTGGTCCTAAACAACCTATGATTTTAAAAGTAAGGCAGAAAAAATGCCATTTTCAAAACTCTTCATTTTATGACCTTTATAATTTTGTATATACATATAAATTTTCTTTTATAGATCTATGACTATAAATATATATATATCCATATCTATAAAATTTCCTATTAAAAAAGGGCCAGCCAAAATGTTGCTGTTTTCCATATTTTCAATAAAAAAACCCTCACTGCTGTGCTGCCTCATCTCTATCTGAAGAGATGGGAGGAGTAGCAGTTTTGACCGTTTGTAGTGCTTTTGCATACCCAAGGTGAGCTAGCAAAATACAGGGCTCCCCTGTGGCTCTTTCCCTCCTGGGGCCATCACAACCTTGTCCAAGATCACTAAGCTCCCTTCAGGTGCAGTTCAGCTCACAGTGAGACTTTTACCCTTTCATCCTTCATTTGGGAGACAACTGCCCCTTCTGGGCTCAGTACTGGTTTCTAAATGAAAAGAACACAGGTCTAGGAGTCAGGATGGAAACTGCAGTGTATATGTCTCCCTCTCCCAGCAGTTCCTCTGGCAACATCTTGAGGCGAGGGACATGTGGAAATGGGTTTGCTCACTGTTCTTCAGCCTCCCCACACCAAGCCACGCGTGCAGCTGTCCCTGCTGTAGACCTCTGGCATGCTCACATGCAGGACAGTGGGTTTCTGAGATCCACAAAGCTTGAGGACATAGGCACTTGGCACTAGCTTGTCCCACTGTACAGTACAGCCCATCCACAGAGAGGAGAGTGCAGAGCAGCTGAGCAGCAATGCCAGGGACCTCATGGGTTTAACTCCTCTCTTAAAGGAACAGCTGTGGCCATGCAATTAAAGTCTTTTGGAGTCAAGAAGTTCCTCTACACCAGCATTGCTCCCCAGCCCGAAATGGCTGCTGCAATCCCAGCAGAGTTTGGTAAGAGGGTGCACATGAGGGGCTCAAAGGCTGGGTGGTAACTCAGGGCCTGTGACTCAGAGAGACCTCAAAGCTGCCTCAGAGTTAGTATTTACCATTTTTCTGACTGGGTGTACAGGGGATGTGAATCAGCAAGTTGTTCTGTCACAGAGGCAATGCTCCTGCCTGATTTCCTACAGACATGTTCCTGTGTCCCAGCAGCTCCTCCTGAAGCCCCTGTGAAACCCTAATCCCTTTCCTCCAGCACCTTGCTTCATGGTCCTGTCCCAGTACCTCCAGTTCTCTTGCCCCAGGATCTGCAGGGGCAGCACTCCCAGTTCCCTCCTATATCCACAGCTGCTGGCAGAACAGAAGTCAACTGACACTGCAGATGCCTTGGCCCTGTGCTTTTGCTGATTGGCAAGCTGGCAGCATCAGTAGGACAGGTAACTGTTGCATGCAGGCATCAGCCTTTCCCTCAAAGGTGCCCTGTCTTTGGTCTCTCTCCTCTGCCCAGCTTGAGAAATCTGGACTTCTGCCAGACTGGGGTTCACCTGAAGAGAGAAATTTCAGACACATTTGGTAAGAGCCAACAGAGGTGGGTGAACAAGACCCAGATGTTATGACTCTCATCCCTGCAGGAAACCACACTGAAAGAAGAGATGCTAAGACTGCACCACCTTATTCAAAAACTAGGCACTGGGGTCTGTCTCCCCCTCCTTCTAAAATTACTGGCTCAGAAGTATGAAGGTTTAGAAGTGTTGTGGCACTTTCATTTGTATTTGGAGATGTGAGCCACATTTCTACAGGTATCAGGCTAACAGGCAGGTGCATAGAGGGCCAAGACCTTGCCAGTGTCCAGCAGAGAGGAAGGCTGTATTGCAAACTCAGATCTTATCAGACACCTGGGTCAGTGCCTTCACCTTATTCTTCCTTATCCCATGGGAACACTTCAGGGAGAACTTGCACCTCCTTCAACACTAAAGGCAGTCATCCATGAGACAGAACTCCACAGGGAATCAAGCTCCATTTGTTCCTGCACTCACAAAGCTCCTGCCTTTTTAAAATAAAGAACACGATCCCATGACTCTAGGACCTTTGATTTTAAGCGCAGCTTGAGACAGTGTGATACTGGAGCAGGGAGGAACTGTGAGAGTTAGAAGTGCTCTCAAGTGCAATCACATTTGCGCCTGGCCTGGTAATAACAGGGTTATGACCAATGCAGGAGCTGAGCTCCACCCTGCAGAACCGTCAATACAAAAGATGCAGTCTAAGACCACAACACTGACAGCTCCTTTGCATTCCAAAGGGACAGAAGAGCTATGACATTTCCAAGAGGCAGTGAATAACCCTAGAGGGCTGTGACTTGTAAAGTGAAAAAACATTCCAGGGCTAGACTGCAGCCAGTTCACACGATGCAAAAAATTTTGTCACCAAAACATGCAGGTGATGCGACCCAAAGTGGTAGAGCTCAGGCTGTGAGTTAAACATTTTCACGTTAAAAATGAAGGGACGGCTTATTGCTGGAACCAATTGTCAGCTGCATGCAGCGAAGCATGCATCCCCTTGTTCTTGCCTTTATCAGGTTACCACAAGTTTCTGCCACTGAGTTGTGAGTATTTGAGACATCTTAGGACATGCACTGGGTGCATTTGTTGAGTGGGACCCACAGTGCGGGCCTGGGGCTGGAACAGGCGGCCCAGGAAAGTGGTGATGGGCCAAGACACCCAAGGAAATTGTTTCCACAGATTTGTAGTAAAGACTTTGAAGTCACACAGGTAAGGAGGCAGTTTATCTGCTCTCTGGATTTCAGTGTATCGATAAACCCAGGCCTTTAGCAGTATTCTGTGTTTTACTTTGTAAATAAATCCTTCCTGGGGATCTCCATTTTGCTTGTAACAGTGCCACTGGAGGAACTGGCCAGGTGTTCAGTTACGTGTTGTTCATCGTTACGTGTTGTGCGCTGACTCCAGAAACACAGGTCATCTGCAACAGCAGCATGTTCTCCCAAATGAAAGATACTGCCATATTCATCAATACAAGCAGGTGAGGGTGATAGGAAAAAAATAAAAAAATCCTGCAGCCACTGTGCTGCGAGATTAGCACAGAGATGTCATGCTGGAGCACATATACTCCTGACACAAATCCTTACATGATCAGGGAGGGAGATAAGATGTCAGCTCTAATGATATCCCAGCTCAGTAAAATAAACTAAACTTTCAAGCAATTATTAAAAATAAAAAGGCTTTTGCTGGCATAATCTGACAACATGCTGACTGTAGGAGCAGAGATGCATCATGATAAAGGAAAATCCCATCAGTAGAATACAGTCTCATTAGATAAGCTGATCCCACATATAATACAGTATGACTCATGCTGGAGAAAAGTACTGTTAAGTCCCTGGCCTCTGAGTTTATTATAAAACTGCCATTAAGATCAGATGKCTGTGCACTCCAACTCTATCCAGCCCTCTTGTTAAAGCTTTCACCAGATAATGAAGGCTCTTAGCTCCTAGAGAAATGACAGAGGGAAGCTGCCCAGAAAGTGATAGATAGTCTGTTTTCCCTACAGGGGAGGTGTAGTGAACCAGGATGACTTACACCAGGCTCTGGCCAGTGGTCATATTGCAGCTGCTGGTCTGGATGCTACAGTGCCTGAACCTCTGCCTACAGATCATCCTCTTTTTAAACTTAAAAACTGTGGTGAGTGTGTGTTGCAAACTGTTCCTGCCTCCTGACTGATATTAACCTGTGGAACTTCTACTGTGTAGCAACAGAAGGAATCAAGGTTCTATACGCTGCAGTGTTAAACTCTGCTTTTGCTCTGTCCACTGATGCTTTTGTGGTGCAATTACCTTTACTGGTATGACTCTATTTTCATTCTCTAAGATAATGTACCTGTTTTTTTCCTCCACCTTTCTAAACAAGGTCATATCTTGCTATTTTTTTTTCCCCACTCCTTTTCCTACCTGTGTTCATTTCATGGTCATAAAGCAGGGATGAGCCAGATCTGCTCTCCAGCAAATTTAAATCACACAAAATAAGGGTCTGGCCATCAGACTTTAAACAGCAAATTTTGTCTTATCACTGGGGGAGGATTCACTCTACCTATCTCCGGTCATCGGAAACTTCCCACCATAGTCACTGGAGGCCCCGAGGTGGAATTCCTCTCATCCTAAAATACCATCCAATATATGTAGCATTAATTGCCTGCTGGCAGTGGCAATCCTTCTCCATCAATGAAACCTGTGTTGAGGCAATTAGCTTAGCACAGACACTTGCAGTGGGGATGATGTGTCAGAACTGAGATGCTGTGCAGTGTCCTTTGAGTATCTGAACCAAGGGCTCTTTAGGAGAAAAATGCTGTTCTTCAAGCTGCAAGCTGGGCTGCTTACATCCTGTTGGCTAGCATGTTCTCACTTTTGTTTTGGAGTAGGTATACACTGCTTAGAGATACAGTTTGGGTCGCCTCAGGATGTATTATTATGTCTCTTATGTGTCCCCTTGGTCAGCAGACAGTGAAGTGCCCAAATGATACCTCAAGAGCTAGAAGGGAAATGGGATCAAGAGCTCAGTTTTGATCAGGGACCAGCTTGGCTGACCACAGCGAAACAGAATCTGGGAGGGCCCATCACCTTATAAACCTGTCCAGAAATCCACCAAGTTCCCCCAGCAGAACCATTATGGCCCATCATCAACCCAGTTTTAATGACATCTTTGATGCAAAGCCATGCCTAAAGAACATGCTGGCTGATGCGGTTCCCACCACACCTTACTTCCTTGGCTTACCAGGCCCTTGGCTGGTTGATAATTATATTAGAGCATTATGTGTTGCAGCAATACAGAGATCCTTCTTATACTAGGTTATGAAATGACGACAGTGATGGGGGTCAAAGTTCAATGGCATGATTGGCAGTAGCTGACAGCAGCCTCTCTGGCAGTCCTAGAGGCTCACGGATAACAATCTGATGTAGCAAGGAATTTGAAAAATGTCCCCCCAAAGTACCCAAAACATATATGTGTGTAGGTACGTATACACACACACACACACACACACACACACACACACACACACGTGTATGTATGTATGTACACCATCTCCATACCAGGGTGCCCCTGAAACTGAGGCCTGCTCTGCTCTCCATGTTGGCATGTGTACATGTATGCATATGCATGTGCATCTGTGTGAGTGGTTGCTACAAGGATACTCCTGAACATTTTGTTCTATCTATCCTTCCATTTGCCCACCCTGCTGTTGTGAGCTAGCAGAGCATTAACATCTAAAAGAATCTAGCCAGACTTTAATAAAACATCTTCTTAAATTCTTTAAAAGCCCTGCAGGGTTCTTGTAAGTTTCAATCTTCTGCCAGCTCACAGGAACATAGCAGGCAGGCAGGTCTGTAGCAGGTGTGACTTGCATGAGACATCCACAAGCTATAAACACAGCTGGTAGGTCTGCCATCCACCATTCCTCTTTCATGTCTTGGGATCTAGATTCCACACCAAGTTTAGCTGAGTCTGTAAAAGGCTGCTGGAAAGATCCCATCTCCCTGCTCCTTTATGCAGTCTGTTTTCTCCTCTCCGTAAACTTTCACTGTCAGAATCCCAGCCAGGCTGCTGCTGCTGCTCTCCCATGGGGTTCCCAAACAGACTTCCTCCAGGTTAGGCAGTCCAGAAACCCACAGGGATTCTCACAGATCCTTTATTCTCAAGGGCCCTTGATCCATCATCCCTAAAGACCAGGAGCCTCTCCCTTCCTGAGGCCAGCACCAGGGCTTGGGGACATCTGCCTTGTGCAAATCAGGGGTTGGCAGGGGTACATGCAAAGCCTTGTCTTTGGGTGAGGCTCAT
The DNA here is from genome assembly GCF_003343035.1 of Apteryx rowi. Classification (NCBI taxonomy): domain Eukaryota; kingdom Metazoa; phylum Chordata; class Aves; order Apterygiformes; family Apterygidae; genus Apteryx; species Apteryx rowi. The sequence continues at coordinate 356,831 of NW_020450130.1, read as the reverse complement.
TAATAGCTCTTGCAGGACTTGGCATGGGGGAAGTGACTCTTCTGGCTCCCTTTCTGTTTCAGTGACTCTGCCACACATCGCGAGTGCCACATGAAGTACTAAGAATGCCATGGCTGTGTTAGCCGCCAACAATTTACTGGTAGGACTGAGGGGAGAGGTTATGGAGAAGGAAGTGTTTCTCTGAGGAGGAGGTTGTAGGAAAGTGCAGGGGGCCGGCTCTCACCTGGGCCTTCAGACGAGGTGGTTCCTGGACAAACACAGCCTGCTGTTCTCAAAGGGTGTTATACAGGTCCCCTAACTGATCTCTGCAAGGGAGACCTTCACCGAAAATTTGATGATCAATTTACATTCTGTTTTAATGACAACCTGTTGGACGACCTGCAAGCTGAATGTACATCTTCTCTAGAGAAAGAAAAGGCCCATGTTAGTCATGTGGAAGGATGGAGGCGCTCCTCAACCATCTGATAGACTGTGACCTCTCCATACCGGATTATCAGCCAGGCCCTGTCTCCTCTCTCCATATGTGCATTACATAGATGCCACATACCCATTCTGTGGAGAGGGACCCTGCTGGCTGTCCAGACACAGATCCTGACATTAACCGTGAGGTCGCAGCTCCCACTCACTCATTGCTGTCAGTGAATGTCGTGGAGAGATAGCCATCTTTTCAGAACATGACCTTTTTTTTAAGGCGAACTTGGCATTTGCTCTGGTGAGGGGAGAGAGGGCTCATTAAAATTATCTCTGCTCTTCTTGTGGGTTATACAATCAACAGCAAAGATCTCTCATATATTTGCTTTTGCAAAATGAGCACATTAGAGAAATAAAACCTCTGACATTTGTATCACCCCAGCACTTCTTTTAGTGTTTGTTTTTCCTTTGTGAATTCAGGTTATGTTCTTCCTACACTGGAACTTCAAAAAACAGGTGTATATTAAACATTGTATAAGGACTCTCCATTTTTACAGCAGTGAAAAATTTGGCTGGCAAACCACAAATGTTACCAAATCCTGTATCAACCAAAGGAGAAATCTTTCCATTCACCTCATCTTACTCCCTTCCTTGCATTTTTTGTGTCTTCTTGCAGTGTTTTGTATTTCATCCATGCCTTAAGACTCCTAGTTTTTCAACTAAAATTTATGTTCCATTTTTGCCTTGTTCTGGGCAGTTCGCATATCTCCAGCCACCACAGGCATTTTCACAGTGCTGCCCACCTATTCTCCTGTGAGAAGACACAACTCAGCATATTCTAATCAGTTGTTATTCTCTGATCATAATGCTTTTACAAGCACAAAGGGAAAAGAACCTAGACCAGCAGTGTTATCAGTAGAAAATATGCAGAGCAGGCAAATTCATCCATGCCTTGGAGAATGATGGTTGTTGCAGAGGGAAAGGTACTAGAAAATAGGTGCAAGGAATGTAATTGTTGAGAACAGATTATTAAGCATATGTCAGTTTGGCACTGGGCACAAAAATCAAACATTCTGTTTTAAGCAGATTTCTGGAGTGAGATAGATGGGTCAGGCCTGTTCCTTTCCAGGGTCTCCCAGAGCTGAGTTTACAAATCACAACAAACCTTTTGTGCATTTTACCAGCTGGTGTGCCATCCCTAGATGAAATTTGAACCAGTGGGTCAGGCTGAACTGCTGTGGCTGGTACCCTCCTCAGGTCCACCTGACAAATTCATGAACAAGGATTTTATTGTTTCTTTGAGATCAGCGTGTGCACATTACTCTGAGCTCTGGACAGCTGCCCCCATCCCTAGTGTAGAGTTCTCTTCGTTAGCCGGTTGGATTTGAGGGGCTCTCTGAAATCCCAGCATTGCAGCAGCTATGTTAGAACCCTACCAGAACCTTGAGAAACTGCTCTCCTTCAAGCATGAAGCCATTGATGCAGCTGATCATCTTATTCCTTTTTTTCTCCATTCCTCTCTGTTGGGGCCGAGACCTGCCTGTTTCCTTGCCATAAATAGATGATGCTGGTCATTCTGGGGAGAAGCTTTGTTCCTAAAGGTTATGAAAAATCTCTTATTYACAGATGGTGTGCAAATTGCCTGGGTGTGCATGCCTGGAAATTATTTTTCTCCCTGCTTCCATGGTAGAAGGACTGTAAGCACAAACGCTACACTTCCAAACCAGTTATGTTCAGTCCTCAGCTTTGCTACAGTTGGCTTTGTGATCCCAGGAATAAGAAAAAATCAGTTTGGGATTGACACTCACTGTGTGTGTGGCAGAACCAGCCTGGGAAAGTCACTGTGCCAACCTATAACACTGCCCAAATGTATGGCTGTTGGCACAGAGATTGCAATGTATTCTTGGCATGATGGAAATTCATGCAGAACTCACCTGATCAGGATATTGTATGAGTCCTTCTACAGCCAGTGCCTAAAGACACATTCTCTGTGTACCCAGAGCACACACACGTGGTGTAAGAGACCCTTCCACTGAAGGCATTACCTTATGTTTGAGCAGCAGGCAGGCTGGGTTGGAGGTGGGGAACCCTGGGCCACATGTACTGACTCATCTGTCTGGATTCACTCATTTCCCCATTGCAGTTGTAGCCCCTTCAGCTGGTATCTTAACCCCTTGTCTCATTAAGGGAGGGAAGGAAGGCCCGTCCTTACCTTTATAATTTATGTTTGCCTGCCAGAGCCCCTTGTTCAAGGACCTTCCCTGAGTCAGTTTCGCAAAGTTGAAAAGAAAAAGCAATTTATTAAAGCAACAGATACAACAGGTTCGGAATTGCCATTGATAAATGCACTTGCTGCTAGAAATTTTCTTTGAGCTGAAACTAACAATTAAATGCTTTTAATAATAATATATTTCCCCGGGTAACGTCCAACGTTGTCGGAGGCGCAAATCTTACCAAAGAGGCATCCCTGTTTGGGGGAGGGGAGAAGGAGGGTCGCTCAGCAATCTCGGGTGAACAGGTCGGCGGTTCAGTTTTCTTCCTTTCCAAAATTTTAGTGAGCTGTTCTCTGTTTTGTAATTGCTGAAGGTGGGATGTGGAAACACGGCAGTTATACTTCATTGGCCAGATTGCCATTTGCGCAGTTGTTGGGGGGGGTATGCCTCCTTATTTACATATCGTTACACAGCAAAGGGCATGTTTTTTAATATTGTAATCAGGAATAATGAGACTAGGGGCACTATAGGTCAACACTTAGTCTATGATCAGCAATTTTTTTTTGGTATGCAACCCTTTGTGGTCGGGGGGGTGGGGGGGGGAGGGACTGCAATACCTTCCCACTGCTCCCTCCTCCGCTGTGCAACTGGATAAAACTGTCTGGTCTTCCCCAGCTAGTTCGTTATTCATGTTGCAAAAGGGTGGTTTGTTTTGTCTGCCACGTACAGTTTCTCCTTTGTGCCCCCCCTCCTTTGCTCCTGAATTCTCTCCTGACTCCACACCCCTCTCTATCCCACGCTGGAGATTGGAGGTAGGACAAAGGCAGTCCTCATCAGTAACGCTTGGGAGAAGTTTGGAGTTGATTCCTGTCTCTTCTCTGAGCTTTGGGTAAGTCATCAATGGTAAGAGATGACAGAGACAATGATGTTAACCTCCTTCAACATGCTTGCCAGCAGGGAGAGCGCATCCCAACCTGGATGACCATGTTCAAGAGCTATATGGCCAGAAGCTGTGCAGTGGCAGACTGAGCCTGAGATACAGCACACTCTGAGGACATGCATGTCAACAAAAGTGACTCTCTGCCACTTACAAGCCCAGTTCCTAGCATCTTTGCAGTCTTGAGCCTGCTCTCAGTGCTCAGTAGACTGCAGCTTCCAGGTTCTGTGCCCAGGGGAAATTCCTACACACAAGACAGGCCTGGAGGGGCTCTGGTCAGCTGGCAGCTCTTTGGGAGGCAGCTGCTTTGCATTACAGAGATAGAGGAGAGGAGGGAAAAGTCAAGGCTGTTGTTCTTTCTGTGGCAGCAGCAAGAGTAAGGAAGCTGAAAGAAGCTGCAAGAGTTGAGGCAGTTTCAACTCCAGGACATGAGGGATGCTGAGAAGATGGGGCCATGGAGGTATGGGTGAATCAGCAGCCTGTGCTTTTAGGAGTCCTTCCCCATGTCTGCCTCCTTCCTTCAAGGGCCTTCTACTCACTTCTGTAACCAGTCATGGAAACTGGTAACCATCCCTTCCCTCTCCAAAGCAAGCTGTGGTGTTCCTGTGGCCTCACACTTTCCTGTACAACTTACAAAGCTCTCCATTTGCTGACAGCTGCAAAAGGGCTGGGAAGATCCTAGCAAATCAAGATGCTAGTGCTGGAAATGCTCTGCAGCTCTGCTCGATGCCATACTATTCCGGAGGAGCTCAACACCACTCAGTCATTAGCTGATGGAAAAGCCAGCCTTCTGCAAAATGCGTGCGTGTTTGTTATTGGGTGGGCTAGGGGATACATGTGGATGGTGTCTGATCTGCTCCATGGATCTGCTGTTGCTGCTGGGGACACATTGTATCCATGCCCGGTGAATTGCTCCAGCTGCAATGGCCCACTACACACAGAGGAGGTCTATCTGTGCTGTGGAAAAGACAGGAGAGTACTGGAGGGGTGGGGGAAAAGAAAAAGCCTTGCAGTCTTAGACCCAGTGCGGGGAGATGTTCCCCATGTAGGTCTCTTAGTAAAGTCATGCAGCTCAGGAAAGACAGCCTGAGACACTGATATCTGGAGGTCACCTCCCAGGGGCCTTGCCTGGGCAGCTGACTCAGGAAGGCCCTCCAAGGACCATTGCACCAACCCTTGCTGGTGAAACCCTGAACCATGTGCATGCAGGACCGGCCCCGCAGCTCTCGCAGCACCACCTGCCTGCGTGCCCTGTGCACCCCCTTTTTGTGATGGTACCAAACCCCACCGCATCCTAGGGGAGGCTGCACGCTCTGCGGACTCTCCAGGGGGCACTAGGGGGAAAGCGGCGCCGCGCCGGCCGCCGGGGGGCGGTGCGGCGCGCGGCGCTCGGCTCCGCTCGATCGGCGCGGCGCGGCGCGGCGGCGGATGCGGACGGCGCGCTGGGCCATGGAGGTGTTCGTGACGCGGCGGATCCCGGCCGCGGGGCTGCGGGCGCTCTCGGAGGCCGGCGGGTAAGCGGGGCCGGCCCGGCGGGGAGCGGCAGGGACCTGCTTGCCTCGCCCTGCGCCCGGCAGCCGAGCGCTTCGCCCCCGCGTCCGCCGGCCTGTCCTCGGCCCGGGCCGGGCGCGCTGGGGAGGCCGCCGTGGGAGCGGCGCGGCGGGGGGCCTGCGGCAGCCGACTCCCGGCGCCGTCCACCCTGCCCGCGGCGGCTGCCAGCGGGGCCCCCGGCGGGTTGCGGGCCTCCAGGCTGCGTTTCTCTCGGACGCAGAGCCGTAGGGGGCCACGTTTCGGAGCGGTGCAATGCTGCGGCGCTGCGGGCAGGCGAGTAAGCCCTTGCGGCAGCTCCGCTCCGCGCCCGAGGAGCGGGGAGCACGGCGCCGCATACCGCGCCGAGGGGCAGCCCGTAGCTCTGGTCCGTCTCGAGGTGCTGTGTGAGTCGCTGCCCGGCGGGGACCCTGCGGTCGTGCGGGGGAAGAACGGTCAGCCGTCTCCCGTGGTAACTGCCTGTGTTCTCCGCAGCTGCACCGTCCAGCAGTGGGATTCAAATGAGCCTGTCCCGCGCGCTGAGCTGCTAGCGGGGGTGGCAGGGAAGCAGGGCTTGCTCTGTCTCTTGTCTGACCGCATAGACAAAGAGGTCCTTGATGCAGCAGGTGCGTATAGTGTTGTCAGGGGTCATCCCTTGCTGTCACGCAGTAAGGAGGGCCTTCAAATCCCAGGGCTGCCTTCCAGCTGCAAGGAGCATAAGGTGGGGGGGAAGGAGAATAGGGAAGGTGGAAGAAACACTGGATGTGACAGGGGGAGGAGGGAGCGAGATACCAAAACTGTATCATCAGTTCCTGGATTAATAGGAGGGGTTGATTTCCCAGCTTTTCCCAGGGACAGAGTCCTTGATGAAGTTGCACCTCTTTAACAAATCTTGCCCCCCCCCAGAATAACCACGCATGTTCAGGAGCCTGGCAGAACTAGCCTGAAGGTCCCCCTGGTCTTGAGCTCTGGAAATGGCTTTTCAGATGTCTGAAGTACATGATGATGTCTAAAAGTTATTCCAAGGCTGGTTTCTCTGTCCCTGCAGGCAGCAAACTGCCAGGATACAGGCAGCCCTAGATGGCCCTTGCGGTAGCCAAGCAGATGGGAGATGGGTGGACCAGTCAGTGTTTCAGGCCCAGTTTCCTAGTCCTGCCAAGGGGACAGCAGGTGGCAGGCTGCTTCTGTAGCGCAAGTGACAGCTGGAAACTACTGCTGAATGTACAAAATAAACTTCCTGGCAAAAAAGCCCAAATTTCCTCCTTGTTAGATTCAGCCCCAGCCATTGCTGGGAACTCCAGTGGATGAAAAACCATGTGGATTTGAACTGCAGACTGGCCACTGCAAGAGTTCTGCCCTCTCTTGGTTGGTTGGTTGGTTGGTTGGCTGGTTGGTTGGCTGATTTGGTGGCTGCTTTTGTTTTCAAGCTGGCGTGATTCTGACCATTGACCATTCTGAGCATTGTCCTGGTGTTTTGCAGGGTCCGGCCTGAAAGTCATCAGCACTATGTCTGTGGGGTTTGACCACCTTGCCTTACATGAAATTAAAAAGCGGTAACATTTGTTTCTTGCCTGCTGGTTCCTAAATATGTTGTTTTTTCTTTGGGGTGCCTTCCATCCCATATCACTGTTTTTGCCTAGTTGTATGCCTAGCTGTGAATGACAGAGTGAAAGCAGAGAGAATCAAGCTGGAATGAAGGAGACTGAGGAAGGCTGTGAAAACTCAGAATTCATCCTGCAGTTAGTGCAGTAGATCTGTAGGTTGCTTCAGCACAGGCCCCAAAGGTGGATTTTCATGGAGAGAGCTTTGCAACTTGCACTTCCATCTTGCTTGGACAAAACCCCAGCTGGAAGAGTCTTCAGATGAAAGAAATGTCCTCTCATATGTGATAGCATAAATACCTAGAAGAGGTGTAACATCGGCATCTTTCCTGAAAATATGAGTTAAGTACCCCACAGTCAGCTGCGTTAATCCCCAGAGACCTGAGTGTTCTGCTTGCCTTGCAGAGGGATCCGTGTAGGGTACACACCTGATGTCTTGACCGATGCCACTGCCGAGCTCTCTGTAGCTTTACTCCTAGCTACGTGCCGCCGGTTGCCAGAGTCAGTAGAGGAGGTGAAGAAGTGAGTATTCACAGCCGAGTGCTGGAGTAGGGGCTAGCTTTTAAGTTCAGTCACCCCAGGGTTGAATATTGCAGGGGAATGCATGCAACACTGGACAAATGAAATGGGGCCGAAGTCAGTGTTCCACCAAACCGGTAGTGAATGTCTTGCAGGCTCAAATGGAGTCCCCTGCATTTCTGCGAGTGGAGGTATATTGTTCAAGGGCTGTTAAAAGGACAGAAGTGTCCTCTGAACTCCCCTGTGTATGCTAGCTACAGGATCTGTGGAAGTGAGCAACTGGGGCTACTCCAAGCCCTTTGTGGAGGAAATGAGAGAAAGATCTGACCAGAGTTTGTTGTATGGCAGCCATTCCCAGGGCTGTGGTTAGTAGTGCATAAATTAAATCAGTCCCAAGGCTGCTGCTGCTTACCCAAGATTTGAGCAGATCCCTGCAGAGGCCACAGAGGTAGCCTGAAACAACTACCTCCGAGAGCCTGGTCATATCCGCATTTTTAAGATCATCTGTGTCTGACAGAGAGGCAGAGACCTCTGCAATGCTTGTAATTTGTGGTGTACTTGTCCAGATGCTGAGCTGGGCTTTGAGGTAGGCGCTCCCTTTTTTTTCTAACGTGTATTTCTATCTCACTCTCTCTGCTAGTGGTGGCTGGACAACATGGAAGCCCTTGTGGATGTGTGGCTATGGTCTGTCTGACAGTATCGTGGGCATCTTAGGCTTGGGAAGGATAGGTAAGTGCATGTCATGTACAAAATCTGTCTGTCTCCAGTTATGGCGTAGTACTCCTGGAATTTCAGCCAAGTTGTTTTCCCTTGTTGTCCCTCTTTAAAATCTATTAGAACCACAAGGAAGGCTAGGTGGAGCATCTTAGAAAAGTGATCTTGACTCATCAGGCCTAGACCTTAAATTTTTAAGCATTCAAGTGTTCACATCCAGTGTATCTGAATGTAAACTGGATGCTTTTCTCTGAATTTTCAGTTAAACAAGCATCCCAAACAAAGTCCAAAATAACATGCTGTTTTCTGTTCAGTTGTGGACTTTGTCAACAGATTGCTTATTTTACTGGCTTTTCAGTTTGCTTTCTGGGTTACTTCAGGCCTAACATACCATGGTTCCCTTTGCTGCAGCTCCATCGTAGTTGAGAATTCATTCATGCTCCCTTGAGGAGAAACAGAACACATCTGCCCTTTATTTCCGCCCTTACATGCTCCAAACTTGAATCAAGCCTCATGGGAGCAATCCCAGTTAGAGACGCTACTGTGATCCTTTAGCGAGTGATATGTTCTACCAGTTGCTTTACTTTCAGCTAAACCAAATGTGAGCTTGCCAAAAGATGCCACCTTTGGGACAATAGAGAGGCAGCATTTGACCCCTGTGCCTGGGTGGTGGTTTCTCTGTTATATGTCTCTCTGCAGAAGTTTGCACACTGCCTGTAAGATCTCATCTCTTGTTTCTAGGACAGGCAGTTGCCCGCCGTCTAAAGCCATTTGGAGTCAAGAAATTTTTGTATGCTGGCAGTCACCCGAAACCAGAGATTGCTGCAGAGTTTCAAGCTGAGTTTGGTAAGAAATATAAATGAAGCAGGGAAGACAGTTAATCTTTAGCTGCAGGGTACCAAACAACACAAATTAAATGGTTCTGGGAAGATGTCATCTAGAGGAGTGAAGGTTCGGAGCTGGAAAGCTCCTGAAGGCTGGAGGTTTCCAGGAGGGTTCATCAGTCTAGCTGGGCTAAATTGTTATGGCGATATCAGAAGCAGCTGACAGTGAACCTTGAACATTTGTTACATGGTGGAACTGGATGACAAGAGAAGAAATTTTGATTCCCTTGACCTAAGTGACTCTTGTGACTCAGCCACTCTTAGAAGTAGGTTAGCTTGATGCATTTAAGCTTTAACTAGGAAACCTTGACTGTGGTTATTTCTGTTGCTTTTGACTTTCATCTTTCCTATGTCTATTTATAATTTTCAGTTCATTTCATTCTCAAAATCAGATAGAATGGAACAGTGAAATTGAAGAGGAGAGTGGCAGCTGCCTTCAGGAGGAGAGGGAGTGAGAGTAGGGGGAGGGTTATATGGATCCAGTAGGTTGCCTAAAGGTATCACAACAGAGGAGAAGCAGGGAGGAGGGGATAGGCTGAGACTTACTAGAGATCATAACTGGCAGTGGATGTTGGCTGCTGAAAACAAACATTGGCTTTAACCTCGTGTTTTAAAACAAATGTCACATGCAACCAAGCCTGGGGATATCTGGTAGCTACTGAATGGGGGATTTTTCTGCAGGCCTGTCTGAATCAAGCATTAATTTTTTAGTCTGAAACAAAGCACATTTCCAGTTCGGTGCCCTTTTTTACTTTTTTGCACATTGAAAGTTGTTGCTAGACTTTGTCAGGCTCCCTGTACTTTCCTTTCCTTGCCTCCCAGAGTGAAAGTTGCACACGTCATTATCTGTAGGTACTGAAGAGAGAGAGTTTAATGTTGGTATGAACTGTCACTGCAACATTTTGCTATCTAAATGTGAAATACACACTAAAGCCCCCTTTGGGCTAGATGACTGAAGCTTTCTTAGGTTTTCTTTTGGGCTAATTTTTATTTAAAAGTGAAATGAAACACTACAATAATATCTGTAGGAACATGGCTCCATCCCTCTGTGCGGTATCTGTTTGTGTTTGCCAGTCCCTCTTTCTCCCTGTCCCTGGAAAAAAGTCAGCCAAGTCTTTCCAAAGCAGCACTCACTGTTGCTAAACCTTATGAATATGAGGGTTCCTGAGATATCTTAGTGAAGTCTCTGAGCAGAGCTCTGATCTGTGTTTCTCCACTCAGTCCCAATCACAAGGCTGGCTGAAGAGTCAGACTTCATTGTCGTGACATGTGCCTTGACTCCTGAAACCCAGGGAATATGCAACAAGGATTTCTTCTGCAGAATGAAGGAAAATTCTGTGTTCATCAACACAAGCAGGTAACCCAGTCTCCTGCCAGGGCTGTATGGCTCTAGCACCCTGACAATAGCTGTGGTTGCACAGGGGCATAAGCTGTGAGATATGTTTGTTCTGGGAGTCCAGGGAGCATGTGAAATTGTCACTGCTGCAGCCACAAGGACAGTTCCTCCAGCTTGTGGCCTACTTTCTCCATCTCCAGGTCTTTTGGGATCAAGCCAAAAGCATGATAAATTGTTCAGGGGACTACATACTCTGTCTCTTTCCCATGGCCATGTGTTTAGCCCCAGAGCCATGTGTTTACTGGGATGGATGGAGGGATGACTGTTCAGTCACAGGAGGGTGAGGCTAAGCAATTCTTCAGGAAAGTGCTGCGACCACCTGAACAATTCATTGGCACACAACTTACTTTGGAAGGAGGTGGCTCAGACAGGGCTGCATGGCTGGTCCCAGCAGTAGCCTCCCGACCCCACTGCCTTCTTGCTAAGTACAATGCCAGGGCAGAACCTGTGCTGCCTGGCACTTGCACCATAATCCCAGCCATTCTGGGCAGTGTCGCACTGATTGCCTGTGCGTGCCTAGATCATCTGCACTGTTCACACTCAGTAACTTTTTGTGTCATTATGGTGCATTGCTCTTCTCACCATTGAATGGTGAACTATCAGTGGGCAAGTGAGAGCAATTCACACCGTGCCTGAAGAAGTTGGGCTAGTACAGGGAGTTATCACAACTTTGAAAGCAGGCTCCTTGTTCCTCAGATAGAGGAAAGATGTCTCCTTTATTCCCCACTCCCCAATAGATGAAACATCTGGGCTTATGTATATTTAAAATTCAGATGCCTCCAGACTGGATCTGAATTCTGTTCAGCCAGCCAGCAAGCTGCCTGCCCCTGGAGACTCAGCATGGCACAGCATGAGGGTGTCATGCATAGCAAGAACAGCTGAACGTGTTTGTGGCCTGTGTCTTAGCTTTGCTAAACAGCTCCCACTGCCTAGGCCGCTGTGCTCATGTTCATGTGGGAGCCAGCATCCTTAGGAGCCAGCAGGACTGCTTGGGAGCGGTGTGAGCATCTGTCTGCTCTATGTTTCCCAGGGGGGCTGTCGTAAACCAGGAGGACCTGTACAATGCATTAGTCAATGGCCAGATCGCAGCTGCTGGCCTGGATGTCACAACTCCAGAGCCACTGCCCACTGATCACCCTCTGCTCTCACTCAAGAACTGTGGTAAGTTGCTGTATTGGAAGCTGGGACCTCTTCTGTCCATCCTCTTGCAGCTTCCTGTTGCAGTGTTTCCCGTGCTTAGGGCAAGTGACCTCTTAGTTGATTTGATAAGGAATTTCAGTCCATGTGAACCTGTGAGTGCTGAGAAAGAGCCGACATGTGAAAGGACAGGAAAATCATGGGTGTTTAAGCAGTTTGTTGATAGAACTGTGCCATTGTACAACAAGGGAAACTATTAGAAGGCCTTATTAATATAATATAAATTAAGTTTGGGAGGAATTTTAACACTGCAAAAGATAGATGAGATTGGCTCATTTTTTAATATCTTCCTAATGGATTGATCTCTGCATTCAGTAAACTGAGAAATTGGGCTTAAAGTCACAAAGCAGTTCAATACCAGCAGGTGCATGAATCCAAACCCCAGAATCCCTGCTTATGCCCTGCCAAGCTCTGGAATTGCTTTAAGTTCCAGGGCATATATTCTGGTAGCAAAATATTCCATATGGACTCTGCCTAGCAGAATATCAGGTCTGGGAGCACTCCAGCCTTTGCCAGATTCACCAGCTAGGCCATCCACTGTAAGTCAGGGCTGCAGGGTTCAGACTGTGTATACATGTTCAGAAGTACAGTTCATTTAAGTGCTTGCCTTGTCCTGGCATGCAAGTTCTCTTGCAGATGTCAGTGAATTAGAGAGCCCCGAGCTGAAGTGTAAGTGTGTGTGCTATAGGATAGGCACAGGTTTCTTTGCAGTTAGTCCAGCTGCCTCCCCTTGAGAGCCTGAGGTCTAATGGGCAGCATTGAATGGTGCAGCCCAAGGCAACATGCACTTGGAATGAGGGGCTACAGCAAGCTCAGACAGCCCATTCTATGGATAATAACAGGCATCAGGTGTGTGGGAGTGTGTCAGGGCTAGGGCAAGAGCTTATGTCTCCTCTGGAGGAGGTTAGGATAGGTCAGGAGGGGTGGTTAGGAGGGGAGAAACTCTGCCTGTGGTGTGGTCCAGCTTTCTCAGGCTGTTGAAATGGAAGCAGGAGCATCTGAAACAGAGGCAGTAGGTGATTGCTATTAACTCTCCAGTGCTCTCCCCAGAATTAGATCCCATGCTGAGCAGGATGATGTTTTAGTGGAGCAACCACAGAGGTGAAGGATGCTAGCTGCCCACAGCATTTTCCTGGGATCTCTGTATATTCATGTTGTTGCCATCAATGGGTTGTGCTGGTGGGTGTTTTCCATAGCCTTGCAGCTCACCAGTGCAACCACTGTCCCTGCAGACACAACAACAGGCTTGCCAACAGCGCAGGATGTGTTAGAGTCTGTTCCTGGTGTAGTCACTGGCTTCCACTGTGTGACCTTCAGAGAGTTGCTCAGCCCTTCCCATGCAAGCTGGGGTCAGTAGCTCTTCCCCTCCTCCAAACAGGGAAGCATATGAATCAAATTAGTTGCAAAGAGGGACTTACTCAGACACAAGGTCAGGAGATTTGCTTGTATCCCTAGAGGCAGAAAAGAGATACAAATGTAATGCAGAGCAAACACTTGCTTCTAGTTAAAAAGTAACTGGCTGTGATTGCTTGCAGCTTCATTGCCTGTTAAAATGCCAGAATGCCTTTCCCTACCTGAATGTCTCTGTTTCATTTGGGTAGTCTCCAGAGTTGAAGGCTGTGACCTGGGCCAGAGCAGCTTCCTGTTGCATACCTCAGTTGGTCAAGCTGACTCATTAAGTATGAGGTTCGGTATGTGCATCTTCATTTGCATGGGCAAAGTACCAGAATGGCTGTGCAGATGGCAACAGAATGTCCCCTTTCAAGGAAGTATGTTTTAGGAGGAAGAAAAATCTGTTCTATAAATAAACTGCAGGGAATTCAGAGTGAAAATTTGGGACTGGCCATCACTGGGTGTCCATTACTGAAGTTCAGGTTCATAGCTGTTACTTTGATTATCTTTCTGTTAAAAACTTGTTTTTACTGTGTTGTATCTGGGTCCCATAGTAGATAATGTGAGGAATGATAAAAGCTGAGACTTTCCAGAAATAATTTGCAGGGCCTCAGAGAATGTAGAGCTCTGAAACACCAAGCAAGAAAAAAATAAATACATACATTCAGAGAATACTTATTTTCACAGAAGTGAGACTTTGATGATTCTGAAACTTTTGGTAGATTTCACACAAAACTGCCAAATAGTTTCATCAGCTGGAAGAACACTGGATAGGTAGAGGAAGAAGAGGTGTGGACTTTGCTTTTGCAGCATACAGAGAACCCAAGTGCAATCCTTGTTTGTTGAAGAAAGGACTGGGCTCCACAATTCATCACAGGAGGACTTTTTCCCTCCAAACCAGCAGGATGGAGGGTATTTGGGGTTCCGCTTACAGAGGCTGTTCAGCTTTTGTAGAATGAAAAGAGACTGGAATGCAGGCTTTTTTCCACACCCTGGGCAAGTAATTTTCCATTATTAACTTTGTAACAATTTATCATTAAAGCAGCACTGGCTTGTTTCTTTACATTGCATAAAAGCAGCCTTTTCACATAGGTGGAAAAAACCTTCTGCCCTGACTGCACTAGAACTTTCCAGCTCCTTTCTACAAAGACCATTCACCTTTAAATATACCTTTCCAGTGTACCCAATGTGTACATGTTCCAGTGTACCATGATGTTTTGGAGCAGGCTTCAGCCTTTTGCCTTGTCCTGTATTGGTTTGTGCCTGTAGTGGAGCAGGGCCTCCCAAGGCTGTGTGGGAATCAGATCACAGCGTGAAAATTTCACTGGTGTGCTTGGCTGTAAAAGGGATAGTTTTTTTACATCTAAGACCAGCAACTGTTTCCATGCAATAAGGTAAGTAGGAAGCCTGAATGCAGAAAGTAAGACCCACACCTAACTGACTGTCTTCAGGCTGGAGGAATTTAAAAATAACCTAGTTAAGCATTTATTCAGTCTAGGCAGTTAATGATTTTTGTTTCTTGTTCTGCTGTTTGATATCAGCTCTTTGGGGAAGATCCCTGGGAGGGTTGGGACAAGGGAAGACTGCAAAAGGTCAGTGAACAAAAACGGAGCGAGGTAACCCTTCCTGTCCTCTACAGTGATTCTGCCGCACATTGGGAGTGCCACCTATACCACGAGGAACACCATGTCAGTGCTGGCAGCTAACAATCTCCTGGCTGGTCTGAAAGGGGAACCCATGCCAAGTGAACTCCTACTTTGAAGCAAAGCCCAGAGCGTAGCTGCCTCTGCAAGGTCACAGTGTAAATTTTGACATTACCCATGATTCTGGAGAAGCTTCACAGATCAGTCTGTCCCTGTTTCCTTCTGCAGCTAACRCATATTAAAGATAACCGGAGTAAGAAAATTGCACAGTGGTTATTAAAGAGAAACACTAGGTGTGTTGTGTTCATTTAATTTGAGAACTGGATGGCTTTGGGTGTTTTGTGTAGCATGCAGCTGTTTGAATAGGATAATGGAGTCCTCCAGTTGCAGGTTCTGCTGGTCCTGTGGTCATGTCACAACTGTAATCACAAGCTGTTGGATTGTGTTTGGCCCTGTTTCAGAAAACACTTAAAATGTAAGGACTGTAATTGAGTATTTCGCTAGCCAGAATGTGTTGGAGCACCAGAAGGGAGTTGCTGGTGCAGCCTCCACTCTGAAAATCTGGATCTTCAGGTCAAAGCAAGAAGCTCAGGTGGTTCTGCATTTGAGCTCCAAGCTCTTAGCCAGAAATGGGAAGGAGGGGTTATTAAACAACACGCACAGGCCCACTGCTGTCAAGCAGGCATGTATTAAAAGGCTTTGCTAAATTGGTGCCAAGGCATGATTTTTCTATTTTACAGATGCGTAAGGAAAAGCAGAAAAGACTTGTGTGGATCCACCGGCATTTCTAGCTCTGCCTTTTGTATCCGTACTCAGTTGTGGTTGCTGAGCTCATATCTTGAGTAGACTGCAAATAGGAATTCTTAGTGGGAGGTTCTGAGATGCCTCCAAAACAGCAGTAATTCTGACCTGAATTCATCCCCCCTTTTTTTCAGACATGCAATGACATGTTCTAGCCCAAAGGGAAAACTGAGTAGGTCCCAACTCTCTTGCTCCCAGGAGAGGCCATAAAGAGCACATCCTAGGGAATTTGGGGGTTCAGTCTCTCCTGAGGAGACTGTCACACTTCTATATGTAGAGACTGGAGCTCATCTTTCCCTGTCATTTCTCTTTGGCAAGTCTCTGCTTAAGTTGGTGAAACAAACAGTGAGGTATGCTCCTTGGATTGTTCTTTTATGCTGTTTAACATGCCCTGTTTAAGTGGAATGTGCACAGATGACATCATTGAGAAAGAAAACAGAAAGATGGCTGAGACATCACAATACAGTGGCAGGAGGGATTTAACACCTGTTTGAAAACAATCTCTGAGAAATCTGGCTTTGAATGTATGCATATGTTCAGTGTGATTGTTCCTGAGCACCTTCCTCTTACAAGGTAGGAAAAGATGAAAACGCAGGTTGTTTTCATGTTCTCTAGGGGGCAAGTAAAATCCTTTGCAGTAGGATCTTTCCACTGTGAGTGTGCAGCACCACAGCATCCAGCTGTGCAACTTGGTCCTGATTTTCTTCAGCTGGGGGCTCAGCTGTGTGCTTGGAAAGTTTTGTTTCTCAAGAATAAGAAACAATAGCATCCCTTCCACAGTCTTCTCCCAACTTCTTTTGGAGGCTTGCTGAAAAGTAGTCACAGTCCTTCAAACTGAGGGTCCTGTGCAGCTGTGACAACCTTCTCAGTCCCCTGCTGCAAGCAGGCTCAGGTAAGGCACCTGCACTTTCCCTAGACAAAAAACAAGCCCTTTGGAGAAAAGTAGTTCTCACCAGTTGGAAACCGTGGTCTCAGCTTCCTTCTGGCTGCCTGCCGCTGCTGGTGGGTGTAGAATTAAGGCCACTGCTTGCTCTCCTAACTGATGTTCTGTGGTTCAGTGGCTCCATACAGCCCCTCCCTGTAGCCCAGATAACAGAGTAAGTCTCTTGTTCTGCTTGCAAATGTGCAGCCAAATGTAAACAAAACTGAGCCTTTTGGGTCCTACCATTTTTTGAAGCCTGTAACTAGGGAAATGGAAGTAGAATAGATCTTACCTTAAATGCCAGTATGAAAAACTGATTTTTTTAAAAAAGGAAGAAATAAAGAGGAGCTATCTAACAATAAAATTATATAAACGTAAATACTGTGAAAGAATGTGTGTTCTGTTGTATCTTATGCAGTTTTGCACAAAGGGGCCTTTGTCCCATGTTGATTTCTTTCTTGCTGCCGTTGGAGAGATTTTGGGTCATTTGGACAAGAAACATCCTAAATAGCATTAGGCTGAATCAGTCTCTCATTGGCTTTTTCAGAAGACCAAAAGGCCAAACTTTAGGATGTCGTACCTTTCTGCTGCTCCTATCATGTAGAATTAGCCTCCTTCCTGGAGGTGCACTCACACAGGGCTTGTGAGCTCAGCATGGGATTTTTATAATAGCTTATCACACAATACATGAGTTCCAGCTTGTGATTAAGCCTCTTTCATTAGTCCTTCAGACCAACACAGTTTTTCCACACACCGATACAGCCAGCATTCATGGAATATTTCTGCAAAGGTCACTACACAGCAAAGGAGAAAAAAGCAACTAATATTTTCAGAATAAAAGGAAATGGTAAGATATCTAAGTGTCTTGCATTTTGAAGTCAACAGTAAAGTATGTTAAATTAGCACAGCCAAGTTAGTTATAAAAGACCTTCAGGCTTTCTTCAAAGCCTTACCGAAGATTTTTCCTGTACCTACTCTTCCAGGAGTAATGCTGTCAGAGCTGGTCACATCTGTAAATTATGAATTTATATTCTCAATTTATGAACACACATGCAAAGACATAACACATAAAACACACATGAAAACATTTTAGTTTAAATTCTCTCTCTGATTATGACCGCCAGACAGCAAAGAAGCCTAGGCAATTTTAGCTTGTTAGAACCAGCACACTGGATGAGACCAATGGTCCCGCTAGCCCAGCCCTGTCTAATAGTGAAGAGGCTATTTAGGTATAGCAGGTCAGCCTTGCTCCTTTGTGTGGTCCCATCCCCTCAAATTCTCCAAGCACCTACACTCACCAGACTAGGCATGGTAGAGGGGACATCCTTGCCTGCTCCCTGTAGTATCTATTTCAAGACCTGCTGGCCAGGAGCTGGTCAAGCTCCTTTGACCCTGCTGATCCTCTTTGCCTACAGTCTGCCCTTACAGCCCGTTCCAAAGATTGCCTCCCTGCTAGGTGAAGCAGAACTTTATTTCCCCTGTTTTAAACCAGCCTCTGCCTAGTTTCATGTGCTCCCATTTCTGGTGCTAGGGCATTTGGTGAAGAGATCTGCACTCACCTTATCCCTTTCCTTGAGATCCATGATTGCTGAACACACCCCTTTCAGCCTCCTCTCCCAGGTGGAGAGTCACAGCCTCTTCAGTCTCTTCTCCTAAGGCTCCAACCTTTAGAGCAATGCATGAAACAAGCTACAGCCTTGTTTCCAAGGCTGTGGGATGTGTGAGGGTAAGGGGAACATCAGTGAATTATTTGCCAGCCTTCCTGACACCAGGGGAATCCATTCTACAGACATGTGACAAAGCACAGCTGGTATTTTCAGTAAGACTATGTGATAAAATTATTGTGCATGAAAGTGTAATACCACTGAAGAGCTCTGCCAACAGTGATTTTTCTCAGCAGCTACACTAAAGACCTGGCCATGGTCATTACATGGTGACCAGAGGACCATTACATGGGTCATCTCCACCCTGTGTTTCTTCCAAACCTGTGATTTGAGCAGCTCTGTTGGCCTCACTGGCGGAGATAACCACCATATGCTCAGCAGTATAACGCCTAACCTGCAAACATAACCCAGGAGACTGTGGCCTCAGACTAGCCACCTGCAACCTGAATTAAGCATGGTTAAAAATGGTGGCTTGCAACTCAAAGCAAGGGTGGAAAGCTGTCCTCATCCCAAGGTGAAGCACACACATTTCCGTTCAGTGTGTGGGAATGGACGGCAGTAAGCTCAAGCCTACCTCCTGACAACCAACAGCTGACCAGGGCCTTCATTCATCTCCTTCCCCCACCCTCTAATTCAGTACTCTCAGGGACAGCAGGTGGCTTGGCCTGTGCAAGGGTTGGTATGGCTCTGCACTCATCTCCCCACCGCTGGTACTACACTGCAGGCTGGCAAACATCCCAGGTTAAAGATGTGACAAGCCCTCTTCCTTAAATAGTCCCATCAAATGCAATTCTTTGGCAGCAAAACAAGATGAGGCTCCCCCCTCCCAGCTCAGCTGCTGGTTCCCATCCCTGTGCCATCTTCTTCATGTGATAAACTGGCTGAAATGACATTTGTTCCCTATGTCTCTCCTGGGGTGTTTTTCAGCCAGCTCCATCCTCTGAGCCAACATGTGCACATCTCAGAAATGAAGGGATGCCCATGTGAAGGGATGCAGTTCAAACAGCATTGCAGTTACTGTGACAGAGAAACAGTTGTCCTGATTGGACTAGTCTCAGGCTCATAAATATGGACACCTCTTTGCATAGAAACCACAGGGATGTAGTAGGGACAAGGTCTGAAAACTTAAGAGAACCCTCTCCTTCCCACCTGCGAGTCATCTCTTTCTTATAGTGATTTAGGAAGCTGTAAGATTCTGCAAATGGTTTAAGAGGTTAAGCCAGTAACAAACTCTGCTCCCCCACTTACCTTGTTGTCTCTGCCTTTCACAGCTGCACAACCTCCCTTCCTGCCATGTCGCTGTCCCATTTTGCTGTGCTCCCCGCGATGTACCTTCTCACCAAGAGAAGAAAACGTCCTTCTTCATACAGCCCAAAGGGTTTAATCATACTTCAGGTCTTGGTGAGAACAGGTCATGCCTGTCAAAATTCTGTTCAAAGAGACAGCAAAAGTAACACAAAAACCTTCACTGCTTAAAGGATATGTAATTGCTACTTTTCTAAAATCACAGTGCTTGGGGAAGGCAGGGAGASCGGACTTCAATATGCAGGAGGAAAGCTTTTCATTCACAGCTAAGGAACTTGTCTGTGCTGCCTCTACATATCTTTCACAGCAACCCCTCTCCACGAAGTAGCTGGTTGCTAGGGTTAGGTGCTGTTCTCAGCACTTGGGAATGAGAAAGAAAAAGAGTCAAATGCTTCTTCTAGCGAGACCACTGAAGCTCTGCAGGAGTCCCTTTGGGACTCTTGTAAAGAACTCTAAGCTCAGCTTCACAAGCCTTCTTCTGAAGTAAACAAGTTTAGGTAAAATACGTGAGAAACACATGAGGAGGTCATATTGACAGAATCCAGAGAAAATCCAGAGAAAAAGGAGGGCTGTCCAGCACCAGATGGACAAAGAAATTTGAAAGAAAGCCTGGACAGTAACAAACCATAACATGCCTATATTGTACAATAATGAATGGTAAATTGAACAACACAGGAAGGTTTCTGGCAAGGAAAAAAGGAAGTGGGCAAGTCTGTGTATGTCTAAAAGCGGCAATGTAGTGTTATCTCCTACTTTAATTTAACACAAAACCCAACAGGGTGCTGCATAATAATCCAAAACAAATCTTGAGAGCAAGATGAAAGGGGAGGGGAAGTAGCTGGCAGAATGCTAAGCTTTATGCAGAGAAGGAGCTTAAGAATAGGGGGAAAAGTCTGTGTTTGAGAATTTTTTGAAGTTCATTAATACATTCTACATTTCTCTTCCTATCCCATGGAAACTATTCTTCATGTTGAATTCTGTACTTGAATTTCTGTTGGTGTTAAATGAACCATACTCTGATAGCAATAAAAGCTATTGGAAGGTGTTCACTAATTAGTTATTGATGCTGGCTAGTTGAAGAAAGATGTTTGCTTCATGCCTCAGAGAATATATGACATGTTTGTCAATACATTTTGATTCACAAACCTTGTTTACTACTGCATACCTGCCTATTAAAAACAGCAAATATTTGGGAAGTTTCCGAGACCTCTGCTGACCAAGGACAGATTTTTGTAGCTGTGATGTAAATAAAAAAGTGTGCTCCTGAGCATCTTGGATGGAAATTTTCAGGTTGGTGCATGAGAAATGAGAAAGATTTACCTTGATGCTGACGACCTTTGCTKTATTAAATGGATAGAAGTCCATCAGGTTAGTTTGTTGGGCTGCACAACACATTTTTGAGACCTTGGTTTTGGCACAAGTGATTTTGATATTGGTGAAATCACTGTAATGGGTTTTGACAAGTAGGAGCTTGTAAAGACTGCCTGAGTGACTGAAGCACATTTAAGGAATTGTGTTTTGGAACTTCTTTAAGAATGACACATTCTGCAGCTCTTGATCATCTTGCTCTGCCACCAAGGAGATTGTCAGTATGCCCTTACTAACTAAAGTTTTGCTTTGTAAAAATACTTTTAATAATGTAAATGATTGATAGAATAATGTTAACTTTATCTCTCCATCTCTGCTTAAAGGAGCATGCAGCTTTTTATAAAAGTTTGAACATGACTGGTTAGAGCTGAATCTAGTGACATTAACACATAATTAAGCCTTACCTGTTCTCAGTCTGAGGGTCAACAGCTCCTAACAGGATTTCTTACTCGAAAAGTTTGGATACCCTCTGAGCCAAAAACTATTAGTCAAAATTTTTAGTCATCAGCATGTTAATAACTGTAACAGTGTAGTGCAATAACCTGAAACAGCTACCAGGGCAGAGTAGCCATGCTATACCTTCAGATCACTGTTGCAAGCATCTTTCCTTAATATATTCAGAGAGCAACAATGACCATGGATTATGGATATTAYAGATATTGCATCTCAGCAATTTCACAAATAAAATGCACTCTTTAAAAATGAAAGGCCAACTTTTAAGCTGCCTACCTGACAAACTTAAATTTTTACATGAAAGTTACTTTCCTATATTTTTCTCCCACATATGTATTTCATTCTTTCTCACTCCCTATAGCACAGTAAAGAAACTGTACCTTGGGACACAACTCTCCTGTTTCTTCCAGATGACACCAAAGACAGCTGTCCAATACCTTGGCTGATCAATGCATTTACACAGGGGTAACTAGTCTAGTTAACAGTTTGCTAAGATGCAAGATTAAAAAGTATTTTCAACACTCATTCTAGCTGTGTAAAGACAAAAAAAAAAAAAAAAAAAAAAAGACATTGATGTTGCACCTGAAAAGTCAGGTCTTCTTGCTTCCATTTTGCTCATAAGAAATAACTTTTTCTGGCAAATGCTCCTGCGGCTATGATGACAGTATCTCTTTGATGATGTTACTATTATTTTAATAACATCCATAATAATCTCTTACAAAGGTAGGTTCTACAAGAACAAAATTGTTACGGAGTAAAGTACAGCCTTTTATGATTAGCTTTTGATAAGAACCAGTGTTTCTTTAAGGGCTGGCATAAATAGTAGGTGATGACTTTCAAGAAAGATGCCTTTTAAATGGCCTGTGTTGGTAGTTATTTGGCAGACAGCACTGAAGCAAGCAAGGAGACTCCCACCAGCTGCACTATGGGAGAAACAGCATTTCACACTAGCACAGCTATTTCTTCATTTATTACGCACTCACAGCCAGAGGAACAGAACCTGGAATATCAAGTGGTAATACAGGACCACAGCAAGGAATACACATAAGAAATCAACAGCTGTGGACAGGCAGTTAGTGACTGTGAAGCCACCTGTCATGCCTGTTCTATTCAGCAGTTTGCAGGGGTCATGGTTTTAATCACATAACACAAAGTAGCAATGGTAATAAAACTGAGCAAGTAAGTGAGAGTATCAGTAGTAATAGTTCAGCATATAAGGTACTTACCAATACTTAAATAACCATTGCCAGGGATAAAACCTTCTCCCGGCAGACCAGGAGAAAGAGGAACCTAAAGAGAGGTATTATTGTTTTGATTTGTTACTATTTAACAAGGTTGAATTATAAGTAAGAGATGCTTGTGGACTGAGTTAGTTACATTAAGGTACTCTGCTGGAATTCGTCTAGATAAGCCCGAGCCAGTTAAACCCAAGCTGACACACAGTGGTCATCTGCAGAGACAATCAGCAGAGGTCAGAACACATATTCTAATTTCTGTGCAAGTTTTTCAGTATGCAACTTTGCCACGGTCTTTCCAAGACTATTTTCTCTGGCAGGAACAGTGAGATTTTAAAACTGATGAGTAATATAAGCAAACACAAGTCCTTAGCTAAGCATGCATCCTGTAAAATTACACTGATGTAATATTCATGCACAGCTTACAACAACTGACAAATTAGTTCAGGATCTTTCCCTTTCATAGTAAGCTCCAGTCCTACTACTTCCACAAACTTATTTTTCATACATGTTTGAGAAAAACTAAGGGATAGCAATATAGCATTTAAATTATAGAGTGACTGATCATATTAGTATAATTTATTAAGCAAGTCATCAAACCACCCGTCATTCTTCAATATTGATTAACTTCAGACACATTATGCAGCAAGTCTGTAACGTCATTGATTTGCATTCAGATATTGTCAAAAATAATCCTACCTTTTCCTGGCCACTTATTCTTGCACCCCTGCCAGCAAAAGCATCTGTGCAGTCATGCAGTTAACTCACCCAAGAAACTGAATCAGCTGAAAAACTGTATTATTTCCATAAATGGGTGGAGACAACTTCCAGAATCCTATGACTTTCTCAGAGACCACTTGGCCAGCCTTTGTTTGACAAGGGAGATCCAGGCAAAGCATCCCTTCTAATCAAGGCTGCAGGAGGAGAGACAATCCCCACAGGCAGGTCAGTGAGCAGTAGGACATGTAAAACGGTATGAATGAAATCTCATTCATTTCATCTCTATAGCCGAGAAGTAGCCAGAAGAGACCTCAGCACACAGTAGTGGCTCCACGAGAGAGTAAATGCGGGTGCAAACCACCCTGAACCTAACTACCATGGTGAAGTGCTGAACTGAAGCCAATTCACTCTGTTGGTTCAAATTAGCTCACAAAATGCTGATAGGATAACACAGTCCTTCAAGATTTTATGCCCATCCTCAGGGTGATTAGATACTACACATCTTCCTGAAATTAGCAAAACCTCAGGGTAAGGCAGGGCAAGGCCAGGTGACCTGCATGAGCAGTACTACACATTTTGCCTAACTTGGGAAAAATACAAACATACACCCACATTTCAACAGGATTATTTGGTACTGTCAAGTAATCCAGTAATATACAGAATACAATTAGTGAACTCACAGCCATTACTTGCTTAGTCAAACCACTGTATACTATCAGCAAATGAACCAGGATAACATGAGCAAGTAAATCAAATCAGACACATCAGCACAAAATGTAGCATTTATTTTCAGATGCGTTTCATAATACTAACATACTAATACCTTCACATGAGATCTCACTGTAGTGCTCAGAAACTTAAGTTTCAAACAAAAATTGTGGTGATAAGTTTTTTGACAATTACCAGGCTTGGAAATGAAAAACTTCCCATTTTACAGTACAAGATAGCTAGAGTGGAGATACCATTCAGAGATATTGCTTTATATTGGAAGACTAAGAGAGCAAAATACCAGACAACAACACCTGGATTTGCAGGATGCCCCTCCAGAAGAACTAGATATCAATGAATAAGGAAAATTACAATTGCTACTTCCAAAGATGTTCCAAGTTTAATTTTTCTTTTAAAAAAAGACAGCAGTCCTCCTTTACAAGTAGACATTTCTCAATGCCATTAAAATTTTATTATAAAAACAGATCCAAAAGTACAGTTAAATATATGTTTAATTCATCTGCTCATGTTAATTCTTAATTATTCTAGTCTCCTTACTCACATATCTGCTTTATTCCTATGCATGATGGGATTTCAGGGATTTCAGATGCGCTATAGAAAACGGATACAAAATGGAAACAAAACTATTTTTTTAAAGAAAACACTAGAAAGGCAAGAAAGATTTTTTTTTTAAAAAATCATACAATCTTACTAGTAAGGCAACACACTAACAAGAAAATATTCAAGTATGAAATACTGCATTTTATTGATGTTTCAGTGAGATCGTTTAGTATAGCTCAATGCTGTTAGTCCCCTGATAACAAAGTGATTTCAAACAAAACGTGGCATTTCCTAATCTTTTTATAAATGTGATACATTTCTTTAATGCTTTAAACATCAAGAACCAGAAATATGACCATTAGATAAATTCTATAATGACATTTTAACATTTTAAAAGAAATAATTAGGTCATTCACTATAGTTCCATTTACCTTGGATGCGCAAGCTGCAAATGACACATTGACAGACACTAGGTATTTTTTCAACATGGAGAGGTGTAATTAGAGATGAAGATGCATTTCTTTATTACTCATTTACTGTTTCACATAAAGCCAAATGTAGAAGGAGTTCCATGTTTCCTTTGGTCTGACAATGAATGTTTTTTGTGCTTCAATAGTTTTGATAGCTCATCCTGCTAAATTACCTACAGGACTGTGGATTAAGATTTTATTTTCAGTTTATGCAAATGTAAATCCAAGATGTTTAAGGCAGCTAACTATCAGATAGCACAAGTCCTCAAAACTGCTGAACAACATCACACAGGATATATTTGCTATACATACAAAGAGGAGAAAGTTTCCAAAGAAGCATTTGCTTTGTGATTTAAACACAAGAAGTGTGGATCATCTGTCTCTCCTGAGTAGAATAGACATGCTGAAATCCTGACCCATCTCTTATATAGTAGAGTAAGGTTTATCAGTAGAAGTGCTCCCAAATGTTATTTAGAAACCTAATATGCCAAAAGTTAGTTAAATTCATGTGCATCTTTAAAAAAAGAGAGAGAGAGAGACTGCAAACTATTAGTTACAGTGGTATCAAAGAGGAGGAAATTAAAAACAAGACTTATGTGATTCACTTGAAGAATAAAGATCACAAACTGCTTTACAAGGTGTACAGTGCTATTTTTTAAAATTAAATTTATGCTAGTTTTTTTTAATTTATGTGGAAAAAATACTATTATGACACTACTTTAAACTGAAGGCCTGGATTTGATAACTACATTATACAGCAACATAAATAAATATGGCAATGAGGATCACTCCTTACTGCTTTGATCTGAGACAAAAATCCATAGTTGGAAAGGACAGCAAGTATATGGAGAAGGAAATTAAAGCCTGAAGACAAGAATATCAGAAAAGGATAGTATGCTGATGCAATAGCATGGATCAAATTGACTATCAGCATCTGGAAAAAGCAAGAGACTATCTTACACAGCAGAAAAAGCCATCACAAATTATCTCTCTCTTTCAGACTAACAAAGCAGGCAAAGACAAGCTCTTTTCAGACTTTTGTGTACATGGAATTTTAACATATGAAATACAAGTTGGTTAAAATACTGCTAAGAATAGCACAAACAAGAAACAGTACTTCACTTATCACTTAATACAAGTTTCTACAGAAAAAAATTGATGAAACACCCAGATCTTGCTGTATTCAAAGTATATATACATCTGGCAGACCAAAAGTTACTGTCTCGGATTTAATTTAAGCACCTTCATTACAGTGTCCTTTACTACAAAACAGCCAAACACACATTCAGAACTCTAAAACTATTTTTATAATTAACATGTTTTAAAGCATTTTATGGCAGACAGGTGCATCCAAAGTTGTTTCTCTTTTAAAGATATGCAATTTGCATTTTTTCATACACAAAGAACTCTTTGCATTATTTTTCATATACAATTCATCAATTTATTTTACAAGTCATTTATTTAAATGCTTTCACTTGTACAAAATACCTTAAAAAAAAAAGAGAGAAAATTTGCACTTAAATTTCTCATTCTTGAAATGTACTACTCAAACATAATCAGGAGACAACTATGTTCTCACTCAACCCCCACCCCTCTGCCCTGCAAAGGAACTACATAATTTTAGGGATTACATCCCTATGAGCCCAAGGCCTGCACGTACATAATAATAATAAATGCTTAACACAGGAACAGTGCCACCTTCTGAGGATCTCAAAGCACTTCACCAACAGTTGTTTAAGCCTCACAACACCCCTACCCCTATGAGGTAGGTACGGTATTATCCCCAATTTACAGAACCTTTTGCGTGTGTGGCACAATCACACTTGAACGTTCACTGATCTACAAGGGCAGCTTCTTAACCTGCAGCCTTGAGCATAAAATAGTGTTTAATGTTCCTGAAATACTTCAGAGACTTAAAAGTTTGTATTGGCATTCTCACTCAGGCTAGGGGGTGGAAAAGATTAAAGCAAAGTGCTAGGTAGATTGCTGCTCTGCCACCTCAGGCAGGTTGTTTTGGAATGTTTATATAGATGGCTGGACTGGCTGAACCGTTTGCCACACTTTAAACAGGCATAAGGCTTTTCTCCTGTGTGTACACGGATGTGTTTCTTACAGTCTGTTAATGTCAAAAAAGTCTTGCAGCAGATCTTACATGCATATTTGCGAGCACCTTCTACAACCAAGACATTGTGCTCAGATAAGGCCTTCTTACATTTTGAGAGGACATCTGCAGATGCCCTTGTCAGCTGTGGTGGACCAGGTTGTGAAGGATGCCCGTTTTCAAAAGAAGTGGTCCCATTCATTATCAGCTGGGAACTGGAYGAGTTATCTTGCAGCTGGGAGCTCCTGACAGAGGTCACAACAGGCATTTTGGGGGCTATGCGACGGTAGCCAGGAAAGCTACTAGCTCCACCTCTTACAGAGCCCATCATTGCCCTTGACAGAGAATGCAGGCCCAAGCCTGACCTTGGAAAATCCATACCAAATTGTTCTGCAGCCCGGTATCCAGAAGTCTGTACACAGGGAAGACCCATTACATCCTGCATTGGTCTAACAAAGTGAGAGTCCGCAGGCTCACTGAATGGATTCTCTACATGAGAGACTGTCGCAGATGAATGACCACTTGCAGGCCCAGATTCTGGACTCATTAGGTAAGAGGCATCACTGTCCATTCTGCAATCACTTGTTGTATTTGGAATGTTGTCATCATTATTTTGACTAGCACCAAAGCTGCCACCTCTGCTTTTATTCAGAAAATTGGAGATACTGAAAGCGGACTTGTGTTCCAGATTATTTGACACTTCCATAATATGGATGTCTCCCACCCTATCAGTGCTGGACTGAGGATCAGAAAAGCTACGATCACTGCTTTCAGGACTCAGTTCTATCTTCTCCGCACTAACTACTCCTTCCACTTCAACAGACTCACTGCCTTCTGCTTGGGAAGTGACATCACTCACTTCATCTTGAGGTTCTGGGGAACTCAAGGGCTCAGATTTAACCACCACCCTCATATGTTCTTTTTCATTCAGACTGACCTCTGGATTCTCACATGGGAAGTTGTTCTTCTCAGCAGTAGCATCCTGGTCAAAGCTGGTTTCCACTTGTGTTGCCTGGGATGCCATGGACATCTGTGAAATGTTTCCTCCACTGTTGTCAGACTGGCTGGGTACTTGAGCATCTTCCTGAGCACTGAAAGACTGATCAAACATAATAGTATTATCCTCCTGATTATCAGTAATAGCATCAGCTTTAGAATTGTCCACAATCTTCAGCGAATCTGGCGAAAAGAAGTCTTCCCGTGAATGAACTACTGACTGCCCACTCTCTGGAGTAACATCTGAAACAGACTCATCTATGGTAGGTCTGATGCGCTGTCTGGCCCGATCTTCAGAAGACTGTTTACGCTTGTGGAGACGCCGGATAGGAAAAGTATTGCGCTGCTCTATGTTACTTCTCATCGATGAGCTCATAGTATTTGGCTGTTCCTCTGTGCTCTGAGTGGAATTTAATGCAGAGCTCACTATGCTCAATCCAAGCTGCTGAAGCATGAAAGATCTTTGCATGCGTGCATTTTGCTCTTGAACTCTATCACTAGGTGGGGACATTGGCAGTGTCCTGGTAGTAAGGTAGTGTTTACACGCTTTAACAACTGAGTTCAAATGTAAGTGAGAAGCAGCCAGCAAGACATCCATAACATTGCTTTCTCCAAGCATTAATGTGGAAGTGTACATCATGTCAATCAGAGCAGCAAAAGCTTCTGCTGTCACCACTTCACTGTCCAGCTGAATCATGTTCATAGTTTGATCTCCCTCTGCAACAGTAAAGAGAGCTCGGAAATGCGTGCTGCATGCTGCCAGAACTGAACGATGGGCTTTGAAATGCCTGTTTCCCACCACAATGACACAATCACAAAGTTGGCCATGAAGCCTCTGGTAGTTTAGCTGCTGAAAGATTTGCTCAAAGTGTCCTGGAAAATCCATGATCCTACAAAATAGAACAGAAGAAATTATAATACTAAAAATGGCTGGAGTTCCAATTAGACCACAGTGAGGCCAAGTTTAAAAATGAGAGACAACAGCTAAAAGACAAATAAACAATACCTGATCTTAATTTACCACTACCATAATAGCATTAAATCAAGGCTGGCAAGGAGCACAATGCTGCAAAGAGCACAAGGAAAAAAAAAAATACAGATTCTGTCATAGGGTTAACCTGGTATAGCAGCTAATGCAGCAAATGCATCACAGAGTTCTACTATGAACTGAATAATGCAAGCTATGTGGCTCATGTTAATCCTTGTTCAAACTAAAACATACTCTATAGTTAAACTTCTAATCTTGATTTAAAATTTTCTATTTGTGAAGAATCCACTGCAACCTTTGATAAATTGTTCAAATGATTAAATAATCTCACTGAAAAGTCTCAACTTTAATTCTAGTCTCATGTAACCCAACTTCACCTTCAGCAACTTACTTTTTGCCTATTTTTCTCTACTACAACGCAGAACCTTCTCTCAAATATCTGCCTCTTAAAAAAAATTAAGAAAACAGTTAATGGAAAAGAAGCAAGGATCTTTTGCATCGGAATGAGTAGTCGATAGCTCTGAAGAATTTTCACCTTTAGCCATCAGAAATGCAATACAATTTTCATCTCCACTATAATTTATGAGCCAGAATGTGCTGAACATCCTTTGTTTCTCCCACAAAATAAATAAAATGGTGGTGAGATATAAAAGTCAGAAAAGATGGCAAATTAACATAATATTGCAAAGACCAAAATTGTTAGCTCACGTGGGAATCCAGCTAAACACTCCTTGACAGCCTCATCAGATTGGAACTAAAGGAAGTACAGCAAGCCGCTATCTTCAAACCAAGATGCAGCTAGCATTCATCTACCTCCTCCTCCTCTAAGATATATGATGCACACTTTGAAGGTCTTAGCTAGAGAAAGATTTCACCGTATACTCCACTGGACTAAGAACCTTGCCCCTATCCAAAGTATACAGGCTAGCAAAGAACCGGAGTTGTGAGTAAACACAGAAAGGCTGAAACTTCTGCTGGCAAAAATCAGAGGCAGTTGAGAGGCATCTGTCTCCAACTGTAATTGGTCCCGCTGTATTTTAAAAAGGATAAGAAACTGTACCTTATGCCTTCCAGCACTGGTCCAGTGCTAGATCCAGAGGATCCAGGTCTACCAAGGCATTAAAAATCCCCTAATTTGGCAGCACTAAGGCTATGGCATCAGCCTGAAGTAAGCACTGTAATGAGATTTAATTAAGTATTCTGTCACAGTTCCCCTTATTTCTACAGATGAAGATGTAATAAAACACAAGAGTTTGAAATGTGACTTCTTTAAGAAAAGGGAATATAGAAATACCATGAGGTGTTTATTTGATAGTAAAAATAAGACATGTTCAGACAACAACAAACTACATTAAACAAGACATACTTCAGAACTACAGCTTTTATTTATGCACTTTTTCTCTGACAGAATTATAACACATGTGAAAGTGAGGAAATCCTTCCTGGTGTATAAAAGAAGAGGGGAGGAACAAAAAAGGAGATCCTGAAACTCACTGATCTCAGACAGCTGGACAAAAGGAGCACTAGGCAACTGTGAAAAGAACCACCAGTCCCAATAGGAAGTATTCTAAACATGGTAGAGGATGGGGCTGTTCAGAGAGCATGCCATGTAGCTGTCTGTCTTTGCAGGAACTCTGCTTCTGCATATATCTTGTTAAACTAATGCTCTCCTTTGTTCCTCTGACCACTATGCATGTATTTCCTACTCTGTGAGGAAAACTCACCTCCAGCCAGACTTCTAGAAATCTGAGAAGGGACTACCAAGCAAATCTTCTTTTGCTTGCCTCCAAGATGGCCACATATTCTGCCTGAGCTAATGCTCTGTCCTTGGCTTTGCAAGACTAAAACACAGGTTGTAGGGAGAATACAGGGAGGGGAGGAAGAAATAGGGCGGACTAACAGTTGCCATAGCAACAAAGCTAGCAATGCTAGCAATTTGTTTATAAGTTTAAAGACAGTATGAAAACATACGTGTACATGAGGTATTAATTTGACTTCACTTTCGTAAGTACACATTCATAAAAGCTAAGGTCTAGTTCAATTAACTGTATAAAACTTTTTAAAACACAAAAGGTACAGATAAATAAACTATTACATGGATGTTCAGGGATAAAGCATCCTAATTTAATTTAATTCTCTGAAACATTACAATTAAGATCTTTTACATGAGCATTTGAAAACTGTAAAGCTAGATTTCAGTTATATACACTATACACTATTCACACACAGCATTCAGTGAGATAGACATTATTTCAAGTTATTAAAACACACAACACATCTAAGTCAGTACAGAATATTTCTGAATAGCTTATTTCTGGATACTCACATTCAGTCTGTTTTTCCCTTCCTGCTTTAGTGATGTCTCACCTTTCAGCAACAGTTGGCCATAAAGACTCTCCTGAAATACTTGTGGACTGTACATTCCAAACATTCTCCTCCCAAATGACTCAGGCTCCAGAATATGACTGAAAAACATGCATCCCCTCACTGGATGCTAGATGAATCCTTCTGCCGAGTCAGATCCAGTCAGTGAGCCACAAGTTAGACATCTGTGCTATAAACAGCAGATATGCAGTTCAGTGGCCTTTTGGRGAGCACCAGGAAAGGGAACGGCTTACTATTAAAACTGAATAAATGACTACAAGTGAAAAGCAAGTATACATGTTGTTTGGCTACAAGTATTTTATTATAAATATAAATGGTCAGAGCCAGGAAAATTTTAAAGGCAAGAAATGAAAGCGCACCTATGAAATCTGGAATGGAAAACAACTGTTCTATCTCTCTATGCTTTAGGGCCTATGAAATGAAACTAGTGGGTCAGAACCAAAGGAAACGTTTCTGTAGTTCAACTATACGTTAGAGAGAACTCCTTACCACAGGCAAGTTTATACTAATTCAAAAGCTATTACAAAAATTTGTCGAAGATAAATCCATTGAGGGCAATTACATATTCGAGTTCCACCTCTGCCTCGGGAAGTCACTAAACCAGAAGCCAGTGGAGGCTTAGTTCTACATATATTTACTCCTGTGACTTTCAGTTTTACAGCTTGCTTTGATATTATTGAAGGAGATTTTGGAAATAATTATTAGTATTTTTAATTTAAGATTGATTTATTAAAAATGATTCAGCAAGCATTTCCACCCAAACATCTTGATTATACTCTTAAAAGATACTTAACCTCTGAATAAAAGGTGTGATAGTAAATGTTTGAATTGTTAACTTGTCTCTTCACCCGTGTCATGTGGTAAAATATCCCTACTATATGTAGATGAAGATAAGTCTTGAATGTTTAAACTAAGCCTTCAGTATTAAGAAAGCTGCAGGTTTAAATATATGTAATTGTGAAGAAAAAGTACAAATGTTCTGAATTCCTCAGATGGAAAGAAAGAAAGAAAAAAAAGGCTTACAATTTCACTGCCTGTTTATTCATCTCCCTTCAGTTATTAACCTCCAAGTCAGTTCCAACCAAATTTAATACGGGAACAAAAGATATTGAATTCCTAAGTTTTTTATTGAAGTTGGTATCTGGTTATGGAAGAAGCTAAATGTATAAGATCTATTTCTCACAGAGTCATAACTCAATTCCTTGTTCTCTTAAATAAAAAAAAAAAAAAAAATGCAGCCAGGTGGTCAGTTTGTGCACATTGCTAAAAACAAGCCACTCATGTTGCCATCTGCCCAACCAGACAGGTAGGGAACATAAGCGACAGCTGGTAACACTAATCACAGTGGGGGAGAAGGGACATTATGGATTCGTCCATAGGAATTCAGATTTTATTGGCACTGGTATTCATGAAATAGTATTTCTAATACTTTTAATACAAAGAAAACACGAAAGTTATTACTGCTTCTTGAATGATCTGTACTGATAATACCGTGCAGACATACAGTCCACCCTTTTCATCAAATCTTTCAGCTCTAAAATTTAAGCTGCAGCAAGATGGGACAAAAGCAGATATTTAACAAGGACATTTGCACTGAAACCACCGTAGAATCAAAACCTTTTCTTTAACTCAGTAAAAAAAAAAAAAAAAAAGCTTAGTATAACTCACTGTAAAATCTTGTGAAAAATAACAACTCTGAATAAAGATCTATTTATTGTTGTTACCGTATCCAGTATTAAAGGACACAGTTTAGTTTAAAGACTGTAATTGTGACTCAAAGTGAAGATATTAGTTCAAACAGAAAGCAAACACAAGTTCACCCTGAAAAAGCTTTAAAGAAGCTTGCAAAGTAGTTTATTTCATGTTACCAAAAAAAAAAAAAAAAAGGGGCATCCATTGCCTCAAGTATACCATTCGGTGGAATGACAGAAAAAGGAATTCTATGCAAGTGAAGGATAATTTTTTATTTGCATCTCAAACCCCGTTCCCAACCATCTATACTTAAGTATATTCGATATTCAAGATGCCAAGCCTGTAGGAATCCTTGGCAAATAGCTAATGCTTGAAAGTGTGCCAGCATTATGTTAAATAACTGTTTGCCTATTACTTAAATTACATTTCAGAAAACACTACAATACACTTGTACTGTGCTTAACTGTTGTGCCAGAAATAACAGTTGATAAAAAGCTCCCTTGAAGCCTAAAATACACATTTAAATGTAGAGAGTAGTCAGTGATAAAAGCATTACTAAAAAAAAAACCCAAAAAACACCTTTCCAATGTCAGTTAGATTTTTAACAAGCCAGAAGGAGGGTGAGAAAGAGGATGTGGAAAGAAATGGAAGTCTCAACTTCCTCTGACATTTTCAGCAAGTTGTATCCCTTCAAAACCTGCAGTTATATGTATTTTCTGCTCTAAGGTTTTTTTCAGACTGAACCTAAAGTGAAACTCTAGTTAATGGTAGTTAAAATCATTTCTGGATTTTCCCCATACAACTAAAAGCCTAAAGCATGAGAGTAGACTCTAGCGTTACATTGCTTGTACATGTTGGCTACAGTTCCATGAGTGCCAGTCAAGAAAGGCATTTTATTCTGTGCCTGACAAGATACAGGAAAGTATCAGTAACTAGTGACTTCACTGACTGACAGCTGAGTTTACAGTATTACATTTGAGGTGTTTGCTTAGCCAGGCTTTATGTATAGTTCAGCTACTCACAACTGGTGTCAGGAAAGATGACTTACAATTTGTCTAAGAATCAGAGGGGATGAACCACTCTGCAAACGCTGCTGATGGTTGCACCAACCCTCCAGAGAAGAGTAAGAGATTATCATATGGCCTAGTATTTTCTCGTCATCTGAAGGTACCGCAAATACATACTGCAACCTTCAGCAAGACCACCTCATTAGTAAACAGTAACAGCACAGTCTGTCAGCTGCAAAGAGCATCTTTAAAAGGAGCAATATGAAGTTTCCTAAAAGAAATGAGATTTTCTTAGATGCTCTTGGTTATCTGAAGCAACTGACCCTACCTATGATGGCAAGATGCATGCCCATTCACCTGTGTTCCTTGTATTTTGGCTCATCTAATCTCAGCCCTAGGATACATCTATCAGACTCTAAATCCTGCAATAGAGTAACATACTTGGAAGCAAAGACACACACTAAGAGATTGAAACATCATACTCCTGCATTTTGATATGCCATCCCAGCTTAAGACACCCGGAAGGTTGTTTCTCTCTATTACTGTGTAAGACACAGTAATACAACAGAAGTCTATCTGGGTGCTATCACTGTCTGATGTATTTACAAAGGGAAAAGCAGGGAATACTGCTACACAGAAGCAGCAACAAAGCCAGTTAATGGCATGGAAGCATAAACACCTATCAATGAGAATCAATCTGAACTTATGGTTACCACGTCAACAGCTCAGAAAGCCTAACTTTTGGTTCATGGTATTGTGGCAGTCCCTGTTACTGGCCATCTCTCCCTCAAAAGAATGTCCAACATTGAAAAGAAAATTCATTTGCCAGCTTTTCCCATCTAAGAATCATCCCCAGTTCATCAATCAAACCACAAATACCACAGAGAGCCAAAAGTATCTGTGCCTTTGCATGTGCATGCAAGTGTCCAAAAGGAAAGAGTAGCCATACACAACTCTGCTTGATGCCTGCTTGCTCAATATGCATTAAATTCTAAATCTAGGTCTTCAAAATCACTGTACTGGAAATTCAAAGTTTTTAACAATTCCTGTCCAATCACCCTCCTTGGTGATTCTGAGGGTGTCTTTCCTAAGCTTTTAAATAACCACTTGGATAAAACTAGGGTTACTTTAACTCTGTATTTAAGAAATCTACTTTTGCCAGAAAATGGTTTAGATCAGAGTAACAAACATTAGTAAAGTAACCTCCACAAAGGCTGCATTAGTTTTATACATATATTTAACTTCAGCAAATAACTATGCACATAAATGATTCAACAGATCTATGTTGTATTCCAAATGAGAACTCTCAAGATTATTTGCTTCTGATCTCCCCAAGCTCATTCTAAAAACTTAACAGTGTGATTTTATACTGCTGGTAAGAGAATGTTATATATATGCTATATAATCTCCACACACATACAAAATTCTGTATATTTTAGCATGTACTAGTGAAAAGTTAAAAAAAGTTATCACTGTTTAAAAGTCACACAAGAACGTAACTAAGTTATGTAAATGTATGACAAATTAATTACATTCTTTCTGAATAATCTTCAAAGGATGGGAAGAAATCAAGTAGTTTTCGTCAGTGCAAAGATGGTAAATTTATTGCCTGTTCTCACACAGAGATCAGTCTACCTCTGCTTTTGCTTTACAATGTATCAGTTTACAGCACAGTGCAACAGCAGCAGCACGGGTACCAGCGTGACCCTAGCAGAAATTCGTTCATGTAAACATGAGAAAAAGTGGCATCTAGCCATACCAACCCAACAGAGATAATACATACAGTAATAAGAAACAACCAGTTTGCACAAAACATTTGTACACCAGCAGTACATGTAATATTTATGCACTTGTGTGCTATCCTCCACAACATGAACCTGTTATGAGTAACCTGAAAATTATATCAAGCACCAGAAAGTAAAACCTGCTTCCTAAGCTGTCAAATAAATATATTTTTCTTTTAAAATTCCAAAACATTAAAGTACATACAGAGAAGAAAGACTAAATGCTTCTGCATTCTTTCCCGAGCGTTCTGAGAGGCACTGTACTGAAGGATCAAGTCATCAGTTGAACATCCAAGTTTTGAGTCTCTCTCTTAAGACTCAAGACTGCTTCTACATTTCATCCTTGCATCATTAGTAGCTAAAAATACATCCATATTTAAGATTATATCTTATACAACTATCACCATGCACAAAACAAAACAAAAATTCAGAAATTCCTTTTCAAACACAGTATCTCACGCTTAGGAATGTGGTTTTGTATATGATGACTTGCTCAGAAACAAATACATTTCAAGAATCCAGAAACAGAGGTGAAATGTCAGTTTCCTTTCAGCAGATTCTGTTAACTACAAAATGGTGTGCCTGAATACTCCACTCCTTGACTTTGCATTTGCAAGATATGACTGGTATCTTGAAAGTGACATGTTTGTATAAGCCCACATAAACCTTGATTTCAACAAAAGGAAACCTATAAACATAAGCACAGTACCAGAACTGTAAATAAAGCCTTCATTGACCCACAGGAATTACATGTCGCCTTTCAGTTACTTTTCAGCACAAACAAGTCACGTTCTCGTGTGCCTAACAAAGCGTTTATAGGCGGTTCTCGCCAGTTCAGCGGCCCCGGCTGAGCAGGGGACCTCTGCACGGCCAGTGTCTCACTCACGCCACGCTGCAGGCACCGCGACACCTCGCCGTGCGGCATCCCCTTATTATTATTTTTTTTTTCCGGTGCATTTATTGCCATCTTGGCAGACTCACAAAGCCGCGCGGGAGCTGTGAAGCTGCGGCAGCCTTTGGACGTGAGCACGGACATGGAGAAGCGCGATGGGTTCCCCCCCACGCCCTCCCGCCCCCTCCCTGCGCAAACCGGGCCCTGAAGACAAACCTCCGAGCTGCCAGCATTCTCCCGCGCCCCCGAGTCGCTGGACCCCTGGGACGGGGCAGACGGTCCCCGCCGCACCGGAGCGAGAGGGGACAAAGCCGGGGCGGCTGTGCCCCCCGCCCCCGGGAGGGGCCGGGCGCCCGGCGCAGCCCCCTGCCCTCCCCTCCGCCGGCGCTCAGGACCAGGCATGCGCAGTGGCCCCCACCCCCCGCGCTGACACAACGCACCACGTCACCCGCCGCCGCCACTGCCGCCCCGCCGCGCCGCACCGCGCGCGCCCGTTGCCGCCGGCCGGGCCCACCGCCTCCCTCCACCCCCCTGCGCTCACCTGCGCTCCCCTCCCTACCCGCCGCTCTTCGTCGCCGGGCGGGAAGGGCCGGAGCCGGGGGGTCAGCGGAGAGCAGGAAGAGACAAGAGCGCCCGTTGTTCGTGGCCCTACTCGCCCCGTCTCCTCCCCCCGCCAGCCCCTCCTCGCCAGCGGCCGCGCCGGCAGTCGGAAGTGGCGTCATGAGGCCACGGCCCACTCAGCAGGGAAGAGGCGGGGCAAGGAGATGAAAGGGCTCGCATCGATGGGGAGATGAGCCCGCCAGCCAATCGCAGGGCTGCCAGCCTCTCCCTCACCAATCAGCGGCCTAGTTACTGGCAAGCGATCGGGTCCCCCGAGACTTGCAAATAAGCTGGGCAGTGATTGGGCATCTTCCGCGTCCGCCAAGAACTCGGGCGGGACCGGCCCGCGCCCCCTCCCGGCTCTGCCGGCGGTTGCAGCCCCCGTTTGGCTCGGCCCTGCCTGGCCGGAGCCCCCCAGCAGAGGGTTGGGCCGCGGGGATGCCGAGCAGGGGGGACGCGGAACAGGGCAACGGGAGGAACGGCTCGCAGGCCCCAGCCCTCTCGGCCGGGCAGCTCCTCCCGCGCGGCTCCGCCCGTCCAGGCCGGAGGCGGAGCCCCCCGCCACGCCCCTGCCGCCGCACGCTCCTGCTGCCGATGCCCCGACATGGCGGCCGCCGCCACCTGGCGCTACCGCGGGGACCCCGAGGCGGAGCAGCCCGCCCTGCTAGGTGAGGCGGGCCTGGAGTGGGAGAGGGGCCACCGCCGAGGCTCGGCCCGGCCCGACGCGGCGCGAGGGGAGGCTCTTTTCGCGGTGTGGGGAAGGGGGTCGTCTCCCTGGCGGTGCCGTGAAGTGCGGGGCAGCCCAGGCGGGCGGCTGCCGGCGGCCCCGTGCCTCACGCCTGTCCTTCGGGCTGCCCCGCAGTCCAGTTCTCCAACGGGAGGCTGCGAAGGGCCGACGACATGCACTTCACCGTGTACCGGGACAGAGACAGCGCCAACCCCCGGAAGAGGCACCGGAGGATCCTGGTAAGTGCTGCGGCTGCATCCCGGGTCACCCTTTTTTAGCCAGCACCTTGCATTTCTAAGCTTTGGCGGTTTTGCCGAGAGGAAACTCCAGGAAAATCTGGAAACATACATGTTTCCGCATACCTACATATTTAAATTTACTGCTGTAACAGCTGTAGTTTTAGCTTCTATATAATAACATTTATATACAGCCGCAATGAGTTGCATAAGCAAAAAGCCACCAAACTGCTTCCTTCGGCATCCAAACTCCTGTTCGGCTGTTAGAGATCAGGCTGAGATTTAACCAGGCACATAAGTGGCATGTATAAGTAATGCATAAGTATTACTTATGCTTATGTATAAGTATACATAACTATATGCATAAGTAATCCCATCTCTGCATGTTGTGAGGTTTCCAGTTCTTTTTTGCACCTTTTCCTCAAGGCTCTGGTACTGGCAGCTTCTACAAATGGGGACTAGAAACCCTAATCAGCTACAAAGTTTCATCTGATACCTAGGGCACCTCTCTCCCTCTTTTTAGAGCATTTTTTGCTTTCCTGGTGTATTTGCTTTCATAATAGTACAGTGAGTGAGACTCTTAAAATGGACAAGGGCCTTCGTTTTGTAGCAAATTTTAAAAATGATCATATTCTCGGCCCTCCCCTTTCCAAATTTTCCAAAAATCTCTGTATCTTGATATATTTTAGGGATTTCTGGGGAAGTTCTAGTTCTGATGTTGGCTCCCGTTGTCCTATAGATAGGAGTGACAGTGGGCAGATAAGGTAGAGAAAAATTTAATATTGAAGATAGCTCTGCTTGAGGGTAAGAAGGGAATAAATACTTGTTCTGCTACTGTGAAGAATTCCAAGTTCTGGTGAGTGAAGTTCTCAGCAAAGGCAGTTTATAGTTTCTCTAACAAACCACAAGAAATCACAGTACACCAGCAAGGTGGTATCAAATATTGGCATGCTGCCAAAGTCTCAAAGCATAGCTGTCTTCTTTTGAGCATTTCTGGATCAGACAAGTGAATGAAACAAACCTCATGCCCTTTCAAACATAATGTTATGGGTGGCGACTCTTGGAATGGAAAGGAACTTGAAAAACACAGTATAGTATACTATGACTAATTATATTGACAGTTAGTGACAAGTGAGAGTTAGTAACCTTTCCATCAGAACTGAATACATGCTTAATTAAATAATTTTGATTGATGCGCAATGGTGTATGCTGAAACTAATGCTGATGTACTGATGTTGCATGTGCTTGATTTGTTCTATTAAGCTAGCTAATAAAAGAAGTAATGCATGAAAATTAAAAGCTGTTACTTAAAAAAAAAAATCAGGTCCATGCGATGACAAAATCTATAGATTATTTTCTGATTTTGTTGTGCTTACACAATGAACCCAAATTTTTTACCAATCTTTTTTTGGTTAGATTACATTCTAAGGAATTTTTTCCTTCTTTCACTGAAGAGAAAGCTGAGTTCAAAGTCAAAAGGTGTTTTTGACTGCTATTGTGAAGTTTTACAGCTGTTGACATGCATGGTTCACTCCAGGACTATATGAGTGTTTTCAACCAAAATCCTCAGGGGATACTTCATTGCAGTAGAGGCACAGGCATTTAAAATGTATTTAGGTGTCTAAACCATTCCTTATAGCACTTGATCTTTGTCTGTCAATTGCAGTTACCTGGCAACACTAGCTTTAAATGGATCGTTCACATTTACACTTTAACTTTTGGCCATTGTTTCTGAATTAAAGCATGGTTGTCAACACAGCCAGGTGTTTTATTTGCTGTTACATGCAAGTTTGTTACCATGATAAATTCTTATTTTAAAGTATGATTCCCATGATTTCCTTTTAATGGTTCCTTGTCTTCTGACTGGATGAAAGCAGAAGTAGGGCAATAGGCACTTGCGGCTTCAAGAAATGTCTTTCTTTTAAAGACTTTGTTCTGGTGCAAAATGCTCCCAAAGGAAACAAAGTGCGCTTTGCCTACACCATGACTGGCATCTGATGCCTGGGAATGTAGAGCTTTGTGGCACTAGGGAAAATAAAATGTATGTAGGGAAGGTTACTCACCGATGGCCCTGCATTAAAGTCATTTTTCTGTGTTTTTCAGGTCTCAGAAACTGAAAGGCTTTCATATGTGGGGAATAACTTTGGCAGTGGAGTTATGAAATGTAATTCCCTGTGCAGGTATGGGCTGCAGGCAAAGCTGGGGCAGGGACCTGGTGGCGGAATCTTGTCTTGTTATACCCAAAGGTGTTGCTTTTTTTCTCTCTCCTTTTAATGTATGTTTCTGCTTCTACTAACTGCAGAAACTTGAAACATATTATATGTATGTTGGTCTGTAGTCCCAAATGCTCTGCTCC
The DNA here is from genome assembly GCF_003343035.1 of Apteryx rowi. Lineage (NCBI taxonomy): Eukaryota > Metazoa > Chordata > Aves > Apterygiformes > Apterygidae > Apteryx > Apteryx rowi. Next base: position 316,426 of record NW_020450130.1, on the reverse strand, counting down.
ACAGATTCACTTCAGTTACCCTATCCTGTTTGCTGATGTAGCCAGTATCTCTCCCGTAGTCTGACTGCAGTGACCTGGTCATGTCTTATTAGTTAAAGAACAGGAGGGGAGAGAGAGTGAAGAGCAAACTGAGTTGTATAGAACTGTCAGGAACAGAAGGTGCTTTCAGACATCAGTGTCCTGGTGCTTTTAGGTTCTGAGTAATTCCTTTAAAAGCAGTTAGTCTCACTTCTGCAAACAGCCTTTCAAGATATGCTAATCCTATATCTTTCTTCTTTTCTGAGAAGTGAGACCATGAAAGCTGGATCTTCAGTTTTAACAGCCTTTATTTTAAGATACTGTAGCTGAAACAAGGCTCCAAGAGGACCGCCTTCTTGAGCTTGGAGAGTTAAGTTTAGTTTAACGAACATTTATGCTACAAGTATTGATTCTGTGCTATTTCTGTACAGATTTAGAACTCTTATCTCTGAACACTTCACATCACTCTGCCTGATTAAGAGGTAGTTTTAATGATTTAATTGATGCCTGTTTGTGTCTCTGGAGGTCCTGAGATCTGTGCCCACCTAATGTAGAACTATTACTTGAAGCTGAACAGATATCTGCAGCTAAGTTGGCTTGTTAGTCTCCCCAGCTGCTCCCCTCTACTACGGGACTACAGGAGTAGATCCGCTGGAGAAAGTCCTCACACATGCCACTAAAGCAGACAGAGGAGGAAAGAGGCCCAAGCACAAGGACTGAAAGAAAAACAAGAAATGTGGGGCCAGACTCTTCTCAGTGACAGGATGAGAGGCAATGGGCACAAATTGGAAACACARGAAATTCTATCTGAACATAAGAAAACATTTTTTTACTCTGAGGGTGGTCGAACACCGGAACATGTTCCCAAGAGAGGCTGTGAAGTCTCCATCCTTGAAAATATTCAAAACTCAGCTGGACATGGTCCTGGACAGCCTGCTCTAGGTGACCTTGCTTGAGCAGAGGGGTTGGATCAGGTGATCTCCAGAGTCCCTTCCAACCCCAGCCATTCTGTGATTCTGTGAAATGTGGGGTGAAAAGGAATTTATCCGAGATAAATGATTCCATTTTAGAGGCAGAAAAGTAACGTTTCTGTGAAACTCTGAGGACTTAGACTCAAAGTGATTCTTCCTAAGCAGAGAACTGGCCACAGGGAAAACCCAAGTTTGGAAAACACAAGAAACTCCATAGAAGCACTGAGAAACCAAGTATCATGACATGTCAAAAGAGACAGAAGAGAATAGAAACCAGCACTCAGACATGTATACTCCATTCTGTGCATCTTGGAGCTAATTTAGTTGTCTTAGGACTTTCACATTTACATATAGCAACAGGACTTTATATACACGTGCATTGGAGGGAACTTGTTTTACTGTGAAATCCCACGTGTGTTTGGAAAAATCAGTGTTTGCAAGTCAGGAAAACTGGCAGGGGATGGGGAGTACATGAAGCTTTGCACCATATTATTGTAATAACATCACACCAAACTATCTCCCCCTAATCATCTGCTCCTGTGTTCTCCTCAGGTATTTTGTTGGTGTGTTAGACAAGGACTCTGGGCAAATGGAAGTCTATAATGCTGAATTATTCAACATGCAGCCCTTGTTGTCAGGTAGGAAGATGCTGTGTTTAACCCTAGCACCAAAGACACAGTGCAGTAGTACTCTGCATGCATTCAGCTGTTGATTGCTTGGTTGCTGACAGGAGCGGTCTCTGCTTTCTCCCTGGTTGTTCTTTCTTGCTCATTTCTGACTGATAACCTTAAAATGGAGGAGGGAGGAAGGAGAATACATACACAGTCCTTCTAAAGTGCTGCATGATGTAGAAAATAAGTGAGAAGAGAGCAAGATTGCATCTGAATGCAGTGGAAACTTAGGATGGAAACTAAACAGAAAGTATTACAGGAGGGAGGGTGGAAGTACCGGAGATGATAACAAAGTTGTCTCTGCTCAGAATAAATGCAGATCTGTCTAAGTAGGCCCTACTGAGGGAAGCCTCAAAATAATCAGGTTTAGGGACTGAATCACTGAAAAACAGAACAACTCTTCATCAACAGAACTGTTTTCTAGTGTTCGACCTGGAAGGATAACTCAAAGGGTAAGGTCATGGGCCTTTGGGAGCTCATTTCATTCATGTGCCACAGGACCTGGATATTACTGCAATCCGTGGTATATGCTCATAGATTTTACAGCACAAATTGGTCAGCATTTTTCTTCTCTATTCCAATTGCATACTGTTTCATATTTTTTGTGTTCTTTTAACTGAAAAATTCCTGTGGAAGAGATCTTGACATGATGTACCAAGTCTTCCTATAATGGATTAGAGCAGGAGGACTACCAAATGCAGGTGTTTTTCTGGTTGCTGCAAGCTAAGCATACTAATTTTTGTTCTTTTATAGATAACTTAATAGCTGATGAAACAGAGGATTATCAGAATAAGTCCTACAGGGAGAAGGTAAAGTTGAAACCTCGTATCGTATTCTGGTTTGGTTATCCAGCTAACGATGGCAGATGATATTTGTCGGAGATTCAGATGTTTAGTTTACCACTGCAGTGTAAACCTGTGTAAGTTCAGTACTTTCTGTGTGCATTGAAGATCCGTGAGACAGCACATAATTAGTGCCTAACTTAGCAGTATTTTTGTAATTATTTTAGCCTTATATACAGTCCCTGAAATTTCTTTCCCCTTACAGACAAGTGCTTGCTTTATCGCAGGGCTGTATCCACTGATCTATTTAAAGTCATCTTAGAGAACGTGGTTATGGGGCCACATGGTGGTGGCTAGCTGACTTTTAGTCTTGGATGCAGAGTGTCTTGAGTTCAGAAGTTTGTTGTAATTTCCACACAGATGGATTTGTGCATTGAGGCCTTTGGTACCAGCAAACAGAAGCGAGCCCTGAACTCTCGGCGAATGAATGCAGTGGGCAGTGACATCCTGAATACAGCAGTGACAAAAGCAGCAGCAAACATTATAGATGCAAGGGGAATAACAGGTAAGAAGCAGATGTAACACCTGGCAGTCAAAAGCACCTCTTTCTGCCAGTGTCTTTCCAAGTATAGACCAGAAGTGGTGGGAAGGAGAAAGTGTTTTTCCTTGAAGTGAGCAAGGAAGCAGTTGACTGAACAGCTGAGAAGGGCACGTGCTRAGGAACTCACAGATCTTTCCAAGAACTTCTGGCTTCTGGTCCTGTTAGAGGTAATGTGAGAGTTGCCTAACTAAAGGAAGGTCCCTCTGGCATCAGTGTCTGCACACATTTTTGGGAGCTCATCTGGGAGTCCCTGGATATCTGCTTACTGGAATGAAGGCAGCAAATTCACCTGGCCTGAAATGAGACACTTACATTCAGGGAGGTGAACTGCATTCTGGCTTCATAGCAGCATATGTATGGAAAGTGGTCCATGCCCCAAGCCAGGTCACAGCCACCTCCAGTGCTGTTGTGCCAGGCTGAGGCGCCTAGTCCTTTGCTATGGAAGAGAGTGCAGCAGAGACATATCAGCCATGGCATTAGTTATTGCCACTGCTTTAGGGGAAGTTCATTTTCCAAGACCTCACTTGATTTGGTCTTCAAAATATAGCACATGAGGAAATACTTCAAGGAGAGCGTTTTTCCCTCCTACTGAGTGCTGATGTAGCTGCCTCTGTGTTAATTTGCCCAATCTGGGCCTCCCAGCTCAGGAGGGAGGTGGAGAAATGGGAGAGGGTTCAATGCAGAGTTACCAGGATGGACAGGGAGCTGGGGCACACAACTGGCGAGAAGAAGCAGAGGAAGCTGGGCTTGGGCTTTGTTATTTTGGCAAAGAGGAGGCCAAAGTTATCTAACAGCAACCCACACCTGCCTGCAGAGCAGTCAGAGTATTCTCAGCATTGCCAGGCAATACAACAAGAGGCAATGACACAAGTTGCAGTTTGAGAAGTGCAGGTGGGGCATTTGAGGAACTTCCTTGCCCCTGAGGATGGTGCAGCCCTGGGACAGGTCACCAGGGAGGTGCTGAGGTTTCCCATCCTTGGGGACTTCCAAGCCTTGGCTGGACAAAGCCAGGACATTAGATCAGGACAAAGCTGCCCTGATCTAATGCTGAGGACAGTCCTATTCTGAGCGGGAGGTTGTACTGGAAACCTCCAGAGCTCCCTTCCACCAGTACTGCAAATCTAAATTTCATTGGCTATGAATGGGAGAGACCTCTGCTGACCATAAAACCAGTCAGCTCTCTTGGACATGGAGAGCTCCCATCCTTTGTGTTCCAGCCTGGATATTTGCTGTTCTCTGAGAGTTGTCCTGTGCTGAATGGATGCCAGATAGAAACAAGAGCACCAAAACCATGTTCTTCTGTACATCCTGTGGGCAAGAGGAGCAGCAGCAGCAACCCATTTGTCTTGATGTACTTCTTTCCTGAAGTTTTCAGTTTTATTTCTTGTTCTTAAGGAGCAGAATGTTCTTGAAAGAAGTGACAACACCAGTGTTATCCACCATCCATCATGCCACCCAGTATGCTGAATGCATTGGTGTGCATATCATAAGCTCTCAGCTGGTGCCCAGCAGAAAGCTGTCTGCATGGCACTAAGGAAACAAAATAGGGAAGAGCTGTGGCCTTTCTTAGCACCTTCTCAAGGGTCAGATAAATGTCTAAACTGCAATTCAGCTTCTGTTTCCAGCTGTAACTAGACTAGTGTTCACCCAAGAACCTCACTGAGTAGACTACATTCAAAGAAAGAATTTGCTTTGTGGTTGTGTTCCCAATGCTTGTCTGTATGATTCAAATGCTCTCTTCTTTTTTGCTTCCCTCTAAAGCTTTGATCCAGGATGTGGCCCAAGATGATGTGCAGAACATCTCCATCTTCCTGCCTCCATGTCATGAAGATGCTGACAAACCAGAAAATGTCTACAAGTTTGAGGACAGTATCTTTTTCTGTGTCGAAGTGTGGTTTCCCACACCTGTCAGCTTTGATGTCAGTGGTCTGTCACATGCTAGTGAGTGCTGTCAGGCCTGTGACAACAGAGCTGAGCCTTCTCCCTCCTGAGCCAAAAGCTGAGAGCAGAGATGTGCTGTGCTGGGGCTGTGGGCCTGAAAGTCCCACATCCTTCTTCCTCCTTTCAGAGAGAAGGATTCTGTCCCTGCCTGTTGGAAGCAGTTCAGCTAGGAATAGTAAGGAAGTCAAAAACTTAGGAGAGATGCTTTGTGACAGAGCCATAGTCCTTTAGAAATCTTTGTCCTTGGCCAGCCTTCCAGTGCTGTGATTATGTCCTACCTATTTATAGTTTACTCCTGTCCCTCCCAACACCACACCTCCTATAGCGAGAGTGGATAAAGCATATCTCACTGTGGACTGTTCAGACCATGAAAGAGCACAATGGTGCACTACTTCTTTTCTTTAAAATCCTTCCAGTTCTCTCCCCAGGAGAGTATGAAGCATTGCGGGTTCCAGCAGCAGTCTTCATTAACATCACTCCAGAGGAAATCATCAAGAAAACAGAAGAGAAAAGGTAATGCTGCAGGTAGTCTTCTAATAGTTGCGGTTGGCCCAGGGAGGCTTTAGTTTTTTTGTGGGGGAGAATGGATACCACTAGCTGCTCTGCTGTACCTAAGCTGATATTTTCAGTGTAGATGGAGGACATTTGTCAAGCATGACTGAGCAGCACTTGCGTCTGGGGAGTCCTCATTCCCCAAAGTGTGTGTAGTTTTATGGCAGAGGAAGATGTGTGTACAGTAGCATGGCTGCCCTGTGGGAAATTGATTGCAGGGAAGGAAAGGGGAAAATCTGAAACTGGATTCGGAGGTAGCTGCCTGGAAGAGGGAGGAGCACGCAGCTGTCCGGTCATGGTTCCTGGGCACTGGCCCAGCAAAGTACTGACCAGAAATTTGCTGTGGCTTGACAAGCTGAGATAGACAGTCACTTAACAGTCTGTTATGTCCTGGTGCAGTCTGAGAGGCTGCACACTGAAAGGGGCTGGGTTGAACATGATGGGAAGACAGAARAGTGTGCTCATAAAGCTGCCTCATGGGCTTTGCTCTGTCAAAGTTCTGAGAACTCTTCTTCTGGTTCTTTGATCCTCATGCTCCCCCTCTCTCCTCTTCAGCCATTGCTCCTTCGTTCTAGAGGAGCTGAAGTTCTTGCCTCTTGATGAGAAGAGCAGGGATCACAAAGCTCGATGCCTCTGGTTCCTGGACATCCTTATTAAGTTCAGCTTCTTGAAAGTGATCAAGAAGAAGCGTAAGACACTAGTGGAAAGTCTTTCCTCTCCCCTTCTCAGCTACCTGCTGGGACTTGGTTTATAATAGGAATTCTCAAAAACACGGCAGAAAATATTGAGATTTTTCAGGACTTGCCATCTTGCACAGAAATAGTGCGTATAAGTCTCCCTGTCAGTGCTGAAAATGTTATTGTTATCATTTTAAAAGGAGGGAGGGGGGAAGGGGAATGACAAGTCTGCCTGTAAATATCCTCCTGCATTGTTGAAAGCACAGGAATTGCTGTGTAGGAGTTAGTCAAAGAGACTTGAATTAGAAGTGAAACTGACTGGTATAAGTGGTAATAGAAATTTGTTAACATTGTTTCAGTTTTAATAATCTATCCTGACAGGACTGTAGGTAAAGAATTTATTAAAAGTAGTGTGTATAGGTGTACATGCACAAATTTATTTCAGATTTTCTAATATTGAGGTGGGAGGTCCCACTTGCAGACAAAAAAGCTGTTAGGTGCCTCTGTCTGATCTGAAAGTTGATGAAACCTAGAAATCAAGAGCCCAGATTCCTTTTATGTTTTCTCTGTTGCTGGGAAGAGGTCATAAACACTGTAATAATAAATGTGTCATTAGGATGGCTGCAGATAGCCTGTATAATGAAGAGTCTGTAGATCTCATTTTATTGCAAAATGCCTTTTTGTCCTAGATCCAATGGGCCCTGAATGCCCACACATCATTAGCAGGAAACTCATGAAGAATTTCACTTCACTGACCTACAACAATGGCAGGTAAGGAACTGTTTTTACTTTGATGTTCTTGAAGCTGAGATACAGTAGAATTCAGCTTGAAGAGCCATGGAGACATTATCAGGAAATCTCAGCATGTACTTCCTTCCAAAATGTGAAACTGCAGTACCTTGTCTCAGCTAGCACTTCTGGCCAATGTACTTTTCACTATAGAACAGTGGGTTACAACCTGTGGTGGTCTGTGGACAGTGCAGTGAACAATCAATAAATGCTTCTATAGGATTATCAGTCAGGAATCTCTGCAGTATGTAGCTAGTGTGTTTGAAGAGCTTCTAGTAGTTATACTGAAGACCCTCAAAACAATTTCACTTCACTTTCCTCCTGCAAGGCACCAATGTGCCAAAGACCCTGAGATGTTATCTGTCAGTGGTTTCATCAGGGCCATGTAGTGATTAATGACCCCAGAATCCTGCACTTTTGAGCAGAAACATAAAGGTCATGTGAGGAGAACAAAGAAGTCCATCAGGCCCTGTGATCAGAGATATCTGTTGCTTTCAGTTCTTATCTGGTGTGTAGGAAAAGTCAGTCTAACTGGGGCTCCAGTTTTGTCTGCACCTCATGGGGGTTGTGTTTTGGTTTCACTGAAACTGCATGTGTCACATCTTCTTTCTCCTGGCATTCAGTGTCCAGAATTTAATCTCTGCATCAATGAAGGCTAAAATCACAGCATACGTCATCGCATTGGCTCTGCACATTAACAACTTCCAAACAGACCTTACTGTCCTGCAGAATGACATGAAGCTCCAAGAAAGCAGGTGAGCCATTGCATTTATTTGTATCTGCTGGGATATGTTACAGCCCTTGTAGAAAGAGAGTCTAGGGGATAGGCTCTGGAGCCTATCTCAGATTCCAGTGTTACAGTGATACCTGCTGCTAGTCCCTCTTGTCTAGGCAGCCTCTCTCTTTTATGAGAATGTGTTGAAGCTGTATTTTGAAGCCCTGCTGCTTGTAAAGGAAGGTGGTTTTGCATCTCAAACTTTGAAGGGGCACTTGCAACAAGGAGGTTCTCAGGTATATCATGAGGCGCTTCAGCTGTTTCATAGAAAAGGAGACTGATGCAGACAGTACCAAAATGGCTGGCTGTGGTAGATCTAGCACAGGACCCATCAGCTGTCTCCCAGCCCTCTCTCTTGCCTGACAAGTAACACTGCTTTCCACCTTCATCTCCACTGTGCCCCTTCTCCCTGCAGAGCTCTGATCTCTGCTAGGTTCTAGTCTGGGTGTAATTGCAGATTTGCAACTGTCTGCAACAGGAGGATTAGAAAAAGCTTTTTTTTGTCTCAAAATTCGATTGTGAGCATGCATTTTTTGTTTATGTGGAGTAATCCCAGGCTCCTGAAACTTCTCCACCCTTGGCTTGGCACCAAGAAGATTGTTTTATTTCTCAAATTCTGATGAGTTTGGGGGGTTTACAGCAAAGCATCATGGCAGGAGGATGGGGAGAAGTTGTAGGCAGAGTTCCTGGTTGTAGTATTTGAGATGAGGATTTGCCAACTTGGGGTGAGTGAAGATGAATGCATGGAAAACAGCTCTCAGAACAAACTTCTAGGCAGCCAACTCTCATTGAGTTATCTTTATCAGGAAGTTGCTCCCTAGCCTTTTATTTATCATGAAAAAATAAATATGCTTCTGCCAAGTGGTTTGCATCTAGCGTATCTTGCAGCTGCAAGACATATTTTTACCAGTAGATGTCAATCAATGCACTGTCCCAGGCTCCCCTGGCCCTGTGAGAATTCTTCCACTGGTTGCACTGTACTGTGTCTCTTGACCCTGCAGAATAAATCAGGAACTGATCGGAGCTAATCAAATGGTCTAGTGAGCTTGCTGGGAAATCTCCCAACAAGCAGACATTAGCTCAGCAGGCAGCTTACTAATATGATCTCAGAATGGATCAGGTTGCCCTACTGGCAATCAGAGTTCAGCAGTGCTTTTTAGTATCTCTCTCCCTCCCCATCCTGTTCTGTGGGTGATGATGATTCTGAGGACATGTGCTTCCTAGCACAACAATGTTGGTCTTTCCCAAAAGGATTGTGAGAGCTGATGCTGCTTTAGTGCAGCCCTTCCCTATTGCTATGAGAAAGACATTTCTGTCTGCAGGATTTTGTTGCTGGGAGTATCCTGTAGTTTCTGGCTGAGGGATGTAATGTGAAGCTGCTGTGAAAACTGGAAGTTATCAGAGCCCTTAGTCACCTCTTGGGTTTGGGAGCATTGATGGAATGAACCCTGGTTTTGCCCCCAATTCTGGTCTTTGCTCTTTGATGGAGAATAGTGAGTTTAATAGCACTATTTGATGTTGATTTCCATATTTTTTTCTTTTTTTTTAAGCAAGCTGTTTAGAAAGAAGCCATGCTGTTTTGGGGGATTAACATGCACATTTTGCTTTTAAATACTGTATGGGGGCTGGGAGGACCAGGTAATGTATCCTGGTGAGAACAAGATGGAGGAGGCTGGGACCTACTGGGAAAATTGAAGCATGATACAAGTCCCTGAGTCATCTGATGTAGCTTTGGGATGATCCCTGCTTGGAATGGGAGCTTTGATCAAAGAATTCCAGAGATCTCTTCCTGTTTGAATCGTTTTGTATTTCAAGGATATAAAGTGAGTTGGGAGGATTCTCTGAATTGTATGTTCTTGGGACCACAGTAAGGCCAGAACTCTTATTTCCCTGCTTGCTATTTTCAGAGGTGCTTGGTTTTCTCTGACAGGCCTCCAAGTATGTTCTGGTCTGCACTCTCTTGCCCAAATGCTTCTTATTACATATCTCAGCCAAGTTCTACTTACAGCCAGGGATGCTGAACTCCAGCAGCTCAAGAGGAATTGCTCTTGAGCTGTACTAGGTTTCCTCCATCATACCATGCACAGGAAATGAGTGCCTTGGGAAGCATTTACATTTGAAGAACACAGATGCTGGGGATCAAGGCCTGCTGACCTCCCTTTGGAAATGGAGAGCAGCATTTTTACAATTTAGCTGGCCATTGAATAAGACAGTGTAGGTTTATAATGATCTCCAAAGTGGTTTTGCTCAGGTCAGTAACATTTTAGCCACCACAGCAAGGCTCTACCCCATAGCCTTTGAATACTTCAAGTTTCTGTCACCATGGTGCTTCTGAGACCCAGAAAAGACACACTGCTCGCTGCTGACTCCTAGCTTCTACCCTGAGGGGAAAGACCATTGCTCTTTTGCACCGCGTCTGTCCTGGAAGGCCTATCCACCCCACTGACATAGTGTTTCTCTGGTGTTTTCCAGAATGATGGACATTGCGAGGGCCATGCGGTTGAAGGTCTCCAAAGCAAAGGGGCTGCCAGGACTTGAGGCTGACCAGAACCACAAGCTGGGCATTCTCTCTCTCCCCTTGCCCATGCAGAAGGCATCAGGGGGCCAACGGAAGCGCAAGAAGATGAACTAAAATACCTCTGAAGTCAGAGCAGGGGTGAAACAGTGCCTTTCCCAGCTGCCATCCTGCACACAGAGCATTCAGTGGGCARTTTTATCTGTTGGATTTGGCTGTCCACTCTCGTCCCAAGACCCAACTGAAAACCAGTCTTGTTCTTGCACTAGGACAGATATTGACTTTACCAAACTGCTTATTTTTTCTATGTATGTGAAAAACAAACAAAAAAGCTATAATAAAGCCTTTGCCCTTCTTCATGTTCATGTGAGAGAGGACAGATGTAGGATGGGCCAGAGCAAGGAGCAATGTCTGAAACCACAGATTTTCCACTGAGTACTGTCAGGATAGTTCTAGCATCAGGCGGCTAGTCTTACCCTTTTTGGCACAGAATTGTGGGGTGAAGAGCATAAGAAGAGAGAGGCTAAGCAATGTTGGTTTATGCACAATTTCAGCATGCTCTGTGTTTGTTTCTCCAGATTTTCAGTTTAATTCTGTGTTCAAATAGTGTTAAGTTGTAACACAGACAAAATATTGCTGCCACTTTCTGTATCTCAGGTGGAGGAGAGGGAATTTTGTTGACTGAAGAGCTGGAGTCATCTTCGGAAAGGCTGGGCAGTTTGAATCAGCAACTGTCCCTTGGGAGAGAGATTTCTGTGCTGGTTTCTCTGTATTTTCAATTTAGTTTTAGGCTGTTGGGCTCTAAGTCTCATTCCAGGTGTCCATTAAGCAAGGTTGTGAGGATCTGGGGCTTGTGAGAAGCTGTGGATCAAATCCAAGAAGAAAAGCTTATGTAAACCAGGAGGAGTGCAGGATGACAAGAGCAGTCTTCTCTTTGAAGGTTTGTCTTTGCTTCAGACAGTAATTTGGGTTCAGATACACCTATGTACATCCTTGGGATCTATGGTAGCTTCTTACTATTCTCATTTGTGGGATCTGTGAATAGTCAGTCATTAGAAGCAGCACAAAGCATATCCAGTTTTCTGGCAGAGGGTAATTAACTCCATGGGAATTACAGGCTGCAGATAATCAATAGTAAGTTTTTTGTGGCCAGTTTGTTACCCTTACTGTGGAAAATCTATTTGGGAAAAATTTGAAAGGCTTTAGAATGAAAAGGTGGCAACAGGATTAGTTATGCACTCTAACAACTCTGTGGGACTTGTTCAGAAAACAAGAATTGCTGAAGAAAGAGTGAGTTCTTTGCAGTGCACAGGACTCTGGGTCTCCAGCTGCTGTCATTGCATGCCTCGGCAGTGAGGCCCAGAGTCTAGGACTTGAACTCTCAAGGTGTGCCCTGACTCTCAGCCTCCCTGTCTTGCTTTCTGTTATGGCTCCATAGCTCTCTCATCCACATCCGGAAGAAGCAGACACCCTGCAGCCTCAGAGATTATGTCCCCAGAGGGAGAGAGGGTTCAGGCAGTAGAAGGCACTGAGCTTAGTTCTCAGGAGAGCTTGGTCCTGCCTCACCTGGTGTTTGGTTCCCTGAGAGGATTAGGCAGAAGCTGGGTGTTTTCCTGCCCAGTTTGCATATGTGTAGGACAGCAGCACTTGTGATGTGCAATCACACACTGGATTTGGGAATCTCTTGACTCACCCAGGCTTTGTTCTCAAGTCTTTTGTAGAGTGAACTGGTTCAGGTAGCTAATCTGGAACTTACCACTTTTCTTATTTTTTTCCATTCTAATTACAGTCTGTCTTGTGTGTAAGTCAGAGCTGCTGGCTGTGATAGACTGGAATGAAGCACTATTCTGAGATGCATATAATTAGTTTACTTGCCCTCCAGTTCTGGCTTATTGCTGCTGTGTTTTGGTTGCTTGATTTGGGGCACTAGAAGGGAAGCAGACATGACCCGCTCTGACAGTGTGATGAATTCTTGGACCAAAAATTAACTGCTGTTGCAAAGCTGCTTCTGCATGCTTCAGTGAGCAGAGGGGTAGAAAGCAGAGATGAGTGCCCAGCCAACCAAGCAAGTCCCAATACTCCTTTCCAAGATTTGTAGCCACTTGCAGCAGAGATGAGGATGTTAATAGCCTCTCTTGACATCATTGCTGTGTGCACTAGAGCCTATTCTGACAGGGTCTGAGACCATCATCCCTGATTCTGGGAAAATGAGTGCTGATTTTAGTCCAGCAGGGGAAATGACTCATCTGGAATGTGTCTCTTACCATCAGCAACAGCACTTTGAAAAGCGGTTATTTTCCTTCTCAGTAACTCAGCAGAGTTCTTCACTACTGAAAAAGATGCCAAGACATGGACTTGGCTGTGAGGGCACAAAGACTGAGATCTAGTCTTTGGGCCCAGAGAGAGGCCCTAGGCATTGTGCTGCACAGAGCCTGAGAGCAAGTCCCACTGAACCAGGGAATGCAGGGCTGCTTGCAGACAGGTCAGGCTGAAGGGACTGTCAGGTGTGAACCACAAGCTGTACGCAGTCTAGTGGGACTCAGAGCCCTGAGTCAAGTGTTGGTCTCCCTGTCCATGTCATGGAGAGGAGACAAAAGGTGAAAAGGAGAGACCAGGAAAACCCAGTGGCATTAGGGAAGGATGCTTCACTGGGAAGGAGAGGTTTGCTAACACTCTTTGCTGAACTTCTGAATTTTGCTCCAGAGCATTTCCTAGACATTAGGAATGCAAGGAGCGGGGAGCAACAGAGGCTGGGAGAGATTGAGAGTCAGTGCCCTTGTCTCTGGAGGCATGTGTGTAGGTTGTCCAATAGCAAACTGAAACGCAGGGCAACAGCTGGTTTGAAAACCCTGCCAGAACAACACCACCATATGGCATAGGCAGGCTGGGAGCAGGAGGACCACAAGCCGCTGCTCTTGAACTGTCTCTGAAGAACTGACCTGAGGCAGTGCTACATACACATTATACTTGGCAGGCACCATTTTCTCCAAACAACTGCTGCCTTAGCAAGCGAGTGAAGAAAACACTATATTGTAATAGGGAAATAAGTTTACTTTCTCAGCAAACACAGCATCAGCATGCTTGAGCCATGAGGCAGGAGCTACAAGTTGTATGTCATGATCCTTATCTGAACTCGTCTCCTAGTACAATGAAGCATTGAAAATCACTGTGGAAAACAGACTGTGCAGAGATACATTCTCACTGTGACTTTATAAGGGGGTGAAGAATTTTGAGCAGGCAATAAAAAGCTCCTGTCAAGCAGTGATGCACTAAATGTGTGCTCCAGCAGGGCACTCTTGCAGTGGCATGGAGGTTTGTGTGTCCTGGACCCTAAGCCTTAGGCTGTGTCCACTGCAGGGTGACTCCCATGGATCCCCAGTTTGAAGGTGACTGGAAGCTCTCCTTGCTGCTCCTCTGCCACAGCCACAGGATTAGTCCAGTACTTTGCTAGCATACAGATGGTGGTATTGCCCTCTTGAAAGGGTATCTAGCCACCAAGTAAAGAGGCCCTGCATTTTAGCCCATTAAAGCTACCTGCAGGCTTCAGGCAGGCTACTTCTCACATCTAGGGCAGAATGTGCCACTCTGTAGGGTGCTGGGGGGACAGCACTGTAGGGCACAGCTTTTTTTGGTGATGTTAGCATCTTGTCTCAAAACTGGCTCCTGCATATATAGCAGGACAAGCAGAGCAGCAGCAGGGAAGCACTCAGCTCTTGCCAGTGCTGCCTTTGTAGAAATGAGCTCTAATTAACTTACAAGCAGGCAAATGTGCTTTTAGAGCAGAGCAAAATGCAAGGACTGTGCCAAGCACTGGCCACATAAGTCATGTAATATTGCTCTGGCTTTGCACAATGCTCATGTGATGAAAAAGCCAGCAGAGCTCCAGATTATGACCTCACTGAGCTCCTGGTCTGGTGGGAGTAACCCAGTTTGTAACAATGAACAACTGAATTAAGCATATGCACAAGTGCAGCAGCACCCCAGTCTGCTTTCATTATGCTCTCAATGTGAACAATTTTCTATATGGCTGCTTGACAGCATGCACGTCCTCCATTGATGTGCTGTTCCTGCCCTGAAGAGCAACAAGCACAGAATGAAGAGGGTGTTAAATCTATTTTGAAGATCCCAAATCTCACTGTGTTTTGTCGGTCTGGTCAGTGGGCTTCAGAAGCCTCTGGGAAGTACCTGAACCTATAGGTGTTCCCCAAAAACCCAGAAGCTGCTTTGGCTTGGAAGCAACTAAACTTAGTGTTTCTGGGAATGCTGACTCACCTCATTCTCTGCCTGTATGGAAGGGCCAGAAACCAGGCACAGTAGAGTCTGCATCTTACAGAGCCTGTTCCAGCATGCTCCAAGCATCATCCGGGCTGGCCTCTGTTAAAAGCAGTTCCACAGTTAAAAAAGCTGTATTGAGAACACAAAAGTTGTCCTGGGTCAAAATAATTGTCTGCCTAGCCCAGCACTGACAGTGACAGCAAAAGAGACTATTTAGGGATAGCCGGCCAGCCTTGCTCCTTTGTATGATCCCATCCCCTTACACTGTCCCAGTGCCTACACTCTCCAGATTAGGGATGGTAGAGGGGACATCCTTGCCTGCTCCCTGTAGTATCCATTTATGGCCCTGCTGGCCAGGAGCTGGTCAAGCCTCTTTGGCCCTGCTGATCCCATCTGCTGCCAGTGTGCCTTTGCAGCAAGTTCCAAAGATTGCTTCCCTGCTAGGTGAAGCAGAACTTTATTTCACCAGTCTCCGCATAGTTTCAGGTGCTCCCAGTTCTCATACTGGAGCATTTGATGAAGAGCAGAAGGCTCTTCAGAAGGCTTCATACAGAACAGACTTCTATTTCAGAAGTATCCTTAAAGCAAAATGGCACTGTTAACAGCTGGAGGGTTGATCTTGTCTAAGCACTAAGATTCTTCTTTCCCTGAAGTTCATCTGCTCCTCAGTGGCACTACCACAACAGGACTGTTCTACTATGTCCCAGTAGGCCTCATTTTTCCATTTCCCTAATTCTGACTATCATCTCAGGAGACCTCTTTCTCAGTGCTGGGAGCTCCTTGCACTGTGTGCATATACCTCCACTCTGTCAGGAGAACTTCTACCTGCACTTTGTGCTTTAGATGTGCTGGTTTCTGAAGACTTGTACTAGTTCAGCATTGCCTTTGAAGCAGTGATTCAAATCTCTTCTGCCCTTACTCAGTTCATTAACAGGTTTAAAAAAAAGAGGGGCATTAAAAAAAGTCGTTACCCCAACTCAACCCAACTTACCTACCTGTCATCTCCTGGTCACTCTTCTCTTCTGGGCCGGGGCAAGCCTACCTCTTTTATCTAGGTCAAGGGGGGGCCACTTTGCCCATCATTACTACTGCCTTTGAGATGATGGGCTGGGCAGAGTGGAAGGTAAAATTCACAAGAGCAGAAAGAAAGCAACCTTGGTGGTGGGGGGAGGAGGAGGATCAGTCCCCAGTGTTGTAGGCTGGTGTTGATGGTCCATTTTGGACAGGGAAGAAGAACCAACCTCTTTCCTTGTCTCTAAAGCTGTCTCTGGTTTCTCTCACATGTCTCCTGAGCAAGGGTGAGCCTGACCCTTCAAAGCCTGGCAGGCCAGTGCTACACAGTGCTGGCAACACTTGCATTTTTACCCTGAAGCAATCCAAACCTCTGACCAGAACGCTGACTATACACTGCCAAAAAAAAGCGCAGTCTTTTAATGGTAAAAAGTCTCCTCTAGTGGTGACTCAAGATGGCTCTGGACTGTACACCAAGAAGTAAATAATTATATATACCTAAGGACCACAACTTCATGTTGGAGATTTGCCACCTTACAATGTTGTCTCTCACCCCTGGTTTTGAATGCACTGCCCCGCATGCAAAACCCTCCAGGATAAAGCATGCCCAGCTCCTGCTGGGTATTTGTCAAATACCCATCACTGCCAAGTGAGTACAGCATGCAGACCAGGGCTACGAAGTGTGACAAGACCCTTCTGAAAGATTCTATTCAAAAGCCACCCTGGAAAATTTCACTCAGAATCAGATGCCCTAGGAACTTTTTGGAGGATTTCCTGAAAAATGACTGTAAAAGGAAAGATTGATGGCTCCCTTCTGTGCATAGGGCACGGAGAGAAGACCTGAAGAACTGAGGTGCAAGGGTCCTAATCCTTGAGATTACTGTATGAAGCCTGAACTGTAAGTGACCCATTTAGTCATACTGCGAGCAAGCACTTGTGCTGATGGAGCAGGTGCACCAGTGCTAGACCAACTCACTCTTGCAGGACAAATTCGTACTTGAGCTCAAACACCACCAGGCTTGTCTTTTACACCATTGGATTGCATTATTCTTTATGAACTTCATATGGAAACTACTGCAGCTATCATTAAAATGTAAAAAGCAATGTTCTTTCTAGAATAACTCCAGGCTACTGAGGAAAGTACCCTTCACATGCAGCTTTAAAAGTAATGATGTATCTCACACATTCAGCATGGTTACACAGGGCAGCCCCTGGATCCCAACTCTACTCTTAGGGCCATCTCTGGTTTGGTTATGTATTTGTTCTCATCTAGTGATTTATTTAATGTAAATCCACCCAGCCAAAAAAACAGATGTCTCTCCTTCCCAAATGAATTTTCTTTGACACAGCTCAGTATACAAAGATCAGTATCTTCTTTCATTTTTGTCTTTCTTCAGAAAATGTTTCTAAAACAGACATATCCTGGTTTGTATTCAGGAACAAGAGCTTCATGCCCCAAATAACTTTTGAAATGGAGTGCTTGGCTTGCACTTGGAGTGTGCCAGTGGTGAGACTTGTTCAAAATAGGAGGAATTCTGTTGGCAAATTACCAGATGGAGATCCCAGGCTCATAATTATCTGAACATGGGCTTCACTGACCTCTAGAAAACAGCAGATGAGCCCATAAAAAATGCTTGCCCTTCAAAACAAACTCAGTTACTAAAATGTAGGCAACTTTTAAAATATAGCACTTTATTTATGGCATAGAGCTTTCCTTACAAAAATGGTATAAAACAATAATTTTCCTTAAAAAAGTAATATGTGGATCACATCTAGCAGCATCAGGCTGCAAAGAGGCAGGAGATGTCAGATACTGCAACACAGTTATGCCAGCTTGTACTGGAGGAGATGCCTGTCTGGACAGATCGTTATGTGATAAAAAAGCATGTCTTCACATGCATGAAGGAGCACACAGGCACAGTGGCAGACAGGGAGCCCCAATAACCCACTCAGAGAAAGGAGTCCCTGCCCCAGCCCTCCACAGGGCTGTCCCAGGAGAGCCATCAGCCCAATGAGCCAAGGGGACATCCACCACAATGAGCCACAGCAGCAGCTCTCCAGGTCACCTCACACATGGAGGCGGGATTACTACCTACAGAATACAGGACACATTATGGGATGCAGGGGAACAGCATTTGGGAATTGCACAAGATTTTTATGGGATGCTGAGGGGCAGAATCAAGGATGGAGAAAGGGAGGGATCAAGGTGGTTTCGAAAGGAACAAACATGGGAAGATAGAATGGTAAAAGGGGATAAAAGGGGCCCATTGCATGTAAACAGGTTGCTGGTCAGCCTGCTTGTCTGGCCATGCCCTGTGCCTGATCAACACAGGCTGGCCTGTCTTCTCAGTAAACTTATTTTAAACTATTTTCCTGGGTGAGAGGCTCTCTATTCTGTGTGCGTGTATACGTGCGTGCATGTGTGTGTATGGCGGCCTAAATGCCAGCAACTGGAGTCAGACTGCCAATCACAGGGATCATCCATGTGTCTGTGCTGCCAGCACCTGCAGTGAGTGAGGGTGTGTACATCAGTGTGTGATCACTAGTGAATATCTAGCTGGACTACCCAGCAAGTAGGTCAAGTGTCTTGAGAGCCAGGTATGTGCATGTGTCTGCGAGTGACAACAGGAGGAGCTGGCTACCAGAGGGAGCAAGGGGTTCAGGCCAACTGGTAGAGAAACCGTGAGGTCTGGGAGTTGCCTGCAAGGGCCATTTGCACGTGTATATATGTCCCTGTGTTTGAGGTAATGAGGAGGAAACTGAGGATCCAGGGACAGCCATGGGATGGACTGTGTGTCTAAGCCCAGTTACCGCAGGGATTCACAGCATTTGCATGTGTGAGGAATTCTGTACCAACAATGGGAGTGGGGTTGCAGGCCACGGGGACTTGTATGTCTAGTTGCCAGCAACTGGGGAGACCTGCAATTCGGGGGCAGATACTGAATACATGGAATGTTTAAGCTCAGCTACTGGAGGGATCCACACTGTAAATATGTATATATTTCCCACTACCAGACCTTCATCCTGATCAACCAAAGAGGGGAACAGGATGAGGCCTTTGGTGCTGTTGGTATGAGTATGTATGTGTTTGTATGAGTGCTGAGTGCTTCTGTCTGCAATGATTTGTGTGGCCTTTCTGGGTCAGAATCACTACAAACATGGAAATGAACTAGAAGACACAGGGCATGTTTTCTACCTCTGTGACTCTTCTGCCACAAATGCGTCACTGACAAAGCCACTTCAAAGCAAAAGATTCTTAAATAAGTAAAGTTGCAGTCCATGTAGGAAGAGAAACGTGCTCTGAGCTTCTTCTGGGGAGGCCAGACAAGGCTGATTGCTGGCCCTGCTATTAGGGTATTCCATCCAAGGAACTTCTTTTGCATGTAAATTGCTTCAGCAAAGATCTCAGTGGGCAAAGAGGAAGAAACTAGTGCCTGTTCTCCCAGCCATTTTTTATTTAGTGATGTGCCATTGACATTGTAAAATCTTTGATTCAAAAAGGGAATACAGCCCAATGGAGTTCCCTGCTCTTGAATGTGAAATCTTCCCAGTGACACCTCCGGAGAAAAAAGAGGCTGAGAGACAAGTGAAGAAACTTTCCTGCCTGGTCAAAGAATAGCACAGAAGATACTCCCTTGGTTGTGGCAGCCTCTGTCCACCCTGGTTACTTTGGAAATCTTCTGACTGCTGGTTGCCATGGAGGACCCAGGGGCAGTTCCTTCGATGTGAGGTCGTGCTGGGGGGTTCATCAGCATACACTCCACATCAAACCTGGGAAAAGGAGAGAAACCTCACATGTGGCCATGAAAGAGGGGTGGTAGTGCCACTTCTGGAGCAGCTTTAAAAAATGCTTCCTTGAAATTCACTCTTCAAGTAAGAAACAAGGAGCTAGCCTGTGCTGATAACTGCACAATGCTCATCATCCAACTTCTGTTCTGATAACCAAATGGGGCAGAAATAGTCTGAGATTTGAGACAGAATGCCTTGTTTTACTGCAAAAATCACTTTCTGTGATTTCCCAGCCAATGCTTCTGAGTAACTTCAAGTTCTGGGGATGGGACAAGGGCTTGCAGAGGGAGAGACAATGCTGGGAATTAATCATGTGCAGGGACTCTCAAGAATTGTTTAAAGGGGCCAGATCTGAAAACCTAATGGAGGAGCTGCTGGGCTAAGGGGACTGGAAGAGTTGCCCAGAGTCCTCCCTATTGCACTTTATTTGTATGCTCCTGGAACCTAGAAGACCAGGTGACAAGAGCTTCATCTTCCTCGAGGACCACATGGTCTAATCTCCCTCTAGTAATGCAACTCTTCCAATCTGACTGTGTCCTCTCCTCTACCCTGGAATGAGATTCATGCCCCAGAGAGAAGAGGAAAGGTTATATTTCTAGTTG
Source organism: Apteryx rowi (assembly GCF_003343035.1). Classification (NCBI taxonomy): domain Eukaryota; kingdom Metazoa; phylum Chordata; class Aves; order Apterygiformes; family Apterygidae; genus Apteryx; species Apteryx rowi. The sequence goes on along the minus strand of NW_020450130.1, from coordinate 296,457 downwards.
AAAAGAGCTATCCTCTGAACAACCAGCCCTAGTAAGGGTGATGGGCCTGCCAGTTTGTCGCTCCTCAGAAGAGTGCTGCAGAGCCCTGGTCTAGAAAGATCTATTCTGAATAAGGCCTATAATGTGAGTCACTGAGATTTAGGTGACTGTTGTTAGCTAAGGAATGCTCACATTAAAGGCTTCCAGGTATAGCAGTACCTCTGAAGACCACTAGAAGAAATGGCTCTTACATTGGCGCAAAGACCAGGAGAGCTAAATCACTCCCTGGAAGTATAAAAGCTTTGAGATGCATTCTCCTGCTTGTCATTCACATTGCTCTGGTAGCAAAAGCCTGGACATGCAATCTGGTGGTCTGAAGTTACCCCTCCCCCTGCCAGCACACAAACACAATGTAAACCAGGGTGTGAGTCTGGCCTTATTTTCCCTCTTCTTTCACTGAACGCAGGCTATAAGTGCCCTGGGGCTGTCCCTACTGCAGGGCTGAGGCAGGCCTGCAAATGCAGCAGCCAGACCTCAAAGGCAGTTCCATGTAACAGAATGCAAGTGAGCTGGCCAGGGCACAAGGCAGATGTCAGTATGCTCAGAGACACAGTGAAGACCCAGACTGGCCTTACAAGGAACAACTCAAGCTTCTTACTTGGTTTTGGAGGTATCCCATGAGGAACCTCTTGGCTCTGCCTTGATCTTCAGTCCTTGCCTTCAGTGGTTCACCAAGCACTTGCTGGTGAAGCTGGTGCCATAGGTTAGTGACTGTGTGAATTTGGGAAGAAGAGCAGCAAAGCTGAGCCTTCCAGGGGTCCCCTAACATGAGCACAGAATGGTGGCTCCAAGCTCACTACCACACCCCATGGGGCAGGAGGCCTCACCTTTTCTTCAAGGTGAGAAGGATGTTGTTTTGGACGATACAATCCTCTGTATTCGATATTGGTTGCAAAATGGATTTCTTGGACCTTCCTTGGAAAATGAGGTTTTCCTGCACCAGGCCTTTGGCTTGGTCAAAGAGAGCAATCCCGTAATCCCGAAAGGACTGGATCCTGTTCTTGGTCACCTGAAAAATAACCTTTAGACGGATGGCCCAAGCAAAAGGACATTGGCCATACACCTTTGTTCAACATAAAACCAAAACCCAAAGCTCTTCCACAAGCTCACTAGCACTCCCTGGTGATCTGGTAACATACCAAGGGCATGGCCCAAACATGTGACCATGAATGTTTGGAAGAAAGGGAGTTGTTAGCAGGGCCAGCACCATAGTCACGAACACACAAGCTTTCTCTAAGCTTTCCACATTTGTCTAGTGACCCCAGTCAGCAGTTCAATTGCTGTCAGTGCTAAACACTACAGGCTTCCCTGCAGTGGGTACACAAGCCCACTGTGAAACACGAGAACAGATGCTACTAAACATGAACCTGACACCATTCCTTGCTCTCCAGGTTTCTCTGCTGTAGTTAAAGGCCATTAGTTCTTTGTATATTAAGAAAAAGAAAGCACTTAGGAGTCTCCTCTCCCTAAGGCACGGCCAGGGCTCTCACTGTGGCATCATCTGAAAGGTCAGTACAGCCCATTCTCCTCCCTGGAACCACATGAACAGTTTCTGCAATGCTCCTTGCCCAGTGTTCATCCCCACCAGGGCTGCACACAATGCTTACTTGTTCTCAGGCACCTTTTGGGCTCTGCCAGTGGTAAGTGAGAAACAATAATGCAGCAACATTGCCAGCATTTCAACAAGCATTTGTGCACCTCCCTCCATTCCTCAAATGAACTCTGTAGAATGAATCCTACCTGTGTCCCCCAGGAGACTCAAGGCTGGGAATGTGGAGAATTCAATCTTTTTCAGCTTCTGGTCCAGACAACAATGTTTTGCTGACCAGTATGCTTTTCAAAAGGAGTTTGCAGCCCCTGGGCAAACTCAAGCAAAGCATTTGTCTCTGGAGGGTTTTCTGCATACTCATTTTAGAGCTCCTTCATAAAGAGAAAAATTGCATTCACCTAGCATTTTGAGGCACCATAGCTTCACCTCATCAAAGAACATGGAGGAAACCTTAAATGAGATGCTAACCTTGGGTACTTGCTAGATACTGGATCACTGCATCTAATTTGCAAAAAAATTAGCTCAAAACCCAACTACTCCAGTTATCCACTTGACAATGCCACTCAGCTAAAGAAAGGGGACAAGCTGTGAAGAAGCTTGACTTTGCCAAGGGCAAGCTGAACGTCACTGCACCAAAATGTATTTGGATTGTTTGCTGCTCTCAGGGAAGAAAGGTCTCTCCTACAAGCAAACTGTGTATCCATTAAGGGAAATGACTACTGAGCTGTCCTTTACCAGGGCTTAAAAATCAGCCGAGGTGTGACGAGTCATCTGTGGATTAGTGTCCAAGGGGATATGGTCTTGAACTACAACTTCCAAGATTTATTCTTTTATTTGCCCCTGAGAGGCTGCATGAGCTTGCACAACCCCTACATCTGTATGTAACTCTGCTTACCTGTCTGAAATGCTGCTGCTGCTAATAATAGTCCATTAAAGATCTACCTTCATACTGCTATCTGTGTGCATACTGAGCACTTTGGGGCTACACAGCAAGCCTCAGTTGGTGCTTGTTTGCTTTCATGCTGGATGTGAGCATAAAAATGGATAATTATGACCCAATAATGCTGAGGCTAGAAATGTTCTCATCCTTCCCCTCTGGGTTCTACACAAAACTTCTAAACCTCTCTCAACAGATACCAGTATGATGCGCTTTTCAAACCCACTAGCACTGGAAATCTCATGTTCTCAGCAGTCTACTGTTGCCTACAGGGTTTATTAAAAACAAATGTTTACCTAATTCTCACCTATATCTTCCTCAATTTCAGCTTTTTCTCCCCCAGCCTCTACCCAATGACAGCCCAGGAAAAACCTGGAATTACAGGAGTGCTGGTGGAAAAAAACCCTGGAGATCTTCAGCCCAACATTCTGGTTGGAGCAGGACAGTCCTCAGCACTAACTAGATAAGGGCAGCCCTGACTTTGTCCAGCCAAGGCTTGGAAGTCCCTAAGGATGGAGACCTCAGCACCTCCCTGGTGACCTGTCCCAGAGCTGTACCATCCTCTAGGGCAAGAATATTCCTCCAGTGTTTGACCTGGACCTCCCAAACTGCAACTTGTGCTGTTGCCCCTTGTATTGCCTGGCACTGCTAAGAACGGTTTGGCTCTGACTGCCCCTTCAGGTAGCTATTTGCTGCTGTTAGATCCCCCTTGACCCCCTTTGCCAGACTAATCAAGCCCAGCTTCCTCTGCTTCTCCTCGTCAGTTGTGCACCCAAGGCCCCTGTCCATCCTGGTAGCCTGCACTGGCCCCTCTCACTTTTCACTCCCTTTTTCCACCTGCTAATTGACCTGGGTGTTCCAAAATGGGCAGAGTATTTCAGGTGCAAGCATCATTAGGGCTAAGGAGAGTGATGATAACTTTCCTTGATCCACTGGCCACACTTCTAATGTAGTCCAGAAATTATACTCCATCTAACAAAGGCGGGGTGGGATACGATTCTAATTGGATGTTTCTCCTGGTGGTAATGCCAGGGCAGTCTTTTCTTTCTTGCTTCCAAATCAGGAGCCTATTGACTTCAGACTATTCTCAAAGAAGGAGAGCAAGAGCAAGCTCTGCCCCAGTTTTTCCACTAGCACACCACTGTGCTCTCCCCAGCTGGAGCAGAGCAAAACAGATGCAGGATACAAGGATCCTGGTGCCCTCTCAGATCACTCAGACACGCACCTTCATATCTGCTGCCTGGAGCAGCTGGAGGCCGCACCTGTGGTTGCCTATGATGTCGTTCTCAACAATGATGCCGTCTCCCTTGGAGACAATGCCGTGGCTGCTGTTGTCATAGATGCCGTTGCCACGTAACTCCACCTGGCACTCTGCCTCAACCAGCACACCTCCCAGGCTGTTGCAGGAGATGCTGTTGTTTGCAATGCATGTGAGCTGCGTGCTCTGTAGGACGGCAACCCCATTGTTACGGTTGGCATGAATTACATTGGCAATGATATTGAGCGCTTCACTGCTCTTGATGTACAACCCAGAAGCTGCCAACGAGAAAGAGTGAGCATAAGTATCATGACAACAGCCCATAGTACGTTCTTCTCAAGGAGGTGGGTCTCTCTGTGGAGCCACAGGGCTCTTTCTAGAGGGCCAGCAGGAATATGCAAGCAGTACTGCCAAACCTCACTCAAGCATATAACTTGTTTGATCATCTCCAAACTAGTAAGGTTTAATTTACAGAATAAAACAATGCCAAACACAACACCCAAACCAACATCAGGGCCTTTTCACTTGCCCTCTTGGATTTAGGCCTTCAGGGTGTAGCAGTTAAAAACTTACAGCCTCAGTCAAGAAGAGCAAAAATCTATTGCTATTTCTAAAAGCTACTGAGTTTCTTCTGTCAGAATAAGTGATAAATCACTGAGACTTGTCATGACTGCTGCAGTGTTCCTCAGACCTCTCTCCCAGGTTGAACATAAGGTCTGTGCACCACTGCCTTTTGAGTTTCTTCCAAGAAGGAGCAAGAAATGGGAGGCAGTACACTTTAAGCCTGTGTTGGAGTGTCCTGAATTCTGGCTTGCTCACGCAGCTTCCCTTGCAACACAGAAGAGCTGCTGACCTCCACCAGCTCAACCTGGCCTATGCAAATCAGTCCTTGAGTGGCTAAGCTGGCCATGCTCAGGATCTTGCCATCTAGCTAGGAACAGAAACAATGTATGGGAAAGACTGTAGAGACCATTTCTACTACCCTAGCAGCCTGAGGTTACCTTGCCTAGCAGGCCAAGGACAAGCCCAGGTCTAGGCCCCACCTTTTCCCCAGGGTGCTTCTGGCCTTCCTGACAGATGAGCAGAACCTGGTGCTGATGTGTGAGGATGATAGACCTTTCTGCACGTCATCCTTTTTGGAGCACAGGGGAGAGAGATGAGCACGGGGAAGAGTGGGGACCGGAGTAGGCAGAAACCCTGGGCTCTTAGCTCACCTCCATTGTGATTGATGCTGTTCAACTCCACCAGTGCCACACTGATGGGATGTCGGGAGGCCAGGTACTCATCCTCACTGTCCAGGTCATTCTCCCAGCTGGCACCCTCTCTCTCCTCATGGAAGTTCTCATTGCCCCCTTGGTTGGCAGGGTAGTCACTGGCATCATCTTTGTGGCAGAACACTGCAACCCCATAGATGCTGTTGTGGCTGATCTGGTTGTTGGTAACATGAGGGAGGCTGGAGGACATCATCCACACACCACAGCCTTTGTTCCCTGCAATGCAGGGTGGCAAAGCCCATGTTACCCAGCAGCACTTGCAGACCCCCCAGCCCTGCCCCAAAGTGGCTGGTATGTCCATGTGCACTGCAGATTGGACGGAGGGGATCTTCCACATTGAATGGACACAAAGACCAAATCTACCTGACAGGGACTTTGTCCTGCTGGGTCATCCCTAGTCGTTGAGCTCCGTGCCTCAGTTTCCCTACTTCTAGTTCTTCCTGGCTTTCCAGGTGTTTTGACAGGCACCAACAATGCTCTGACCTCATCTGGAGTCCCTCAGTTCAACTCACGCAAACATGTACTAAATCCCCTTTGCACTGTTGCTCTATTGGATGGTCAGACATAGCCCTGTCCCCAGCCTTCATCTCTCACTGGCTCCATGCATAGGTGGTTTCACCACAGATGTGCATTCATAGTGATGAAAGTCTCATCTCTGCATGCTCCCTCACTCCAGCTGAAATGTTTCTCCTTGTGAATCTGTGACATCAAGCTGAGGCTGTCTGACTGAAAAAACTCTAAGATGCTGTATCCCTTCCTCCCCTCTTACTGCTGTATTGGAGTATTGGGCCTGTTTTCCTCATGGTATACAAGACAGGCACATGATGTCTCCCCAGGGGGAACACAGCGATGGACATCTGCTTGTTGAAAAAAACCCTCTCCCTAGACTAGGCATGTTCTAGTTTCTCTTTGTCCAGGGCTGGAAGTCCTTGTGGACTAGAGAACAAGAAGCTCTAGGAACACTGAACCAATGGAGCCTAGTTTCTCAAAGACTTGTGCCTCAAGGGCCCAGGTGTATTCTCTGGTACCTAATATAGGCTGAGGTGAAGCTTCTCCATTCCCAGGGTGCATGGGCCCTAAGACCACCCTCCTCCTCTCCCTGACCACTGATTTTTCAGAAACCTCTAGGAACTTCCTATCTTTGTACCCTAACCCTCATTCAGACTGGATTGAAACTGGCCATGAGGCTCCAACACTGCTAGAAGGACATGCATGCACACATGCACATAGAGTCATGCCACATGACTGCCTATGTGTTGTTTCCATCACAAACAGGACTACAGAAGAGCTGCAACCCCTCTCAGTGTCTCAGATCTGCACCAGGGCACTGGATGACTCTGCAGCACCACTGTTTCTCTGCAGCCATTTTAAAACCCCCTTAAAAAAACAAATCCCAAGTTTCTAAACAAAGCATGTGGGAAGTTTATTTCCTATCAGACATGAGTCTAATTGTTAGATTACAGATCCTGTCTGTCCAGGTCAGCTTGTTCCATCCTCCTCCTGGGTTTAACTGGGTAAATAAATGCAGCAGGCTGGCCTCCCTCATTGTCTAGAGAAACTCAGATTGTCCAGCTTCTCCTATAATCCTGCTTATTCTTCCTGGTTCCAAAGGACACTTAGTTTTCGACCTCCAGTGACCTGAAATAAGCCTAGTCCATTGCTGTCAGACTGTGCTACAGCTATCTGCTCCAGAAGGCCAAGAACTTTTCCTCAACAACTATTTCCAAGGCTCAAGACTCCAACACAACAGCACAGGGACGAGCTGAGTTGTGGCCATCAGCAGCTCACAGCATCCCCCACACTGAGCTGCGAGGACAGCAGCACAGGAATGTTGTTTCATTAATTGAAGAGTGCATTCTCTACCTGTTCCTTGCCCTACATGCAGGTCCCACAGCAGCACAGAAAGGTATGGTGCAAGACTGGCTTTCCCTTTCAAAGTAGAGCCTAAAGGATATACAGGTCATTCCGCTGAGAAGCTACTGCATGCCACTAGGGACAAAGTGGTTGTCTCTTGAGCAAATAGAGGGGTCTGTTGTGAATCATAGCCAGAGAATGCTGGCAGTGTAGCCTCCAGACTGCCTTCACGTGGCTGGGCCACGCAAATTTCTTGACTAGTATCCTTTACAGCCCATCACCAGCTCATGGAGCAATCAATCAGGAGTAGAGAGCAGCCCAGTGTGACCAAACAGAGGAAAGGGGGTGGGGGAAAAGATGACAAAAAGAAAGAAGAATTCTTTTCCTTAGTTTGCTTCCTTACCATAAATGGTGTTTCCTTCAATGAGACCCTTCCCGCACTCGCCCACCACGACACCATCTGAATACCCACAAGCTATCATGTTGTTCTTGAGGACAGGGTCGCCCCCATGACGGATGTCTGCTCCACCCCACTGGTTCTCACAGATGACATTCTCTATGGCCAAGCAGAGAGGACAGAGAGCATCAGGAACAGGACAGCAGTGCCACCTCTGCCCCAGGCCTTATGCTCATAGAAGAGCTACTCAGCAAGATAAGACTTGGCTCCACTGAAAAACTCCCACTGCCTGATCCAAAACCTCAGAAGCCTTCCTGGTTTCCCAAGCCCGGTCTTTATCCCATCACATAGGCAATGCTATTCCTACACACAGGACAGACTCCTGACATTTAAAAAGACTATTGGAAATAAAAGGTAGGGTTTAATCTTAACATGTTTCCCACTACTTTGGGGACTGACTGACTGCAGATTTTTCCCCTGTTGGTGGCAATGCAGTTCACCTAAAAGCATGCAGAATGTATAGACTTTCTATATAGAAAGGTACTATATGCGTATTCTTTCTCAATATTTTTTGGGAAAAAAATCTTGTTCAATGGAAGGTGGAAGTTTCATTGGCATCATCAAATGCAATTTCAGGCATCTGTTCCAAAACCACAAAGAGGCTGAGGTTGAACTTAAGGTAATTACCAGTTCTAGGTAATCATTCCCTCTTCTCAGTCCTAAGTGTAGGGCAAAATGGGTAACCACTCAGAGATGCCATAAAAGTAGAAAAAATCATTAACAACTTCAGTTTGCAATGTACAGGATACAGGAAGGAAAAATGAAGTTCATGTGGCACACTGCTTTAGAGCACAGTTCTGTGTCCAAACTGGGAGGATACCCTTCAGAAATATATGCTCCCTCTGTCAATGACACAAATGTCAACAGGGAAGAGGAAGCTAGGGGATAATTGCATGTCACTCTAGAATTACAACAAGGTAAATTTTGCAACCAAACAAACAGACAGAGGATTTAAGAGAGAGCATTTTCATTTTCATTCACTGGGCATTTTCATTTTCATACCTGTGATTTGACCTCTTCCATTCTCATTCACTGCTATTCCAGCAGCCAGTCCCTGGAAAATATAGTTCCCACTGAGGTGGAAGAGGAAAAGAAGGTTACCAAAAGTGCTGCCTGCTCTGCTTTTCCGCACAGGCATCTGTCTTTTTGGCTGACTACAAATCACAGTTTATTGCCTGTTCTCTGCAATGAGAATGCATCACCCTCTGTAGCACTGGAATAGTCACACAGCAAAGTGGAACAAGAGAGGAAAATACAGAGGGGAAGCTACATGCAAAGCACAGTGGAGCTACTGACAACAGGACCAACTTTCAAGGTGGAAAAAGCACAAAAAGTCGTGGAGAAACATGAAGAAGTAAGAACATTTGTGGAATGGGAGGTTACTGCGAGTATTTAATAGCCACTGTGTTAGACAAATTGTCTGTCTAGCCCAGGATCCAGTCTCCAAGACTGAGCAGCTGCAGATGTATACAGAAAGAATACACAGGGAAAACAAAGTAACCCTTCCTGCAGCATGGCCTCCCTGCTTCACTGCTGCCTGAACTAAGGGTTACATCTGCACTTTAGATGGACTTTTCTCCTCAGAAATAGTCAATTGCTTTTCAAATTGTCCTGTACACTGCTGTTCTCAACACCCCACAGCAAGGGTGTCATTCCACAGTGAGTTTCCATCAGGCCTGTACACTGAGTGAGCCCGGCAGGGATGCCGACAACTCTAGGCTGAGCTGTCTGGTGTTTGTATTCCAGTTTGCAGCATGTAGCAGGGGACTTGCAGCTGTGCAGAGCAGAGCTGCCCTCCAAAGCTTTTCCCAGATGCAGAGGAAAAGACCTGTGTGTCCCTCTGGGAAAGCACTGGAGATGCACTGAGAAGCAACTACAGTCAGCCTACATAAACACTAGAGAGGAATTTGCTAGAGCTTTAATCTGTTTTCCCCACCCTTCTGACTCCCAAGAAGGATATGGTAGTGCTTTAGCAGTACTGCTTAGGTGCTTTTGTGGAATGGGACTCCTGTTCTGAAAATTCTCGGCATTGGTGAGAGAGGCTCCAAAGCAAGCAGAGCTTGCACGGTTGAAAATGGGAAATATTAAACATGGTGGCAGAAGCACAGGCAGTGCAATGCTGGGAGAGAGAGACAGAAGAGAACTTGAGCACCCAGTGCTGCACGAGTAAAAGTCTCCTGCATTGTTCCCCTGGGTTCAAGGAAAAGGGATTCTACATATCGCTTATAAGTGGGAACAAAGCCAAGGAACTCCCAAGCCCATCATTAGCTCCTCTTCTGCAGTGTGACAACATAGAGGACCCTGAATGTCTGGCTTATTGCTAAGGTTCGAAGTGGGGGAACAGTAAGTTTAATAATTAAGAAAAACAACCAAGCAACCAAAACCTCTGAAACAGATTCTCCCTTGATACCCACCCAGAAAGACTTATCAGAGACAGCCTACCACATGTGGAACCTGATGCCTGGGAGGGCCTGATTCCTCCTCTCTCCCAGCTATGAAGAGACCTTAAATCTTTTACATAACTGGGCTAGGGTGAAAGAACAGCACTTGCGACATATGATTGCACATGCTGGCCCACAGCACAACTGGCCAGTGATGATATGAAGGGGGCTGGAATACTTCATTCTTTGCAGTCTTGCTCCCAGGCAGGGGTTGAATGCTGAGGAGGGGGGGATTGGATTCTCTGGAACTGGGTAACAGTAAACAAAACTCAACAATACACTTTCTAGAAGGATAGTAAACAAGTGCAACTGAAAGTGCAGATTATCTTTGCCTAGTTGGGCACTTCTCTGGTGGCCTCTGACTTTCCAAAGATGGGTGTTACTCTACTTGTAACTGTGTAGTCTGACTCAACAGCTGTTACTCTGTGCTCAACTACATCTTAATGCTTAGGTGGGATCGTTCAGTTTTGACTGAACCAAATGAAGCCTCCATTGCTCTGTGAGTATTATAGGGGCACAATAAGCAGCGTACAAAGAACTGAAAACTCTAGTTGTGGCTGCTAGATTCAGTGTGACACACTTTCCTTCCTCTTGAAAGGAAGGACTAGGTGGGAAAAGAGTATACATCAACCCTCCCTCCCATTCTTTTTTCCCCATGCCTAGCACTGTCGGGGGAGGATTAAGAGTACAGCCCAGCACAAGAATTCTGTATCTGATATCCATGGATTGCACCAACAACCCAGTAGCTAAGGAGAAAGATAAGTCATCCACCAGGGAAAACCATTCTAAAAACACAAGGAGCAGAGCTCTCTGGTTCCCACTTCTGAATAAACAGTGTCATTCTAACCCTGTATCTTACCTGCTTTTGGAAATAGGCAGTAGGTCTTGCATAGCTGAGCAGCGTCACACTCAGCACCTTTCAAACCTTGGCCTGCCCGCAATAGGAGATCTTTTTCTTATCCAGAAAGTCTCTTTGCTACTGCAGACAGTCTTTCTGACTGAAACAGGTATGCTCCCAAGGGACTATATTATTTTTAAAAATAGTACTTAGCTCCCATGTCACAGGTGAACTTTTCAGAAAAATACACCTCAGCTTTTCCCCACACAGTCCATCATGACATGACAATGAAGCCCATCCCTGGACAGGGAGCAGCAAACAGCCACAACAGATTGAGCTGGGCTTACAGGTCTCAGGGAAGGGCAAAATATTTTTTAGTTTCCAGCTGTAGAAAAGGTACCCAGCAAAGGACATGACTTCTACCAACTTCTATCTTCTGTTAACCTGCCTCCCAACAGATGAACCCATAATCTCATAGGTGAAACATCGCCCTGCTGGAAGTGCATGGCACATCCAGGAGATTCTGGATACACGTGGCACATCCAAGAGACCTTGGGTAAGCGCAGCCTCAGCCAGCACCTGAGCAGACGTATTGAGACAGTGCATCAGGAATGATGGCACTCATGAGAGGAGGGGGTGAGCTGCCACCCCACAGGAATCATGAGATGGGAGAAGGGGTGGGAATACAGACTAGGTGCCTCTAACGTCTATGACCAAGAACAGCTGCTTTCTCATTTGTAGTCTGGGAGCTTTGTGTGGCTGAGCACTGAGTCACAAGGAATTTCCCCATGGGGATCGTGGAAAATATCTAGGGAAGGTGCAATAAGCAGTCTGGAGAGTAGAAAGGGCACATGGCAGCAAGGTATGCTATTTCTCCTGCAGCACACTCTCTCCATGTGCAGAACACTTTTTCATACCTCCTTGGCTAGTGTTATGGCACAGAGCCCATTCCTAGGAGACGCAGTGCCAGTGGAGCAAGCCGCAGGATGGAATTGAGCTCAAAATACCAACTGAGCTAAATGTAAGAGAGAGTGGGGTGTTAAATAGTTTGAAACCGGTAATGCCATCTCTTCTGTTGAGTTACCAGTTGATATCACCAGGTAAAATCGATGGTGCTGATGTGAAGACAGCCTGCCAAATTTTAACACTAACATCTAAACTGAGTGGTATTAAAACACACACAAGTCAGTGACTGCAGGTATTTAGAGCAGAAAGGTGAATTCTATGCTATGAGCATAGAAGTCTGTTTCCCAATTTCCTGCAACAAGCATTGGGATGTGTATTGTTCATTCTTCAACAGAACCTTCTTCCCCCAAAATCCAGGAAAAAAACACAAGATCAGCACTTGGCAAAGACTCCCAGGTGCAGCAAGCAAATAGAGGGAAGCCACAGAAAGGCACTAGTGCACAGTGATCCTATTCCTGCTCTATCGTGGGGGGGGGGAAGAAAAGGAAAAGCACGCCCAGTAGGAGGAATAATTCTTAACAGACAAAGGAGAGAGACAGGTCATTGCTTGCTAACATACCTCACAGCAGGGTTTCCATTATACAGAATATAAATGCCAGCTTCTTTATTCCCATAGATCTGATTGCTACGGATGATGCCTTTCCCATTGCCAACGACAACAATGCCTGAGCGAAGACCACTGTGTATCTTATTGCACTGCAGTTTTATTTTTGCACATGTAAAGAGAATAAAAGCAAAAGGGAGGGAAAAAATGTCACTTATAAAAGTAAACAAGATGAGACAGCAACTGCAAAAAAACCAACCCCTCCTCACCCTTTTGGGAGAAGGGCAGAGGAGTAATTAATTCAGCTTCTAAGAGATCACTCTCAAAGGATCAAGGCATGCTTAACTTTTACTTTTCTTTGGGATTTTTTATACAATGACAAATTTCCCTTTCTATTGTGACTGCAGCCTCTTCTTTAATCTGCAGCTCCCCTTGCCACCTTAAAGGGTTGCCCTTGGGTTGGCAATGCTTAGTCCTCTTCAGCTAGTTTCAAATTGGACAGGGCTACAGAGACTCATGCCCAGCACATGAATCCCTGTAATGGGATTACAGTTCAAGATCTCTCTACTGCCTTCAAGAAGAAAAAGACCATTAGTGGCACGCTACATGAATTGGAGCCAGGAATCTAAGGAGGAAGCTCAGTACAGTATGGTGCCTTTACTTGAGCAGCAGGATAGTGCTTTACATTCAGTCCCTTCCAACACATAGACAGGGGATGTCCACCCACTATCAGCACAGCCAGAATTACCATTGCATAAAACCAAATGGCTGCTTTTCACCCCAACAGGGCTCAGTATCTCCTACAAGGACAGGAGTACCTTGGGATCCTCCTGAGCAGGACAGCAGCCCCAGCCTAATATCTCCAGGGGAGTAATAATTACAAAACACAGGCAAAGCAAGAAACAACAGCTCAGACAATGTTTGCAAACAAGGCCAAACACACACAGTCAGAGGCTCAGTAGGAGCTGGCATCTCCTACTTTACTCAGTTGGAGCTTGTCCATAACATCTCCCATGGGGAAATCACAGTCTGATGCAGTTCCAGTGGTGGTCATTCAGATGGTAACTTTTATCTATGTTTCTGCCTGTCTGCCCCTGCCTGCCCCCAGCCCCACACATGAAGCCCCTGCTTCCTCAAGTGTGACATACAGATACCGCATTTGTTAAACAATGACAACCTCACCCCCTGTATAGCTGGAGGCACTACAGATCCAAAGGAAATACTATGGTGCTGGATGGCAGACTGCTGATCACTCCCCTTCTGCCTGATGACTGTGCAGAGTTGAGACCCTCCACTAAGTCTCAGGGTACAGAACCTGATTCAAAGTGTGGAATAAGTACAGTTTATAATGTAATGCTGATCCATTAACTTTAGGGATTAGGGAGGTTTATTTGATGGGGGAACATTCCCCTATCCTCTATATGCAGCAATTTTAAGATACCATGATACCATGAAACAGAGCAGGAGACCATGCATGTACTGTCAGCCACTGCTTTCATCATGCTTTGCCCTTGGGATTAGCTGTGGTCCAAATCATCAATAAAAGTCTAAAAATAAACAAGCTTTAGGGCAAAGCTAGCAGCAAGGTTAGTGTTTTCAGTACTGGGAGGTGGATCCTGCTGCCTCTTGGAGAGAATGTGAGAGAAAGAGAGCACTGTCCTCCATCTCAGCTTAGAGGAGCACATACCAGAACAAGAGGATTGGCTCCCTTCCGGATGTCAACTCCTGCCTCACAGTTTGAATGGATGTTGTTATTTGCAATCAGGCCTCCTGCCGACAGGCGTAGAAATATCCCCGATGCTTTGCAATGGTGAATGTCATTCTTCAGCATGATAACCTGTAGCAGAGAGAAGAAGCACCTGTAATTGTAATCAGAGTGATGAGGAAGAGAAACTGACCAAACGATGCAGATCTTTCTGCCACTTCTGTGCCTATAAATCCCCTCTGCCTCTACCACCAACCTGTGCTGTGCCAGATACTCCAGTAACGCCAGACAGCAGCTGTAACTGGAGTTAGCGCATGTCAAGAAGTGCTAAGGGTGTTGAGCGTTATTCACTTGCATGGGTCTGTCTGGGGTTGGGAACCCAATGTACCTGGGTGTTGCACAGCCAGAACAGAGATATGCTTTTGACTTAGAAATCCTATCATTACATAGGGCTCAACTTGAAAGGGTTTCATTAAAGTGCCTCCCCAAAGGTTTCATTCACTGCATTACATTCCCACGCTGTCAGAAACAGTGAGCTGTTCCCTTAACACATCTCCAAACCGTTCATGGTACAATAGATCTGTCCCCTCCCCTCTTAGGCAGTCCTTTTCAGGCTGCAGTCCCCATACAAGTCAACGTCCTTCCCATATACAGACAGCAACTAGCTGGCTACTCACTTTTCTACTTCACAGAACTGCTCAGAGGCGAGACAGACAAACTTAAGTGCCACAGAGCCTCCCATGAAGCTGACTGGGCAAATGTCCTACAACATACACACTCAGAACACAACTTGTCTCTTGTCTTGCACCTTCAGAGCAAAGTTTTTGCCACCTGGGGCAGAACCAAGCCATCAAGCAAATGGAAATCATTGCCATACTCATCACAACCTAGCTTCATCTAAGCAAACAAGTAGTTAAATATTTGTGCAGCAGCAATCTTTAGTACTTTCCAGGCAAACAAATTCATGTCTTAAAACCATGTCTTATGAGTGGTGAGAAATCATCTACAAATTGCTTTTGATATCCCACTTTAATGAACAACACAGATCAGAAGGTAATTAACTTATACTTCTTTTATATGTTCATTCCAGAAAGGTACTTCACACAGTCTCTTAACTAAACATGGAGCTCAGTGGGACCTGACAGCTGCCTATCTTCATCAGTCACTCTTGGTTGCCCAGACAGGAAGCTGAGGAAGGTGAAAAAGGCAGACACCTGCTCCAAAGAATGCTGCCACAGGGCAGTTTTGCTGGCAGATCCAGTGGTACAGACCAGTGGAGCTGGGTTGCAGGCCTGGCATTGCTCACAGACCAACCAGACATGTTCCCTGCCTGCAGTGGCCAGACTTGCTGAAGGACATGAGTAGGGGAACCTGAGAAACAACCATTCATGGCACTTATGTTACTACAAGTCCCTGAAGCACAGAAGTTGCTGTGACACCTAGGTCTGATCCAGAGCCCTTAGCCACAGCTGAGCCACCACTAGCTGGCTCTTCAAGATTCAAGCCACACCTGACTCCCCTATCCAGGGCAAAACCAGAGGTGGGGGTTGGTGAAGCATTGCAGTGCCTTCAACAACAATCACTGTGAGAAACTGGGGAGCTAAGCCCATTCTTGCCAGCAGAATCTGGCACACTGGACCTTTGCCCAGGTTCATCAAGTGATGGAGGCTCAAAGAACCAGGATCCTGGCTTAGTAAGGAAACCAAAGTTTTGTCCATCCTGAGAACACAACCTCTAAGTATTCCCAATTCACTTTACACCTTATTTCATCTACAAGGCCAAAGATCTCAGACTCCCATTGTCTGAAGCTCTGATACACCAATCCCTCAGTGAAAGCCTCTGGGCTAACTTCTAGCTAAGCAAACTCTCACTGAGAGCAGCAGCTGGGTTGGCCTAATCCCCATTCCATTTGTTGTCAGTTAAAATCAGGCTTCTGAACAAACTGCAGGTGAACTGAGAGGAATAAAAAAGGACAAGGTCAAAAGTGCTTGAAGTGCACTTGACACTAGCACAAGTCCCAAGGAAAATGGCACCTGAGTGGCTCATATGGGGTGAGCACCATGTCAAGAACTTCACCACATGCTGTCAGTCAGCAGAGGGGAGGGCACCTACTGGAAAAGGAATCTGCTGATCTAAATACCTCTCTGAAAGAAACATGCCATTCTCCATGGCCAAGAAATGAAGCAATTCTGCCACCAGCACTCTGCAATCCTTCTGCAGGCACTGCAAACACACTTTGTGAATTAGCACAATCACAATAAAAACCTTTGCTCAGAATTGAACAGAAAAACATTTCCCTGCTCCCCCCCTACAGATTTTTTTTAAAGCAAGAGACTGAAAAATGAGATGCTCTGGCTCCAAACCAAAATACCTTAATTCTGACAATGCCTTATAGGCCTTGCAGTTCAGGTGACTCAACTGTCTTTTACCTTTTTTATCAGTTCAGCTCCCTGGCTAGATCATGTCTCCTAGTTATGCACTTTCTAATTGGAATACTAAATTAATGCTCCATGGGAGATGTATTCTGATGGGGAAGACAGAAATAGGGAAGAAAGCAGGGACCGGTCAGCTAAAGTACACATTATCTGAGCCCCATAGTAATATTCTGACATCAGAAAACACAGATTTGATGACAAAAAGATGGTTTAACTTAGTTTTTAAACAAGGCGAAGTTCTGCTGGGTGAAAATACTTCTTGTGAGAGAAAAGATCCTTGTATAAAACCCAATTTTCTGCTGAAAAACTTTGACCAAACAGTTCCCCTTTTCCTTTGATTCATCCCTAGTTTTTCTACCTATACTGAGGCAGCTCAGTTCTCTGCTCTCTCCACCTGTTGTTTAGACAGTCAGAGTGAGACTTTTTTTTAACTGTTGTGTGTTACCTTAAGGCTAATTTTTCGGCTCTCTTCAGTAGAACTGGCCAAATTCCAGGACAAGTAATTACCTTCTTCCTGCTCAAAACTTCTGTAAGTCCAAGCCAGTGTCAGTAGAATTATGGGCTGGTATGTTCACATAATCAGAGATCCAGACTGTGCTGAAAAGTTTTAGCTGGCCATACAAGCCTCTAGTTGAGTCTGCAGAGCACCATCTCTGCATTTTTACACTTGTTCATATGTGAACTCTCTTACATGAGAGAAGTATGAGGACAGAGTGCAGTAGATGAAAAACCTCTGAAGAAACATGTAGATAAAGAGGTGGAAAATGCTGGGCAAACATGGGGTTAGATGAAAATGTTCTGAAGTGAAAACATTCATGTTTTAGCCTCTAGCCACATGATCCTAAACAAAATCTCTCCTTATGCCTCATCTTTGGCTGCTACAGAGATCCCCTCAGGCTTTCCTGAAGCAGCCGGGACTGGCTGCAAAAAGAGATCATTTTTTCCTAGAGACTAGGGGACTGCCATGGCAGCTCCTAAGGCCCTGAATTTGCGGTAGGGACCGTGTTGGGAGCAACAAAGATGATGATAACTGGGACACTTTTTTACAGGGTGGAGAGTTTTATTTAGGGGTGGAGTGGAACTGGGATGCCTACTACACAATCCTAATGTGCCACTGAGTTAATGCCTCCAGGGGCAACTATGATGTTACTCAGGCAGAAAACATGAGGCTGCAAGTGACCTGCCTTTCGTTTGGGCTGGTTAAACCAAGCTGTGCATAGGAAAGGACACAGTAAAGCAGAAGGAGGGAGAGTGAAGAGGACTCACAGCAATCTTCACAGTACCTTACTGTTTTGTATGCACCGCACAGCATAGGTCAGGTCCCTGAAGATGCTTCCTTCCAGTTTTGCTTGCCCTCGTGAATAAATGAAAATTCCTCCTTTCCCATCTCTGAAAAGGCACTGCCGGATGATGCAGCCTTGCAGAGAGTTGGCCAAAGATTGGGCCTCCTTGTCCTGCTGCAGCTCCTGCTGCAGAGACTTGAGCTTGAGGTCCCTCTGTAGGGCATGTAGCCTGTTGCTTTGAAGTCTGCTGTGCATAACGTTGGTGAGCATGTGTCTCAGACTGTGGGCTTGGTATGATAGATTGTACACAGCCTGATCACTCTCTTCATCTTCACTGTGTAAGTCACTATCACTAGAGTTTGAGTCAAGGGCTGGGTATTCCTCCTCCTTTGCTGTCCGGAGATTCTCTCTGAATTCAGCATCCTTGCTGGCTGAGTCAAACATGGCTTGAGCCCTTGAAGCCGAAAGGAGGTTATTTCGTTCCTCCTCTACAACAATCTCATGCGCTTTCACTGTGCCCACCGGTGAGTTCCTCCAGCGTTCCTGCTTGGTCATGCTGCAAAAGGCTGGGTCTGACACCTGCATGGAAACTGAGTAAGACTTGGCCAGCCTGGTCAGGTGTTTGCAGGCCCAGTTCCAGTCAGAGGTTGGGCAGCCCTCCACAGTTACTGAGGCATTTTCACTCCCAGTGAACTCACAGTTCTCCAGGATGCACAGGGCCACACTGTGGAAATGGATGCTGGATTGGCTGAAGGTGCAGAATTTCACCTGGCATGTCCCTGGTGCATGGATCTGCAGCTGCCCATTTTCAAAGTTGCAGTTGTCAAACTGGACATAGCCTGAAGTTGTCTGGCGAATAAGCACAAGGTGAGATCATTGAACATTACAAGAAAAAGCAGTCTGGAGCTACTATAAAGTCCTGACACAGCTCACACACACAGAGTATGCATTCAGGTACAACAGACAACAAGTTCATATAGGAACAGATGCAATGCTGCAGGTTAAATTAACAAGAATCAGTCTTGCAGCAAGTGACACCTATTGACTTCTCCCCACTGGCAACTTTACATTTAACTTTCCTGCCAAAATGCAATCTCAGCAAGGCCCAAGGGTCACCCAGTGGTGCAGGAAGGCCTAGAGGATGTGATAAGATCACTAAATCTTAGTAATGCACCCTGCAGAGAAGAGTTTGCAGCCTTCAGAGACATGCATTTGCCAGCTGGCATCATTAATGGACTCAAGGGTTTACCAGGTGAAGCAATAGGTGAGATGACATCAGACATGCCTGGAGATCTACAGTTCTCTCTGGAGCCATTAGCATACTTGGTGGAAGGATTCTGCACTCATGATACATAAAGTGCAAAGCAAAACAGATAAACATTTCTCCCATATTGCTGCCTGAGCATTACGCTGCGATATTGCAGCAACTCAGATACCATCCATTCCTTGTTCCCCTGGCTACAGTTTTCCATCTAATTGCAGCACCGATGTGCTGGTACTTGTAATATAACGGGTCATCCCTTCCACAGCCTTTCTGTTTTGTTAGGCTATACATGCAGTGTTTACAGATGCAGAGGAACCACAGGTATGCCTGTGTATGGCAAAATATTTTCTTCTTTACTACATGGGAAGGACAAATCTCTCTGCTTATCTGCAGAAAGGGCCAACATGAATGAGTCAGGCTGCAGAGGGGCCATTTAAGTAATGCTGAATAGCGTGCTTGGAATTTCACTGTGTTCCTAATTTGACTAGAAATCTCCTGAATCATTATTTTATCTTCCCTTATCTACCCACTTGGACTACTTGGATCCCTACTGCACCACTTTAAAAGGTGACAAATCAATAGCTTGTGACATGTGAGCTAGCCCAATTTGTCAAGATTTCCAGTGTTTGCAGCCAGCACACCATCCTGACACTTGTTTTCAGCCTTCAGCACTCTCAAAAGCAGCCACATCACACATGGAAACAGTTTCCCTGTATTCAAAGACAACACCACAGAAATCCCTCCAGACCATTAGCTTGCTCCACACTAAATCATATCTTCCCTTTTTTTATTTAAAAAAGCTAATTAAAAGGGACATAATCAAATCAACTTCTGCCTAGAGAAGCTGCTTGTAAAAGCCCTTCTGAAGTTGCAGCTCACAAGGCTACGACCATAGGTAGGTTGCAGTTTGTTTGATTTTTAATTTATTTTTCATTTTTAGATTTGGGAGGAAATATTCTTGTTCCGCTGATGGCAGCCAAAACACTTTATCACACTGCTGAAAATAGGAATGAGAAAAACAACCTGAAAGATGAAATGCAGCAGCTTTCACAGACTATAAGTCAAGCACAGGAAATAGTGTAGAATAAGATATTTTGTGTCTGTTTCAATAATTTTGCACATTGCAGCAGACAAACAGATTTTCCAAGCAGATTTGTTACTCAGTTTTCCCAACAAATGCTGGTGCATTATCTTTCTCCTGGGGACTTTTAGACTAATTAAGTTAAATATATCACACAGTAAAATTTACCTGTTAAAAGGCAAATAAAACAACAAATAATAATTCTTGATGAATTGACTCATCACAAAGATTTCAGAGGCAGAGATGGGAGCAGAAGGCCACAGGTCCAACGCTCACATTGGCCACATCCACTCTGGATTAATCATATGCTGATCACAGGGATCCCATAATACTGTGTCCCTGGCTGAGATCCAGAAGAAGAACTTGGGGCATCCTGATTCAGAACTCCTCACCCAGGGTGAAGGCAGATTACTTCTCAGTCATGAACTGTTTTGGTGATGAAGCCCTGCCAGTACTGTAGCTATCCTGATGCAGAGCGTACAGTGGGGAATCCTGATATATCTGTGAGTGCTTCCCTGCATGACCATCATCCCAGGCAGTGCAGGCCTCACCCTACAGAAGTTCATCCCCATTGCCTCCCACTCCATTGAGTCTCACCTTGTAGAGCACAGGAGTGAACCGGGCTGGCATGAAGACCACATTGCAAAGGCGAGTAGTAGGGCAGTGCTGGTCAAAGCTCACCAACAGCGCCACATCCCCCAGCTTTCCCTGCCCCACAATTTCCACAGGCACCTTTAGCACCACCTCATTGTACTCCTCATACACGCCAGGCAGCAGCACGATGCGGTCATAGGGGCTGGCAGTGGCCAGGGCCGCTCTGAGGCTGTCAAACTCACATCCTGTTCCAACACAGAGCAGACGTCGATCCTTCCTCCTTCGGAACAGGTAGAAGCAGTTGGAGGACTCCAAGTCCTGGGTGTTTTTGGTCCAGGTTTTAGAGGCAAGGTAATGCTGTTTGAACGTTTCTCTCCAGGACTGTGGCTCCACATCGGGCTGGTTGGGCCAGTTTGGATGCCTGTACTCAATGCAGCCCAGGCACAGCTGTCGCCAGCGTGTTTTGTCCAGGCTGAGGATAAGTTCATACCATGCCCTGCACACCAAGCTGCAGCGTCCCAGGTCAGGGAGATGTAAGTATGATAAAATGAGCTGCCACAGTTCCTCCGGGAGGCCACTGATCTCCATCATCACCTACTGAGGATGGGATACAAAGTCAGGGTTAGCCAGGAATGCCAGAAGGCCAGGAACACCTTGCTCTGTGAGGCACAGATGGAAAAATTGAGCCTCAGCAAGGGAGGCGACCCTGTGTCAAGAGGGACATTTAAGTCCCACCCACACATACCTTTCAGGGGACACAACTGTACAGAAATAGACCCATATTAGCATGTCTTCATGTTGAGCATACCTAAAGCAGAGAGAAGAAATCTGACCAAGACTACCCAGCAGCTTCAGCATTAACCCTACAGTATCCTGCCATCATCATCCACTCTGCATCTGTCTCCCTTTCCTGTCAGCAGATGCTCACAGAACCAGAAAGGTCTGAAACAAGTTTTTCTGAGATCTCTACCTTTCAAGGTAATTAAAACTCTGTTGTTTAACCCTGGAGCTCAAAGACTGTACATTAACAAGCAAATCCTGCTACCTCCAGCTGGCTGTGAGAATTGCAGTGTTCACTGCTCTAGGTTTCTGGCTGCAATACTTAGTCAGTTTTCCACATATACCTCGGTCACAGCAGGTCTTCCAACTGCTCCAAAAGTGTGACTTTTCACTCCAGTGCATACCCTGCATCTGCCAGGCAAGATGGAAATGAAAGGAGGAAAACCAACAGCCCTGTCTCTCTCTGTCCCAGTATGATGACTACCAAAATCAGAGAGAGGAAGGGAGTGGCTGTGTACAACTAGCACAGCCACAGAAACACAAAGAATATGGAGTCAGGGCTGCAGGGACCTACATGTCTTTGGAAAAATCACAGTTGACAATCAACAAAATCTCTCAGGAACACGTAGGTCTGTTTCAAAGGACCAACAGCAGCTCTGGGAGAGTCCCAGCCCCTCCCTATACATGCCTTGCAAACTGTTCATTAGCTTCCATCTGGTGACAGGGGTGCAAACTTCCTGGAAGCAAGGGGCTGCTGATGTAAGAACGGCATGCTCGACAGATTTAGCATGGGCAGGATGCAGGTCACACTGACCTCTAATATGTAAAAGGCACCACTGGGGAAATCGCATGAGAAAGGTACCTCTGTATGACACAGCAGTCACTGTGAGAAATGGAGAGTCACATTGAAGGGAACAGCACAGCTAAGGGAACCAGTGATGAATGTCATAAGAGGAAAATGCAGCAAACAAAGGACAAGTAAGGTTTCCAAGTCCTCAGCCAGAGCCTGTTTTTTAATATTTGGGAAACAAGGCTTGTTAGGAAAAGCGTGAAGCTTTTTCTACAGGCTGAGTTCACCCTGTTGCCTATCTTTGTCTTTGGTGAGCAAGCACGAAGCATTCCACATATTTGAACTTCTGCTTTATATTTGAGAAGTGAAAAATTATTTTATTGTTTAGGATGCCACTGTGTGGTAAAGAGAAATCCTCAGAACTCTGCTTCTGAGCTAAACTGACTTTAATTAACAAAATAACCTTGTAACAAGGCCAGTCCTAAACAGGCTGGTACATTTCTAGTCAGTAGATGGGGAATCAGCCATGGAGAGCCCTGAGAAGTAGGAATCAGAAACCATGCTATGATTAAAGGTTTGCTGCCATATTAAAGAGGCAGCCATATGAAGTAAAACTAGACTTTACAGCTCCCCAATAATAACGGCACCGTACAGCATGAACTACCTTGTACCCAGAAAGAGCCCAATCCAAAGCCCAGGGATGCCAGTAGGAACCTTTGAATGGATCAGAAATCAAATAGAAAATACTTGGAAATTGCTATTAGCAAAGTAACTTCAGTGAATAGAAACAGCTCATAACAGATCCAAAGACATTTGAATCCCAAGCCTATCTGTGGCTGCCCCTACTGAGAGGTCCTTTCTCAATGGTCATTTCTCTTTCTGCTCTAGCTCACACAGCCAGTGTCATTCTCTTTGTCCCACCCTGAGAAAAGTAGCTGCCAGTGGCACAAGCCCCTTGTGATCAAATTCTGTCCCTGCTGGAGTTTGTAGCACAAGGATTCAGTGGTGCAAGATTTCATTCTCTGCTTTTCATGTTCACTTCCCATCCTGGTGTATGCAGCAACAGAACAGAGCCTCCCCACCCCCTTTTTCTCACAACACCTCTCACAGCTCTTGACAGAAGAATAAATGTTCAGCCTCAGTAAACAGGAAGGTATCTCATAAAATTTACCACTTAATATTTGAGACTAGAAATGTTATTATCAGTGACCAGAAAAATCAGTTACGAAAAATGAGGAGCTACATCATCCATCAACACTCTCCCTACAGCAGCCCACTGCTGGATTTACTTATTTTCCATGCATTAGCAGTGCATGGGAGTTCAAGATCAATGTTACCAGCATGTTAGGTGCTGTACAAACAAAATCAGAAAATATGTGTCTGTGGGGAAGTCATCAAGTGACCGTGGTTTTAGGTCAGTTTAGCTGCTGAGACAGCCCTTACCAGCTGAGGGGCTCTGAGCTGCAGTGCTACACTTTGCACTAGACAGTTTGTTTTTCACTGTCTCCTACCCCCACTGCCATCAATTTGTGCCCATTTACATGCTTGGAAATAAGCTCAGGTGAAGACTCAACCTAAACATTCTAATGCCAGAATTCATTTCACATATGATCCTGTTAAAAGCAATAAAGCAATCAGGAGCAATCCTTACTCACTCAGGCATACACACTGGCAATACAGACATATCATTTAGGCATCACTGCTTAGAACATTTGCTTGCTCTTTTAACACCTACCTTTGACCAAATGAGGCGAATTTTACTTCTCTTTACAGGCAATTTCACTTCCATGTATACTGTAACTACCGTGAGGGAACCTCTGTGCTCAGAACAAGCCCAAATTTGCCTTGAAATTGAATTTTAAGTTTCCCTTTGACAATACAAATAACTTTTCCTCCTATGTTCCTTATACAAAGCCCAAATTTTAGTACCTAATGAGGAATCTCTAAGTTTAACTTTACTGAAACTAATGAATATTTGATGTTACAGAGATATTCCCACATGCAGCAATCCACTTAGTCTATTCAGAACAAAGGCCTTGAGACTGTGCTACAGTGTCCCTCAGGATTTAAGTCTGTGGAAAATAGCAATTCTGTTTCTGTCTCCTCTTATAACATCTCAGTCTTGGGTGTCACAATAATATAGAAACCAGACATAAAATACTTAAAGAAGCAGAGGTCTGAGCAAGATTTTGTGTGGAAGACTTACTCTCACACTGTTTCAAGGAGCCAAAAAGCTCATCAGTCTCTCTTTGTTGTTCCCTTTGCTTTTGCAGGCTTATAATTATGGATTATATTTTAATAATCCTTACCACTAACTTTGTGGTAGCAATAAAAATACTAAAATAACCATAAACCATTGTTATTTACTACTAGACTACTAAAATTAATCAAGCCCTGCAACAAAACCAATAAAAATAGGGACACCCTCAGTACTTTAAATCTTCCAACTCTTCTATTGTAACAGATGATACTGACATCAAGCCTAGCCAAAAAAGGAAGATATCACCCTCCTCAAACTGCTATGGCAAACAAGTCAGACTGCTATGAGGTCTCATCTACTGCTTCACATCCAGCATGCAACAGTCAGGGTTTGAATGTCCAAGTCCTTCAAAATCTAACTGCTATTGTATCACACTGCCCCACAGGTACTCTGGAATCACCAAAGTATTTTCTTGATGATGTCCTGATAGGGAAAAGTACCTCCATTTCTCTGCTTAGACGATCTCTCTGAAATGCATGTACCTGATCCTTAAGTAGCTTCTTGTGTCACCTACGAACTACAGCCATGGTCATTTAAATAAACCCAAGGCAATGCTCTCAGTTGGAAAGCTGCAAAAAAAAAACAAGCTAAAAGTTACAACGGGTTTTATCTCTACTCTGAGATGTCCTCCTTCCTTCTTTCCAGCCCCAATCTATAACTTTTTTTTTTACTGTCATTCTCTGTCCATAATTGTTCTGAGAAACTCCCACTGCACCAAGGAAACCCTACTACACAAAGGGAAACAAACAGACTGCCAGCAAAAAACTGTAGAAGCTCTAGAGTAATGAGATGGAAAAACAAGCCTCCCCATGTCACTCCTCCTCTTCCCAGCTTTCCCTAAATGCCATGGTCAGGTAAATTGCCCTTGATGAAGCTCAGCATGATTTTTAAATTGGTGGACTCCCTGTGGCAAAATCAAATTCATCACTGGGTATACTGTGGAAACATGAAACATGAATAAATACAACCATGCATTTCAGGGCAGATGGGAATAAAGAGTGGCGCCACCGTGAAATCAGCTACAAACAACATTTGAAAGCTCTGTTTCATATAAGCATCCTCCTTCTCCATGAGAAATATTCATTTGTTAGCAGCTCTTTTTCTGGGCAGAGGAAGTACTGTTCTGGCTTGGGTCTTCAGGGGCAGGGCAAGAGGAGCTGATAGGTACAGGGATAACTTTAGTTAACTATCTAGCTTAGTTTTCCCAGCTTTTTGGTGAAATGTAACAATGAGATATAAGGCACAGAAGGAAGACACAAATGCAGAAGCTAAACTTTTTTTTCTGCAAGAATTCAAAGACATCTGAAACGATGTGCAAAATACATCTCAAAAGAGCAGGGCAAGCTGGGAACAGCGTGTCTTATTTTCAGGTGGTGGTATTTAAAACCATCAGATGACAACAGGTAATCAGGCTTTGGTTATGATAGCACCATGATGGCCTTGCACCATTTTTGACAGAAAAGGCTTAGAAAGCCAAAATAAGGCCATGCTTCTGTTAATCAGGATCCTGACCACTTCCCACTTTTGTGATCTGCTCTTGAACACACCTTAGGAGCTCTCTCAAGACCTCTGTATAAATCACATCATTTCCCACCATAAATGATCTTCCTGCACCTCCCAATTCATGGTAGTCATGTCCAGCACTTAATCTGCCAAAACTTGTCAGTGGGAGAAATCCCTGTGCCCCAGCATGCTGTCAGATACAGTATCAAGCATAAAGGCATATCCCTGAGCGCTGAGGGACTTGAGAGTTAACAGTGGTTTTCCCACAGCTTTGCATGCAAACAGAAAATTAGATTAGCAGAAGAAATTTTAAATGCAAGTTAACAGAGCATAACCAACTACAGGTTGGCCCAATACCACAAAATATTAATTGCCTCTAGCCAGCCAACAACCAGAAACCAGGCCTCTCAAAGCCTTAATCTCTGAGCAATGCTAGCTCTGGTTTTACCTGTTGGCTTCTCTAACCTTCATTCCCCACCATCTGATTTACCCAAGACAGAACACAGTGCAGGTTCTTCTTTGTGAGGAGCAATCTCTGCCCTTGCTGATAGTTGTGATCACCCTTTTCTTCCTCACTTCTCTCCACTCAGTTCAACAAAAATCACTCCCTGAGTTTTACCTCAGCCCTTCGAACTTCCTCCGTCTCTTTTCCTCACTCACATGTATATCAGTCCCAAACAGGGCCAAGAAACACTGGCAGACCCCAAACCAGAGACAGGAAACATAGGGGTAGGGCAATGTTCAGACAAAATGTCCAGCCTCGTGGCCCTTGGTGCCCTCCATTCAGCCTGGCTTCTGCCCTGCCATGGGCAGTATCAGGTGGATGTCAACTACTTGACATTTCTCCCTGCTCCCAACCACACAGATGACAGACTACCAGCTTTGTGGTAACGTCCCCCTCTCCCCCATTGTCAATGAAAGGATGTCATATGAATTTAGAGGAGCTGCAGGGTTTTGGTGTTTTGGGGGGGATGAATTTGCTGGTCAGACATGGGGGGCTGTCACGGAAAACAACCATAATAAAGTAACAGACAGCGCTGTCCAAGCACAGGGCAGACGTGGATACCCAGGAGGATGCAACCGAGAGCAGCCTCAGCACAACCCCAGCATGGCACCATGTGTTCAGTAAGTCTGGAAGAAGACTGGGGGCTCAGGGCCTAGTATCCAACAGATGGTTCTGGTGCTCTGAGGCTGCTCAGTTAAGGATCAGATGCTCCAGCTGTCTGTTCCCCAGCAAGAAAGGCAACGGGCTGACAAAGCTTCAGTTCTCTACCTCTTGAAGAAGGAAGAGCTGCCCCCTTTGCACAAAGCCGTGTCTTTCAGTGTCTTTTGCCATGCCATGATATTCCTGCTGGCCACTTTACAATACAGGTATCCGACCCAAGGGTTCAGTCCATGCAGAATTGCTCACTGGGCAAGTGAAGTGCTCTCCATGCGCTCTGTGACAAAAGGTGACCATGCCTTCAAGGAAGCAAGCTACAACAAAGAGACAATCTCCTACACTGGTTCTCAGTAGGGCCTTCTCACCACTTCTGTCTCTAGTGCTGCACTTTGAAATGACATCCTGCATTCAGATTTTACTGTAAAGAAGGTAAGACTGAACAAGAATTTGGTGCATTGTTTTTAGCTGCTCTTTCCCATTGCAAGAGGCAGAGCCGTGATTCTCAGTGAAATTAACTCTCTCAGGAAACCTGCCCACACTGCACCAAGATACTGAGAGTGTTGGGCAACTAAGTCACTCTTAGAGGAGTAAAGAGCCATCAGACACACCATGCATGAAGAATCAAGGCAGTAATCAAGGAAATAGCCCTGACCTTTTAAATTCTCAACACAGAGCAAATCATCCCCAARACACCCAGGACAAAACTAGAGCCTGACCATCCTTTGTGCCCCCCACAGCTCCTGCCTTGCCACTGCCATGTAGACACCAGCTTTGTGCATGGCCCTCCCTCCCGGTCTATCCTCTAGAACGATTTTTTTGCAAAACTCCATGCAAGTTCCCACTCAACAGTGAAAGAAAACTCAGAAAGCCCTTCCTTACCCAGCAGTTATTTTGTGCAGCATCCTTCTCCTCGCTACTCCTGGAGAAGCAGTGGGAAGGGGGGGGGGAGGGGGGGGCGACTGATATCCGTATTCTGCCCTGTCCGTGTCACTTACGGGAGATAATCGAGGATGGGGCGCGCGTTGCTGCTTCGCTTGGCTCGCTGGAGCAGAAGTAGGACCGCAACTGGGAGCGGGGCGGCCGGAGCGCGGGGCCGCCGGGAACCCATCGACCGGCGCGGCAGCGCAGGGAGGAGCAGGCGGCGCCGGGATCCTACCCCGGCGCACGGCGCCCGCCCGGGGGAGGGCAGGGCCGGGYCGGGCCAAGCGCGCCGCGCCGCGCCGCACAGCGCTCCGCAGCGCCGCACCACGCTGCCGGCCAGCGCGGCGCGGCGGAGCGGGCGCAGCAAGGGCCGCGCGCGGCTCGGCGTCCCCGCATCCGCGGACGCGCCCCCCGCCAGCCCCGCGCTGCGCTACCTGCTTTGCCCGAGCGGCGAGCGGAGCCGCCGGCCGGAGGGAGCCCGGCGTCGGATGCCGGCGCTGGCCGGCTGCCCATCCGCTCCCCCGGTGCGGCTTCAGCGTTGCATTACAGCTCCGTGCGAGTCCGAAGCGGTAACTCCATGGGCGCGTAAAGGGCCTAGCTCCAGCACGGCTCCAGGCCGTGGGCGGAGCCCTCAGCCACGAGCTAGCACATAACACCAGCTGTGTAAGTTTTAACAAAAAAAAAAACAAACAGTGGCAAAATCAGCTCTGCTTTTGGTGCGCAGAGCTCCACCCATTGCCTGCTGGGCTCGGGGTGCCTGCGCTGGAGAGAGCCTTGCTGTGGGTTAGCTGATGCCAATACCTGTGCACTCCAGGCGACCGTCCAGGACTGGGCATCCAGGCTGGGAGCCTCCTCCTGCTGCAGACGCACCCTGTGTGGAGATGAGCAGCACCAAAGCAGGGTTAAGCAATTCCTCTTCCCACCGGTGATCTAGCCCGCGTACTGTACATCCTGGTCAGCCCTGAGAATTAGGACTCAAACAGCATGGGAAGGAAGAGGCACTGGCCAGTGTTGGAGGACATTCATTCAGCCACCTTTATACACAGCTGCAAAGACAGTGTGGACGTTGAGACACAGTAAGGGCAGAGAAGCTATGTCTTCTTTACACCTAAGCATTCACCAAAAGGAGACACACAATCACAATTTAAAATGAACAGGTTAACTCACTCCTGCTACAAGGGCTGAATGCTTGTGTTACACAACCCCATAATAAACTTGCCTAAACTACATGTATAAACATGGAAAGATTTTGGCTAGGAGGGACCTCAGGAGGTCTTCAGTCCAATCCCCTGCTCCAAGTAGGGCTCAGCCCAATGCTACCTCAGCTTGCTCAAAACCTTCTTCAGGTGAAAGTTGAATACATCCAAGGATGGAGATCCCCCTACGGCTCTAGGCCTGGTCCCAGGGCTGGACCACTCTCATGGGGAAGCTTGTTTACTGGGAACTTCTGTTGCTGCGCTGTTGCTGCTTCTCCTCTTACTGTGCACCTCCGAGAAGAGCATGACTCTGCCTTTTTTGTAAACCCCCTTCAAGTAGTGGATAACTGCAGTTAGATCCCTTCACCTTCTCTCTTCCAGATTGATCAAGTTCAGTTCTCTCAGCCTGTCCTTATATGTCATAAGCTCCAGCATCCTGGCCATCTTAGTAATCTTGTAATGAACTCTCTCCAGTTTGTCAACCTCTTTTCTACTGGGAGAGGCAGAACTTTTTCAAACTCTCTTGTTAAGAAAGGATTTCAACAATCTGAGAATCTCTCTTCTTCTGGATGACTTGTTTTTTCTAAACCTCACTTCAGAAGGGGTTCCCAGCACTCCTTAATTTCTAGTCTACTGACATAAGTGCTGTTTACTAGGCAGCTTTTTACCTTGGCAGCTTTCACCCAAGAGTATCTGCCCCTGTGAAGGTGTAAGCTGTAAGCCAGGGAGTTGGCTGTAGTGAGGATACACAAGAGCCATTTGAATGGAAACTTCCAGCAAAGATGGATGCATGCCTGGTTGAATCAGAAATTTCCTGTGTTAGATGTTGGTATAGGCCTCTAAGACTTGCTCAGAGAGGCTCAAGGCATCATTACAACACAAATGGAAAGAAAGCAAAGATATAAAGTGCTTTTGAACTGTGTTATATATGTGATCGTCCACGGAGTGTTCTCCCAACTCTGGAGATGCAAGTTCAGCATCACCTCTCTGAAAAGAAAGAGCTTCATCAGTCTGAAAGCCTTGGCACTGGCTCTTCTGCAGATGATTCTCACAGTATCTGAGCAGGGGCAGTAGCAGAACACTTGCTTCTAGCCATTACAAACTTCCTGAAAAATCCATGGGAGGGGGACAAAAAACCCCAAGCTGGATATAGAACTGGAGCTGTTTTTCATCTGAGAACTAGAGAGAAAACCATAGGGTCAGGGAACTCAGTTCCTTGGCAAGCTGGAAATTCTCCATCATCATCATGAGTTGAATCATGAAACCTGCAGCATCTTTGTTCCTTAGCTTGCCAGGGTCTGAGGAAGGCAGCAGTCTGGGACTAGGAGCTGATCAGCTGTGGAAAGGAGAGTGGCATAGGAACAGGGCTGAGCATCAGGCTCTGAAACACCTGGATGTGATGAGTCATAGAGGCAGTTCAGCAGCTCAGCACTTTTAGACTGATCTATGATCTGATTTTTCTAGTTCTGAAATTTTGGATTTCCCCCCCCCCACCAGCATCTTTCTGAAACAACTCCCTTCTGTTTCTCTGCTGGTCCCAGGAGACAAACTCAGAGTTGCTTTGCTTCCTAACTTAAGCACTGCCCAGCTAAATTTGCTGACTGGGGACAATAATCTGGACAATCAAGAAGTAGGGATTAAATTCCTAGTCTTGCCACTGGACCTCAAGATGACATCGTCCCACAGTGCCTAAGCTTCCCCAAAGAAAGTTAACAATTTGTCCTTTAGAAGATAGTTTCAAACCTGTTAGTGAAAAACAATGCATTATTCACTAGTTAAGGCAGAAGCTGAACACTTATGCATTTACCTTCTACCTTAAGATGAATAAAAAGTATGGGAAATCAGTGTTTTGCTCAACATTTCAAAGTATTTGTCACACCAAAGCTTCTGCGTTGGTCAGAAGTAAACGCCCACTAATCGCGTACCTCACCGCCTCCGCTCCGCTGCCCCGCCCCAACCGCGCCCGCGCCCAGGCCACTTTCTGATTGGCTGAGGGCAGGGAAGCTCCGCCAACCGCGCCGCCGCGTTTCCCTCACGTCACGTGAAGTAAACGCCAGCTGGGCATTCTCGCAGCCTCCCAGTTACGTCACCCTGTGCGCGAGCCGGCGGGGCTGCGTCATACGTAGGCGCGTCTGCACGGTGGAAGCGCGTCGGGCCAGGCCCGGCCGGCGGCGGCGGCTCCTGTCCCCGGCACGCCTTGCCCCCGCAGGCGCCATGGCAGCCAGAGCAGGTGTGTCACGGAGGAGGGCGGGGAGAGGCCGCGGCCGGTCGCCTCTCCCGTTCGCCCTGCTCCGCCCCGGCCGCGCCGCCCCTCGCAGCTTCCACCCGCCGCGCCGCGGGCACCGCCGCCGGCGAGGCA
>NW_020450130.1:232076-264847 GCF_003343035.1 Apteryx rowi | reverse complement strand
TGGGTCAGTGCGAGTCGGGCGCGCTTCCGGGGCGGGGCAGGGCAAGCCGTGCAGTGCCGGGGCGGCAGCGGCCCTGCGCGGCGGCAGTTCCCTGCCGGTTTGCCTCAGGAGAGCCTGCCCGTGAGCGAGCCCGGGCTGCCCGGAGGGCGGCTGCGTCGTTCTGCGTTTGGCCGCAGTGCTGCTGAGGCCTCCGGGGGGGGCAGAGGGCACACGGACGGGTGCTCGCGGGGAGGGGGCACTCGCCAATTGTTGCAGTGAATTCATTTAAAAACAAAAGCCATTTGTCAGGTCAGCTGTGCTTTATTACATTAGTTTGCTGTTTGCCTTGTTTGACCGTTCAAATGATCGCTTAAGCTGTTGCTTTACTGTTTGCACCTTTATTTTGTTTGTATTAACGTCTGTGTTGCCTCATTTTTTACACCAAAACTGTTATAATTGTTCTTGGGTGTCTTGCCTATGTCTGCAAAATATCAGTGTCTCTAATGGGCCTTATGTGATAGGTCTTCACAAGCATCTTCAGGAACACTGAGAGTGCCTCCATTATGGTAAACTGAAAATATAACCTGTATAATTTGTAAATCTTAAGGAATGTCAGAGTTACGAGAAGAATGCCGTAAGTTAGGAACCACGTTGTCTGGGATAAAACTTCAAAAAAAAAAGTTCAGTCTTTTTCCATGTTTCAGATAGGCCCATACTGATGAGACATTGCTGGTGAGTCTGGTGACTCTTGAGCTGCTAATCTGACACCTTTATAATGGCAGGTAATCAAACTTGGAAAACTGATGAACAAAACTGTAAACAAAACTGGGAGTTCCTTTTGGCTTTAGAAAAAGCATAAAGCCTAAATATATAGGGCCAATATTTCCCATACTTGATGGTGAAAGAGTGCAAGTTTGTAATGCTACTCTGACTGAATGTTCACTTTCCAAGATAATCTTAAACTATGACTGGGCCATGAGGACTTTTTAGGTAGCACTTTAACACCACAGTGGTAAGTAGTTTGCAGTCAAGATTGCAAACATTGTGATTTCTTAACAGTGTTCTAGATACGAAGGAATACTGGGTACCAAATAACTCTTTCTCTTTATTCTCTCCCTTATGTTTCTGATCTAGTGGGTCATGTGCCAACGTTTTGAAGAGCATGGTCATTTAGGCAGGTAAATTGGCTCAAATGCTTCTTAGAAGATGTTATAGATGCTATATACCACAAGATGATAAAAGTGGCAGGCACCTGAAGGTATGGACCTTGGGTTAGGGAACATGCTATGAAAAAGAATCGTATGTTTCCCCTTCCAGGGTGCTCTGAAATTTACCTGTGGGGTGAGGGGAATTCCTGTAAAGAAATTATATGTTGTAACACCTCCAGGGATTTATACATATTGGTATTACTGTTGATCCAAAGGTTTTATTCTTTTTGAGAACTGTTTTCTTTGTAATAAATTTTAACCAGGAAGCAACTTGTGTACTCTAGTACTTGTAGGTAACACAGGCCTTATAAATTATGCCTGAAAGCAAAGGTTCTGTCATAAACATCTCTGGAAAAACTTGCTGTGCCTGTCTCTTGCATGTTCCCGAATTGTAAGCATGAGAACTAAGTTAAATTTCTCAAGGATTAATAGGGTGTCTCTGCAGTTTTAAATGCTCATTACTTGATAAATCTAGCTGTTCCACCAAAGGGAACATGTAGCTTGTAAAATTAAACTAGGTGTCTCTCTTTGTTTTATTATGAGTGTATCCTGAGGAAGAAATGTCTGGGCTGCAGGCAGCTTTCACCAGTATAACTATGACTAGTCAAATGCCTTTTGAATCTTCTTCTCTTTAACTGTTTTGTTTCTGATGATACACTTCCCAACTGCAGTAGCAAAACTAGCATATCCCACTCCTCTCCTCCTAGCACAGAACTGGGTAAGACCAGCTTATCTTTAGATGTGGCTATTCTAGTATATCCAAATAGACCTAAGTGGATATGAAGAATATTATTAATTGGTGTACATAAAGTGATACAAGCCCTCTAATACGAATTCCTCTCAGTGGCGTTATTCCTTGTATCAGGATAAACACTTTGTCTTTGTTAATCATTTATGTGGGGCTTTTCCTTGACAGACCTTAAAGAATTTAAGGAATAAATGAATAAGGAATAAATAAGGAAGTGCCTATGGGACCACATTATGGAGAAAGCTCCCATGCCCTTTATGAGAGGTCAGTGTGCTTGGGTGCCTCTCTGGAGTGCCTGTACCCTAATGCCCACAGTGTGGGGAACAAACAGGAGGAATTAGAAGTCTGTCTGCAATTACAGGGCTGCAATCTCATTGGGATCATGGAAGACATGGTGGAATAGCTTACAAGACAGGATTGCTGTGATGGATGGATACAGGCTTTCYAGGAAGGACTGGTCAGGATGACAAGGAGAGGGAGTTCTTTTATGTGAGAGCAACTGGAATGCACAGAGCTCTGCGTGGGGACAGGTAAGGGGTCAGCTGAGAGCTTATGGGTCAGCATAGTGTGCTGACCAACATGGGTGATGCTGTAGTGGGTGTCAACTATAGATTGGCGAGACTATAGATTCTGGCAAGAGATGTCAAGGACAGCAAGAAGGGCTTCTTCAAATATATCAGTAGCAAAAGGAAGACTAGGGAGAATGTGGGGCCTTTGCTGAATGGGGTGGGTGCCCTGGTGACAAAGGATGCAGAGATGGCAGAGTTACTGAATGCCTTCTTTGCTTCAGTCTTTACTGCTCAGGCCAGCCCTCAGGAACCCCAGACCCTGGAGGCAAGAGTGAAAGTCTGGAGGAAGGAAGACTTTCCCTTGGTGGAGGAGGATTGGGTTAGAGATCATTTAGGCAAACTTGACACCCACAAATCCATAGGACCTGATGGGATGCACCCATGAGTGCTGAGGGAGCTGGCGGATGTTATTGCTAAGCCACTCTCCATCATCTTGGAAAGGTCATGGAGGACAGGAGAGGTGCCTGAGGACTGGAAGAAAGCCAGTGTCACCCCAATCTTCAAAAAGGGCAAGAAGGAGGACCCAGGGAACTACAGGCCACTCAGCCTCACCACCATCCCAGGAAAGGTGATGGAGCAGCTCATCCTGGAGGCCATCTCCAAGCATGTGGAGGAAAAGAAGGTGATCAGGAGTAGTCAGCATGGCTCCCCAAGGGGAAATCATGCTTAACCAATCTGATAGCCTTCTATGATGGAATGACTGGCTGGGTAGATGAGGGGAGAACAGTGGATGTTGTCTACCTTGCCTTCAGCAAGGCTTTTGACACTGTCTCCCATAACATCCTCATAGACAAGCTCAGGAAATGTGGGCTGGATGAGTGGACAGTGAGGTGGATTGAGAACTGGCTGAATGGCAGAGCTCAGAGRGTTGTGATCAGCTGCTCAGAGTCTARTTGGAGGCCTGTAGCTAGCGGTGTCCCCCAGGGGTCAGTCCTGGGTCCAGTCTTGTTCAACTTCTTCATCAATGACCTGGATGAAGGGACAGAGTGCACCCTCAGCAAGTTTGCTGATGATACAAAACTGGGAGGAGTGGCCAATACCCCAGAGGGCTGTTCTGCCATTCAGAGAGACCTGGACAGGCTGGAGAGCTGGGCGGAGTGGAACCTCCTGAAGTTCAACAAAGGCAAGTGCAGGGTCCTTCACCTAGGGAGGAATAACCCCATGCACCAGGACAGGTTGGGGGTTGACCTGCTGGAAAGCAGCTCTGCCAAGAAGGACCTGGGAGTGCTGGTGGACACCAAGTTAAGCATGAGGCAGCAATGTGCCCTTGTGGCCAAGAAGGCCAATGGTATCCTGGGGTGCATCAGGAAGAGTGTTGCCAGCAGGTBGAGGGAGGTGATCCTCCCCCTCTACTCAGCCCTGGTGAGGCCACATCTGGAGTACTGTGTCCAGTTCTGGGCTCCCCAGTACAAGAGGGATGTGGCACTACTGGAGCAAGTCCAGCGGAGGGGTACAAAGATGATTAGGGGACTGGAGCACCTCTCTTATGAGGAAAGGCTGAGAGAGCTGGGCCTGTTTAGCCTGGGGAAGAGAAGGCTGAGAGGAGATCTTATCAATGTGTACAAGTATCTGAAGGGAGGGTGTCAAGAGGATGGGGCTAGACTCTTTTCAGTGGTGCCGAGTGACAGGACGCGAGGCAATGGGCACAAACTGAAACACAGACACTTCCATTTTAACATGAGGAAAAACTTTTTCACTGTGAGGGTGACAGAGCACTGAACCAGGTTGCCCAGAGAGGTTGTGGAGTCTCCTTCTCTGGAGATATTCAAAACCCGTCTGGATGCGATCCTGTGCAATGTGTTCTAGGTGACCCTGCTTGAGCAGGGGGGTTGGACTAGATGATCTCCAGAGGTCCCTTCCAACCTCAGCGATTCTGTGATTCTGTGATTGCCTGATCAGGAAGAAGTAGAAGACAAGGTCTTCTTCAGAGAATTGGAAGAAGCTTCATGTTCAGAGCCCCCAGTCCTCCTGGTGGACTACAGAGATATTCTCATATTTTCTCCCTCTGCCTCAAGTTGTATTCTATATCTTATATGATATTCTATCTATATCTTATGTATAGAAAGATATGTAAGATAGAATTTCAAGACACTGTCCAAGCATGTAGGGATGGGGTTAGGAAAGCCAAAGTCCATCTGGAGTGCAACTGGCAAGGGACATGAAGGGCAACAAGAAAGGCTTCTGTAAGTACATAAGTAGCAAAAGGAAAGTTAGGAAAAATGTGGACCTGCTGCTGAATGAGGCTGGAGCATTGAKGACAAAGGACACCAAAAAGGCAGAGGTACTGAATACATTCTTCACCTCAGTCTTTACTGGTAAAACCAGCTTTCAGGAATGCCAAGACCCTGAGACCACAGGGGAAGTCTGGAGTAATGTGGAATAGGATCAGGTTAGGGAATGGTTAAACAAATTGGACAGACACAAGTTCACTGGCCCTGGTGGGATGCACACACAAAGGCTGAGGAAGCTGGCTGATGTCATTGCAAAGCCACACTTGATTATCTTTAAAAGGTCATGGTGATTGGGAGAGATTCCTAAGGACTGGAAGAGAGCAGATATCACTCCGGTCTTGAAGAAGGGCAAAAAAGAGAATTCAGGGAACTACAGCCTGCTCATTCTCACCTCCTTCCCTGGGAAGGTGATGGAGCAACTAAACCCTTGATGCCATTTCTAGATTTATGAAGGACAGGAAAGCTATTGGGAGTAGTCAGCATGGCTTCACAAATGGGAAATCATGCTCAACCAACCTGATGGCCTTCTATGATGAGGTGACTGGCTTAGTGAATGATGGGGAGAGCAATAGGTGATGCTGAGCAATAGATGATGTTTAGTCTCCCATAACTAAAGGCAAGCTGATAAAGTACAGGCTAGTTGAATGGACAGTGAGGTAGGCTGAAAACTGGCTGAACTGCTGGGCTCAGAGGGTTGTGATCAGCAGCATGAAGTCCAACTGGAGGCCAGTCACCAGTCTTGTGCCCCAGGGCTCGATACAAGGCTGATACTGTTTAGCATCTTCCTTAATGACCTAGATGGTGGGATCAAATGCATCCTCAGCAAGTTTGCTAATCGCACAAAACTGGGAGGAGTGGCTGATGCACCAGATGATTTTCTTCCTGTTCAGAGGTACCTCAACAGGCTGGAGATGTGGACCAAGAGGAAACTCAAAGTTCAACAAGGGGGATTGTCAAGTTCTACACCTGGGGAGGAATAAGCCCATGCACTAGTACAAGTTGGGGATCAACTAGCTGGAAAGCAGCTTGGCAGAAAAGGTGGTGGATAAGTTGAACATAAGCCAGCAATGGGCCCTTATGGCAAAGAAGATACCATCATGTATCCTGGGCTGCATTAGGCAGTGTTGCCAGCAGGTCAAGGGAGGTGATCTTTCCCTTCTACTCAGCCCTGGTGAGGCCACACCTGGAGTGCTGTGTCCCTGCTGGGGTCCCCAGTACAGGACAGACATGGACCTGTTGGAGTGAGTCTGGTGAAGAGCCATGAAGATGATTAAGGGACAGGAGCATCTGTCATAGGAGGAGGGGCTGAGAGAGCTGGGAGTGTTCAACCTGAAGAAGAGAAGGTGTGGGTGGGGAGGGGATTTTACTGGTGTTTATACATATCTGATGGGAGGGTGTATGGAGAAGTGGACCAGACTCTTCTCAGTGGTGCCCAGTCACAGGATGAGGCATTGAAACATAGGAAATTCCACTTGAATGCAAGAAAACAGTTTACTGTGATTGAACACTGGGACATTTTGCCTGGAGAGGCTATGGAGTCTCTATCCTTGGAGATATTCAGAAGTAGTCTAGACACAGTCCTGGACAACCTTCTGTAGCTGACCCTGCTTTGAGCAAGGGGGTCAAACCGGATGATCTCCAGAGGTCCTATCCAACCCAAACTATTCTGTCATTCTGTGAATTAAATAGTGTGTTTTCTTTTAAAAATAAGCGGCATACTTGGTCAAAATAATCCATCAAGTTGCTTCATGTAATGCAAGTTGTTTGTGTTTAGCTTTTGCTGTGCATCCTTCATAGTACAGCCTATAGTGACTGCACACTGAGAAAGAGTTCCTCTTGCCAAGCAGGGGATGTAGCCCAAAACACCTTTTTTTAAAAATCTTTTGAAAATCTGGTTTACTTCGCCACCAGGGACTATTTGAAGTTCACAAAAACTGCACCAGCCTTACTTGACTTTACAGCAACCTGTGCTATAATGGAAGTTAGGATTCTGATCAGCTACAGAACCAGAGTTTTAAAGTTGTTGAATAAGTAATCCAATTTTAAATGGAGATCATATGTTGCCTGTTAATGGTTACTTCAGGGTTTTCTCTGCTTTATTGAATAGAACTGTTCATTGTGTCCTTCAGAGTCTTAGAACTAGCAGAGCTGAATGTCTTCTCAGATGTCTCTACAGACAATTCAAATCAAGTGTGGGTTCAAGATCACAGAATCACAGAATGGTTGAGGTTGGAAGGGACCTCTGGAGATCTAGTCCAACCCCCCTGCTCAAGCAGGGTCACCTAGAGCACATTGTACAGGGTCATGTCCAGACAGCTTTTGAATATCTCCAGAGAAGGAGACTTAGCAGCTTTTTGCTTAGAGCCACCTGGTTCATATTTCTAAATCACAGATCATAAATCAAAACTGTTCCATGATTCTGATTTTAAACAGGAACAGAAAGGTTCCCCCATTTACAAGCAGGGCGTACTCACCCCACTGTAACTCCACAGAAATCCATAGGGATAACCTTCCAGTATGGAACAGGAAAAGGAAGAAGAGAATGAGCAAGTATTTAGCCGATGATTGTCCCTTTTGGAGTGGTAAGAGCACCCACTGCACTAGCTTCTTCAGGAGAAAAAAAAATATCTATGTATAGAAGGGCTAAATACATCATATGTCCTCTTGATGTTATTAACAACACTAAGCATAGCAAGAGCTGTCAAATATTTCCACATCTTCCTCTTCATCTTTCTCATGGTTGAGTTGCCTTCTCCTCCATTCTGATGGCACTGACTGAGCCAAGCAGTAAGCAAAAACCTATCGTTTACTGATAGGGAAGTGGTTGATGCAATAATCTCTGACTAGAAACAATGAATGGAAGTGGCTCACTCCTTTCCCACCTCAATGAGCAGTGGCTGTTTATTTTTTAGTTCATTCATTCAATTTTAGTTCATGAGAACTGCTGCAAGTCCCCTTTAGTGCAGATTTGCTGTCTTCCTTTGTAGACGAGGCTGTAGGTCATTTAACTGGACCCAGAGGTCAAGGTGCAAAAACAGTGACTCAATTTTCTTGTCACTTAATTTAATCCTGTGATTAAAATTGTTAAAATTATCTGTTGCTTTCTGCTACAAGGAAAAGCAGGTAGGAAAAAACAGAATTTATAATGCTACTGAGTTGTGTGGGATGTTTTTGTTTTTTAATCCCCTCCTTAAGGACCTCTCCCAGCCCCCTTGGTGATCTGTATTTTATTAGTATGAAAATAGACCTTTCAGCATTTGAATTCCTTAAAGTACTTAATGGGAAATCTAATGTGTAAAAATCCTATTTATCTTGAGATTTGCAGCTGGAATGTGGTACTGGAAGAGGTCTATATCTGTTTGCTTCCCCATTTAATTTGGTTTTAATTAACAAAACATGCAGAGAGAAAAGATGCTGGTTAGTCAGGTCCTTGAGACTTTTGCAGAAAATAGTGTGTCTCTGTGACTGTCAGATACAGCATTTGTCACCTTTCTCCTTCAAATTTTATGGACTTTGCTCACATGTAAGATACTGGGTGTTGTGTGAATGATCCACTAGTGGGGGGGAAAAAGCTGCATTATTTCCATGTTCTATCTTTTCTTTATGTAGGAAAGGAGAACTGAGATATAATACAGTAAGAAAAACAGAATGATGGATTCAGAAGGTTGTGCCCCAATGAA
Source organism: Apteryx rowi (assembly GCF_003343035.1). NCBI lineage: Eukaryota > Metazoa > Chordata > Aves > Apterygiformes > Apterygidae > Apteryx > Apteryx rowi. Next base: position 256,432 of record NW_020450130.1, on the reverse strand, counting down.
TTCAAAGCAAGATCTAAGTCATCACATAAAGGCTACATCTGGTAAACATTATCTTTGTGGCTATTGTGCTGCCTTCACAAATATAGCCGTCACTTTTCCCATCCAGAAGGTCCTTTTTCGACAACAGCTGTATGGCTTGAAAACAAAGGACGCAGTACATCAGTTACAGAAAGATGGAATTAGAAATCTCTATCGTGGCATCCTTCCTCCATTAATGCAGAAAACGACGACTCTGGCTCTAATGTTTGGGTTGTATGAAGATTTCTCCTCATTGCTCCATAGCCACACAAGTGCTCCTGAGCTCTTCACCCGTAGCATAGCAGCAGTGCTTGCAGGGACCACTGAAGCTCTTCTTACACCTTTTGAGCGAGTTCAAACTTTGCTTCAGGACTACAAATATCATGACAAATTTACAAACACTTACCAGGCTTTCAAGGTACTGAAAGACTATGGTATTAGAGAATATTATCGGGGTTTGGTACCTATTCTGCTCCGAAATGGACCCAGTAATGCACTCTTCTTTGGCCTACGCGGACCCATCAAACAATGTCTGCCTGAAGCAACTTCTTACAGCGCTCATTTGGTCAATGACTTCATCTGTGGAGGGCTGTTGGGTGCCATGCTGGGATTCTTATTTTTCCCAATGAATGTTGTAAAAGCTCGCATGCAGTCTCAAATTGGTGGTGAATTTCAGTCTTTCTCAAAAGTTTTTGTGAAAATCTGGCTAGAACGTGATAGAAAACTGATCCATCTTTTCAGAGGAGCCCATCTGAATTACCATCGTTCTGTCTTGTCCTGGGGCATAATCAATGCAACTTATGAATTCCTGCTGAAGCTGTTATGAAAAATACTGTCTACCTTTGCAGTCCTTCTGTTCACTTGGTATTGGCACACCTGAGGTCACTTAACCCTGGAGAACAGATTAGTTTATGAAACTTTCTATGAATAACATGGAGTATCATGAAACATAAGAGAATTCAAGGCAGCAGTTACTTCAGTAAGGAGATGAGTGCCTGCTTAGTGTGAAAAGTAATCTTGGCCTTTGATATTTATGGGGTGAATGATGGTGCCTCTAAACCTTGATGCAATTAAGACTCTTTGAAGTTTTTATGCACTGGCAGTTCAATTTGGCCATAATGGAGTTCCTAGACAAATGCAAGGTTTAAAACAACAACAAACTTATGCATTAGTCCAGTAGCTTATTCCATATCACTTCCACAACTTTTAACACTCCCAGTGATTGAAAATGCTTCACTGTGTGCATTGTAGAATATGAAAATCAAGGAGGGCCTGATGAAAGCTACTTCTCTTGCTTGATTTACTTCAAAACCTTTTTATAAGAACTATATTTTCAAATGTTTGGGAGTTCTAAGTTATCCTTATAGTTTAAAACTTATGGAGGAGTCCAGATGAGGATGACTGACTTCTCAAACCTCAAACTTAAATTAAGCCTACGCAATCTGTTCTGCCAACTACTTTACTGCTTGGCTTTAACATGAACTGTTCATTCAGCAATGTAAAAGCAGTTACTGAATGTTTAACTTCAGTGTGAGCTGACCCCAATTCAAAGTGGGATTGTGTACATGTATGTGTGTGCCTTGATGTGAAATGGGAAATGTGGAAAGAATGAAACAGCAGTTTTACTTAAAGCTTTAAAGTGTCCTTCCTTGTTAAAAATCTATTTGTGAAGATGGCATACTTGATTCTTCTGCTTTTTTTTTTTTTTTTTTGATTGGTTTACCTCCGTGATCTACAGCCTTTGTGCCCAAAAGGTGGCTGTTCTTTCTGTAATGTTAATATAATAAATAGTTCAGCTTCCCCTTGTTGTGAAAGTAGTTCACAAACAGTTGTTTTGTACTGAGGTATCTTGTGTTTTGCATTTTGCAAATTATTTTTGTTTCATTTGGGCTGTGGTGTAATTGTGGCAGTTCTATCCACTTTATGCATACTCTGAACAATCTGTAAAACAGAATTGTACATTGGCACTGATGAGATGAGATTTCTGGGTATAACCACTTAAGCAGAGGTATATAAGTATAGTGGAGATGATACCTACCAGGAGACAGCCAAAGAGGACCTTAGATGCAGCCAGATAGGAGAAATACAGTGTTTGGAGAAGCCCTTAAGGACTTCTGTAGGCTTGAATGCTAGGAAACACTTGTGGAAATGTGAAGTATTGTCTGTATTATAGACTTGGGAGGTGAGAGAGGTAAGACTTAAAGCATTAGAGAAGAGAAGAGGACAGCAAGTGTGACCAACAACCAGATGATTGTCTTAAAAACTATTTGATTCTCTTTGGGGAGAGGGGAGGAATTCCCCAAATGTCATGAAATACTCTATTTTGGGGGTGAACAGGAAAGCTTTCAGAATCTGTTCTGAATTGGTCTTTTCCTAAGCTTTAGAGAGGCTATTACATTTATTATTCATGTGCTGTACCTGTCCCCAGAGATCAATTCTAAACAGTACATTATGGATATAATCATAATATAGGACCTAGCTTCACAGTCAAAATGGCCAGGCACAAGTGAGCATTATTTTTATCTCAGTGTCGTGATTATATGCATTTAAATAAAACGTCTGTTGAATGTTTGTTACTTGCAGAATCTGATTTTTGCTAGTGTATTGGTTTTTGTAATCACTCCTTGATGGAATAAAAAAAGAGTAAATCCTGTTTCTCTTGTGAAAGATGCTATATGCTTCTCTAATTTGGGGAAATCTGAGTAGTTAAAGAGAGTTTAACATAAGCCTGCCACTAATTCCTAATGTGCATTACTATAGGAAAAAGAGTAAGTGCAGGCCTTATCTGTGCTACTCATGCTTAATATTTCACATGTTTAGATGGAACACAGTGAAGGTGTTTCATGATAGAACTATGCTTAAGTATAATCTTTGTGTTGTAAAATTCAGTATAAGTAAAGGAATCATATGCTTAAATTATGGATGTTTTTGTGTAAGAGGACAGATAATTATCAGTGAAGAGAAAGGTGTATAAGTTTTAACACAACAAGGCTAAACACAAGTTGAAGGGATATAGAATATGTAGTTTACTAAACAGCATATGTTGCCAGTCCTAGAAGATAACACAAAGGGAATTGCAGTGCTTCAGCTAGACTGAAGACAGCTTGGTTCAGGTTAGTTTCAAGATTGTTATAACCAAGCTCACTTACTTCATACTTCAAAAAGTTGGAATATTAAGAGTGCAACTGGTATTTAGCATAAATTTAGACTGCTATCTAGCTAGGACCAGGAAGGATGAGATCTTCAACCTAACCACTAGCTAGCAGCATTTCTGTGTTGTATAGTGCAAACAACAGTGTTACTGCAGGTTAGTGTGAAGGAGAAAGTTTTACATAGAGGCCTGCATGACCTCAGTTATCTTCCTTGGCAGGTTAATACTTTTCCATGGGATAGCTCAGGCATAAGATCCTAAATCTTTTGTTGACTGTCACCATCATCGCTGCATCCATGCAATATATCAGATGCAAGCAAAATGCGCTTTGTTACCCTTATCACAACAACATCAGGCCATTGTGGAACAGCTGAAGAGTTTAGGAACCAGGTGCAGCCTTCTGTAAAAATATGCTGCCAGCAGCTATAGCCAATCTTGACCAACCTCTATAGCAAGAGGTTCACTGTGATCACTGGCCTTTCTTCTGCTGTTCCTGGGACACTACAACAATCATTTCCTGCTAAAGAAGGGGATTCCACTGCTAACAGAAATACTGCAGTGATGAAGAAAAATGGTTAGAATTTGGGTAATAACCACTTTGAGCAACGGTCAGTAATATTACAAAATACTGCTCTGTCCATTTGAGACTTATCTCCATTCTGAAGATCTACCTCTTTTAAGCCAATTGAGTCTGAGCAACTGCAACTGCCTTTTAAGTTCAGTCAGTTCTTAGTTGTTTACATTGAGAAAATAAACAAGGTTATTTCATCTTTTGCATAGAAAAGAAGTAAACTAATATAAAGGAGATGTCAGTAGCTTTCAGCAGCTCTTAAATGACAGCATGCCTGGAAAAGGTATGAAGCTTCAGTAATAGCTATGCAAAATAAACATCATGTGCCAGTTACATGTTGTGATATGCTGGTTATTTTTTCTCATAGAAACTAATGCTATTATTTATCTAATTATGAGACAGCTTTCCTGTTGTTTATTATGAAACATTTAATGAAGGGGCAGGGAAAGCCACATGTGCTTTCAAGACTGAAAAGTATTTTTCCAGAGTCAAGATAGAATAATCTGGATACAGTACATTATTTTAGACAGGGTAGAGACTATTTACCACTGCCTGCTTTGGAGGTGTGCCTCAAGAACAAGGCTTTCTACAGAAAAAAGTCAGGTTATGAGTCAAGTTTCAGTCTTATCTCATTAAATTTCAAGGGAACTCAAAAACAATACAATTGGGACTGTGCATCAGTAATTGCCTCTATAGAAAATCAGGGCAAGAATGTGCTCTTTTCTCAGCTGCTTAGCTAGAATTTGCCTTCTCCCCCAGATCCACCTTCTGATTTAAACTCAAGTGTCATGTTGAGCAGAAGCAGCTCAGGAACACAATTGCTCCTGCTTGCATTGTGACCTCATTTACTGTAAACACATCAGCAAATAGTTGTGGCATGCAGAATACGTCCTAAGTATGCAGTGATGCTGGGGACACTTCTCCAGTGCTGTTTTCACTCTAGCTAGTGGCAAATGGCTTTACTAGAGCTCCACCCATTGCAAGTGGAAGTATAATACTGCAGAGAGCAAATGGAATGTCACATTTGCAGGAAAAGGTAAAGATTTCAGAAAGAACAGGGTCATTACCAGAACACTTGCAGTGCCTTCCTTCCATTCAGAGTCAGGGTAGAACTGCCTTTAAAACAAAGCAAAAATAGACATTGTTCCTAGTGGGTTGTATTCCTGCTGCCCATTTTGGCAAGCAGAAGACCCGCAATTTAGTTTGTACCCCATTTAACAGTTTTGGGTCTGTCAAAGCACAACCTGGAGAGAGAGAGCAGTGTCAGGCATACAGGCAGCTTCACAACAAAGATTCAATTACACCTGCAGAAAATGACAACTGTTTGAGGCAGTCTTTTCACACCAGACAAGAATAAGACACTACCTCATACACACCTGTCTCCCTCTGCTCTGCCATGGGTAATTTTCATTTCCAGTTTTACACTGTTCTATTTGAGCTGACATCTGCCTGCTCACAATTGCAAAACTTCAGCAAAATTTTAAGACCAACAATGCCTTTGGTATGCAGCTTTCAAGGGTTTAATGTTGGAACAAAAGGAGCTCTGTAAACCATAGCTAAGTCCTCAGTCAACAGAATGATCAACCACAGTCTTACTTTGTCATTATCATACTAACCTCAGCATATTACTTGCTTTCTAGGCTTTGTGAGTCAGCTGTTTCTTCTTCCAAGTATGCCTGATGTTAAGGACTGTAGTAGACTGATGGAGGAATCAGACATGTTAGATACCAGGTTGTTTTGTTCTAAGTACTCTTTTTTTTTTTTCTTTCTTAGTAGTAGGGAGTGGGCAAGAACCAGTAAGCACCATAGTGGAGAGCTCAGTGCAAGATAACTACAAGAGATTTTAAATTCACTGAATTATTAAATGCTTAATTTATTATGCAAGCAAGAGAAACTGTCCACAAACAGTAAATTAGTATATGGCTGTAAATACAGTATATTCAGAACAGTTCTGATACTTTTAGTATTGCATTAAAAGGCTAAAGATTTTACTATGAAATCTCAGGTATTTCAAAATATTCTACATACACAATTTATTTTTGTATTAAAAAAAACAACTTGCACTTGGTTGAGAATACTTAGTGCTTAAAAAAAAAAAAAGCACCATCAACTGATATCAGGAAATGAAAAGGTTTATTTTTCCTCCAGGACAGAAATATTATGGACACTGTCAACTTTTTCCTTCTATTCCAATTTTGTAAATTAGATTTTTCTTAACTTTCATTTGGCAAGTGTATTTTTGATGTCAACAGTCAAAATTTCATAGAGCAACAGACTTGTGTTTTTTGCTATCAGGCCCCTTCTTCACATCAGTATTACCTAAAATTCCTTTACAGGTGACATCTACATTCTAACTCTGGTATTAGGCAATAAAAAAAGTGTCCTTACCAAGACTCCAAGCCTGCAAACAAACCCTGGAATGAGGGGGGTTGTCTAAGTCACTGTGCTTTTTCCCTACCACCAACTGCGTTTTTGAGGCATACTAGCTACATTTTCCCCTGAACTAACCATGTCTGACAAGCATACTGATTCTCCATGGCTGTATGTGTATGTGTATACTGAAATACACAAACATACCTAATACAGAGAAAGTACATATACAAAAATGTCATTTGGTAATCCCATTAACAGTTTCTTCTTTCTCACCCCCAGAAACTAACAGTGCTGTAGTGATTTAAAAACTGACCTCTAATGGAATATTCAGAAAATGCATTTAATTCCAATAAGAACGGTCCCTAGACTATTACAAAAGGTTAACTGCCTTCAAACATACTAGTGTTGTTACAGAGATCTTACCATGCAGCTTATCTGCTTCTGCTGATCAGACATGCTGAGAATGGAAGAATTATTTTACTACAATATTTCATGAATGTGAAACCATGCATTTATAAAGCATATTACATGCTTTACAGTCAAACTAAGTTCTATCTTCAGTAGAAATACTGTAAAATTTAGCAAGTGGTGTAACACTTGAGTGGTCTAAAACAGACCAGTGTAAAGAGAAACTGGTATAAACCACTACTGCATTTTGCTATTAATGCAAAGTTCATAATTCAATCTATCATTTGAAACATTTTCTTGTCTATGACAGCTTTTTGTTTTTTTAAATAGTTCTTCCCCTTTGAAGTTTAAGGGCTGATAGTTAAGAATTTGCTTTTTGATATGTAGCAGTAAAATTTTTTTTTGCTATCTAGAAATAATCCAAAGCTCACCCACAAATTACTTCATTAATTCAGTAAGGCAGGATAATACAATTTAGAAAGACAAAAGCTAAAAATCATTCCCTCCCCCAAGATGCAACTGCAAGGCATATCAGTTATAATACTGAATACAATTTCAGGATAACTGTTAGGTGAACCTCATAGGTAAAATATCCTAGCTTTCATTGAAAACTTCCAAGTATTGGTGCAGAGGAGTAATCACTCACAACTTAAGGTTATCTACTCATTTTAATTCAAACTTATTGCATACTTAATCAGAAGAATTAGGCAACATTCCTAATAGTTTACATGGATGGAATCTGTTTTAATATAAAATGCACCTGCTCCTTTTCATGCTGTACACACTACAAAAGCATCAACACATCATCARAACCCTCAACCAGGTCAACTGCTACCATCAGTCTCACACTTCTCAATGGTCTTGGTTTTCAGAGCTATGACCAAATCTGGTTAAACTATCACTCTTGGTGCTCTGCACAGTATGTAGTATTTAGATGCAATATGACATGTGCCACTTTATAGTTTCAATTCTTTATACAGAACAGTTAGTGTCCAATATTTCAGAACAATAATCTTATAAAAAACAGCATGTCATGAGGTAGAATTAAAAAACTAAAACTCAGTACGTATTAACAGGCATAGTTTAAAGTCACAAGCAATCTACCAGTTCAGGGAATTCTGATAGTCTTACTAGGAAAAAAAAAAAGAAAAGAAAAAAGAAAAAACAGCCATGAAATAACCAAAAACTGTTTTGACTTCACAGGTGCTTCTTAGCCTCCAAAATGAACATGTTTCAAGTCTGTGAAAATAGTATTTAGGAGCTATTCAGAATGTTTCCTACAGTTCCTTAAATGATGCTTAGTAAAACATTACATAAGCTGAGAAAGCAGCAGCCTATAAGAAGAGGTGGCCTATGGAAAAAGTCCTCATGGTCCACAGAATGAGAGGCTGGAGGAAAAACAGTGGGTTTTTGGGGGTATTTTTTTTGTTTGTTTGTTTTACACTGATGGGCCTCTTACTCCATTTTTAATGGAGGAGAGCAGAGAAAAATCTACGTGTTTGTATAGCCACCTTCCATTCTGATTTCAAATTACTTCAGAATCTATCTACTTCTCCTGGGTTGATCACAGTAAATTTAACACTTCCACTGGATTAGTTTCAAGAACACAGTATCCAGTGTTTTCTCCACACACAGATTTTTTTTGTGTGTGTGTAAACAGCCTGTTAATTAAAAACACCTTGCAGTTAGGCTCCTTCTTTGCATAAGAAAATTGTTTTCCAGCACTGTCATTATTACTTGCACACTTCACTTTCAGTACTTTATGTCACAGACCAGAAGAGTCTCTCTCAAGCGTTTCTAATAAACCAACAAATCCAAGCTGCCTGCAATTTAGATTTGGGTTTGCAGGCTGTAATATAATACACACATTAAAGGACATGGATGTCAATGGAAATGCTATATAACTAACTGGTCTGGGTAGGCTGATGTATTTCTACACTACTATACAAACTTTATTATGCAGTCACTAAGCCCTATTTTTCATGACTTGGCCAATTTGCTTGGAGAGAAGAAAGTACCTTTTTATGAATAGCTTCTTACAGTCTTCTGAAAGCACTTACATATTTAAGTGTTTGAACTCAAGAGTCACGGTGTTCATTTTCAAAAAATAGGGGATATCCCTTAGTTCATGACTTCCCATCATAAACGGGAATTTTGAGTGTAATTTTGAGTTCAAGGCAGTAGTTTCAGCAATAGGAGAATTGCTCAGAAGATGTATGCTATGGGACATTTTTAGTGGCTGAGAAGATCATGAGCAGACCTCTGCATTTTAAGTTAACTCAGGACATTTACTTAAAGAAGAATTCTGCCTCCTCCAGCTGGGAAGACATTCTACTGAGAGACAACCACAGAACAATTCCATTAAAAAACATGAGACTATAAAACTTTGGACATTTATCCAAGAATAGGATGTGTCTCAGTTGCAAATATTCATCTATTTCCATTTAGTCCTTTATCACTCAGTTGCTGGAAATGATGAAAACCCAAGGGAGAGTAATTAACTAGTCCAGTCCTCAGATTATCAAATATCCGATATTAAAGGCTTATTATTAAAGAAATTCACCACCAGAATTAGAAAGTTTAAGATTAAGTTTTTCTCACACTGCAGAGAAGCCTTAAGTTTCAATGACTCCTCCACCAGCACCACAGAGAACATTACCTACATAAATTCAAAATGACATCAGAGGATTGTCAGCTTTATGTATTTCCAGCTATTTCATCTTCAGAGATGTCTACTTTTTCCCCAAACAGTAAACAAACAATTTTTGCAAAAAGATGCAACAGTCAGCCTTCAACGAGCATTTTCTGTCAAGCTGCAGATACTGAATCTAAATACCAAAATATGATGATCCTTTTTAGGTAAAGCTTCCTGTACAGTTCAGTGTATGTTTTGTCAGTAAAATCTTAGTGAAATATTCAAAAAATTACCTTAGAACCTGCAAGTGGTGAGAATAATATAAACAGATATGTCCAGAAGAGACTGAAATTACCTTCACCAGGTTAGTTGTATTAACTCAAGGAGTAAAACTTGGCATTCATACTTAATATGTGAATTAATGCTAAACATTAACATTTTTCACATCTTGTAATAAGTCCAGTTAAATCCAGATAGACCTTACTTTAGACAGAGTATGCTTTTAATCTATTCCAACTGACAATACATTTGAAGTGCTTATCTGATGAAGTTATGGACACTTCCTAGACCAATTCCTCTCATAACAATAGTGTATGCAAGGTACAGAAGAACATTATGTACTTGGGATATGGCTTTAGTATCAGCTGAAAATTCTGTAGACTAAGTGTCAAATATGTTATCAAGGTTTATGTTATCAATGAAGAAAGCTTCCCACAATAAAAGTGACAAAACCCCAGTGGCTAAGGAATACAATTTGCTCAGAGGCCAGCTAACCTTCCATTCTACGAGAAACATTCTGAAGAGTTAATTTGCAGTGATTACATGGCAAGATTTTTACCCATTCAACTCTTGTTTCCCTGCCCCAGTCTTCTACTAAATTCTCTTGAGGAAAATGCAGCTACATCTCCATCCAGAATCTTTTCTTTCTGGCAGTAAACACAATATATACAATTAAGGAAAAACAGCCTAAAAAGATTTTAACTACAGCAAAACATTACAGTAAGTTTACTATGTTTTCTAGCCAATCACAAATAACCAAATTCGTATATAAATGAAAATGTTTTCTTTTTGTGGCAGTAACTAATCTAGTATGCACAAAACCAGTTCCATTATCTAATAATCATTGTATAGTAGTTTCAGCAAGAGAAAAGGCCAAGCAAATGTATGTGAGGAAGTCCAGTTCCTCTGGAACAAAGAGGTGTCGTACCAGTGGGACCTGGGTAAGTTTTGGCTGAACTATTATCCATACTCCATTTACATTTCTTTCAGAGCGCCCACTTTAAGTCATGTAGAAATGAAAGATGAACAAGCATTACTGGGCAGACCAACCAGAAAGACGACGCAATGGCACAGAATCAGCAGGAGCAGAGGTCCGCACGGAAGGCTGAAAACAAAATGCACGGAGCCTTACTTCTGGATGCAGTATCAGAATGCATACAGAGATGGACTGGGAACTTGCTTCATTGTTATGTTCACAGACCATAGTAACTATGATCTTATCTGAATTTACACAATTTCAAAAAGAACACACTTCAACTAAACTGAAGTAATTATTAACACAAACATCTGAAGTTCCTGTTGATGTAAGGATGTGCCTAGAACTTTGGCTGATACAAAGAAACACGTCCACTAAGGCACCCCGAGGCAATCTGACAGTGTGTTGGAGAAAACTTTGTTGTCAGCACTACATCATTGTGAGAGTAGAGGGAACGGATTTCCTGTAAGGGACCAGCTTCTTTGGGCAAACAGTCAACAAGTTCGCTGCACTGTGTGTCAAATCCCAACAAGCGGATCCCATAGCCATGCGGGGATGAAATCATCCGACCATCAGGACTGAAACAAAGTTCTTTTATGTACCCCCGGCCTACATTGGCTTCTTCAATGCAATGAGTCAATCGCAGAGAACAACGAGGTGAGACAGGGCGCACAGGAGCTCCTTCCTGGAATTCATAGACACAGGTCCACTAAAGAGAGAGGCAGAGAAAAGAATATTGAAAGAATGTTCAAATACTCATTTACTCTTGCTAGAGATAAAGTAAACAGAGGAATAGCCACAGTTGCCTATCTACTTTTGATAAGCATTTACTACGAACCATTGAAAATAGATTTGTCCCTTGGCATCTTTTCCCCTTTAACTGTTTTGCATAGACAGTTCAATTAAAAAAGTAGCTTTGACATTAAATAAGTGAGCTATCAGGTTCGTCTGCCAGATGTAATCTTTCAAATCTAATTTTTAACTGGAAATAGTAAAGCCTAATCCTTTTGACAGGAGTCTAGTCTAATCAGGTAAACACTTAAAAGAAATGTAGAAAAAAACAGAACTCAGCCTACAGTAATTTACAGTTGTTCACTGGTATTTTGTACTCTTAACTTAAAATGGAAAAACATCTCGCAAATGACAGATATAGATTTTGAAAGAATGTTATGAACAGCTCTATAGCCAGTTTGTAACATTAATGCAGAATGTAATCATTTAACTTCAAACCAAATGCAAATCCATTATTACAAACTAAGTTTACATCATTGTGAAAGATTCAGACAGTGTTGAAGATTTCCAGCTATAAGACAGAAGAAATGTTCTTAGTTCTGTTCAATGTATTCTGTTGTAGTAAACACAATGAGAACACACACCTTGTATGAATGCTCACAGAAAAGATTAAGGTAGACACCAGGACTGTAGGAAATAACTAGGTCATTTGTCAGTATTAACCCAATCTAATATTTGCATTTGCAAAAAATTCTGTGTTGCATAATGGTTTGATATTAAGTTGACAGTGTCAATAATGAAGTTGATAATAAATCTGCTAAGTTTCCACTCGGTTGTTTATACCAGATCTGCAGAAAGCTAAAAAGAGTGGCTTTTTTCCATTATAATTCAATTTATGTCAACTATCATATTAACTAAACTATTTATCACTCACTAAGTATTCAGAGAAATCTTTTTGTTGTTTTTTTTGGGCAAAAACAAATATAAAACCCCAATGTCTTTGCAGACTAAACAGAGATGTCCGAACAACTGTCACAATGATTTTGAAATAACCTTAAGAGAATAAGATGGTCAGAAAAGCATTGTGTGGTAGAATCCAGATGTTCTGAAGGTTCTGGCTTGGATTTAAGTTATAAGTGAACTTGAGTTAACCTGGAAGCTACTTTTTCAAAAGCAGGTGTTCCCAAACCACAACCTTCAGGCTCTTGCTTTTTCTACATAGTCCATGGAAAAAAAATTTTCGTTATTTCTGAGTGACTGAAGTGTATTATGTTCAAATCTATAAATGTGGCAGTTTCAAGAAGATGCAAAAATATGCCATAAGATTTTTCACAGCAGTACAAAAGCAGTCTCTAAAAAGCATTCATCAGCACAGCAAGACTACTTTACCCTTGCGACACTGATGGACAAAAATATTCTGAAGGCATTTGAGCAAAAACATTCTTGAAGGAACTTCAGAAGAGATGGTCTGCTCAACTTACAATTACAGAGTTGGGTATTGGTGAGTGTGTTTTGTGTCTTTTCCAAGTACCCTCCTTCCATTTTCTGACAGGTACCTTTTTTTTTTCTCTCTCTTTTTTTTTTTAATCACATAGCTGGAAGGACAAGTACTGTCTGAAACCTTCTAATAGAGCTTTATACTTTAAGAAGTATTCTCTGAAAGAGCTAGGCATCAAAAACATAAATGCAAAATACAAAGTCTTACAGGGAAGCCATTAAAAAAAAGCTTCATAACCTCAGTGTAAAATTATTTCATTTAAAAGTGCATTAACTAATTTATTCAGATTCAATATTTACCTGAAAAGAAGGAATTTTCAACATAGTTGTATGATCAATACATCTTATTCAAAGTACCTTTTAAAAAAATATTTTTGTTTTACCTCCTGGTCATCTGTATTACTTGAGCATCGCAGAAGTGTAGCCCACCCTTTTGGATGGAGCTGCAGTGATGTAATGCAGTTCCCACGGTCTCTTTCTCCAGGAACTTCTGGTGTTAAGACCTCCAGACTATTTCTAGGTGATCCACCTAAGAAGGGAAGTCAACTTTAAGTGTAACGCACTCTATTGATTCATTTTCACCTCTTTGTTCAGTCTACTCTGAGATTAGTCAAGCATGTGAAGCTTGCATCAAACTGCTAGGAAAGACTGTATTAGCTTTATGGAAGTATAAATCAAAAAAGAGGTTATACTAACAACTGAAGTTAATACTGAGGGCTCAGTCTTGATTCCAAAGACCCTTTTTTAAAAATCATCTCCAAAGACCAAAGTTAAAATTGTCTCATATCATGAACTAAGTCAGGGATAAGCGTCCACACGTAAACTTTTCATTATCATTAAAACAATGTTTGAAGAGTGCTGTTCTTGTAAGGAACTACTGGTTATCAAACCTGCATGATGTCCCTTCCAAACTCTTGTAAGTCTATCGAGCTATTTGCAGTTTGCCTCCTTTCTACACTAACCCATAAAGAGATTTTTGCAGATAAATCATACCCTGGGGTCCAGATAATCATAGTCGAGAAAGAAGGAGGGTTATCTTACAACTGTAAACAGTTAAAGCTCAACACTATCTTTATTTTAAAGTGGCAAGTGAGTTACACAAATACTTGCCACTTTGTCCAAGTTCATGCTGACTCTCTGAAGGGGCATCCAAGACCAGACCCAGCCTGCTAAGCACAGTTTCATCGCTTTTAATAATTTGTATTTAGCTAGGATTTGCTTTGTAAATCAGAACTTCACAAATAATTCTGCCAACCCTTAAGAACCTAACCAATTATCTACTCTTTTTCCATGCTATCAACTCTGCATAGAGAAACAACAGAAACCTAATTCTATCAGTAAGGCAAACAAATAGCAGAACACAGCTATGAGGGCTAAGTTCTGCTGTTTTTTTTTTTTTTTTAAATGAGATCATGCATGTGAAATTTGTTGAAGGAAAGAAAAAAAACAAAGAAAAGACAGTATCTCTGCATAACAGAGATAATGTACTAATACAAAATAAATATCTTCTTGCCTTTTTTCAGACTTCTTGGGAAAAAAAAAAATTAGATCTCCAGACTTTGCTGTGCAGTGCTATTTATTGGTTTTACAAAAATCATAGCAACACTTTTCTTCTAAAATCAAAAGAAACAAAAATGCAGTTTTTCACTATTATACTCTGGCCTCTTTTGGTTACAAAAAATCAAAAGTCCATGATTTCTTTATTTGACCCACCTTCTCGCTGTGAGGACCGTGACACATGTTTCTCAGACAGTGGGCCTGAATCATTCTGGTGACATGGTGAACCAACAGCTCGAGGACCAGATGAACTTGTAGATGTTGTATCTGCAAAGAGCATCAGCCACATGAATATAACATTAAGAATGGCCTTTTTAGCTGTATATGTCCCTCACTTAACCTTCCTTAGGAATGGTAAGTAAAGCCTTGAGAGGGGGGAAGGAGAGGGGTTCATCTTCTTAAGAAAACACTTCAAAAAATTGCAGACAGCTCAATTTATAGCCTAAAAGTACCATTATGTTTGTGCCTCATACAAACAAACTACCAGCGCAACAAACTATTGCAAATAACAGGCAAATTCCATTCGTTCCTTCTTATGCACTGTCATTACTAGAAGCTGTAGCATAAACTTCTCCCCCAGGCCACTCCTTTTATATTTAGACACCCCAAATGGCAGAGTTTCTAGTAACTGCCCCTATTTTGCTTTGGCACTGCCACACAGCAGGATGAAACAAGCAGTAAAATTTCAGAGCATGTGATTCTACCAGGTCTGCCATTGAGAATAATTACAGCACTACACAACAGTCATTAGTAATTGTTGGAGAGTATACACATCCAGCTCATTTACATTTCTTTTATTATAGGACCAAGGATGTTAGATAAATAAAACTAGAGATTACCAGCCTGAGGTGACACTTTCACAGGCTCTACCTTCTGTATTACTGAAGTCTTGGTATCAAGAATCACCTTAGACACTTTATTCATTGACTCAGAATGTGTCATACTACAATACAGATGTATGCAACCCTTGAACAGAACAGCTACCATTATCAGAGTTCCTCTTCAGAATCTGACTCCACCTCTAACTTCTTTTGTTAGCTAGGAGTATCACATACACCACCTCTACCACAGAAGACTCTTACAGACCCACAAGAGCATTCACCTGAGCCTGATGTAGTTCTCCTAGCTCTTAAAATTGGGTAGCTGCCAACCTCTAAAGATTTGTTCAAATCAAGGTCATGCAAAATCAGAAGATATCCAGAGGAGGTCGAGATCAACATCTTCGAACAGTCTGGTGTCAACCTCATTCTCATAAGAAAGCGGGTGTGAAAAAACTTCTTGTGAGGACACCCATCCTCTGTGCACCTGGACAGCCAAAAAAAAAAAAAGAGGAAAAAAAAAGGCTGGAATGAACTCCAACTCTAATCCCTAATAATGTCCAGAACCGTTCAAGATGTTCTGAGCATCCTTGTCCACCCCAAAACTCCTTTTGTGCACTACTTTCTATCCTACTTAAATCAGATTTTAATGACATGTCAGAAGTCACATTTTCATCCTGCCATAATAATGAAGACACAACATTTTCAGAATGAAAGAACTGAATTTTGGAGTCTCAGCAAATAAATAAAGTCCCCTTCTCTTTCTACCTGCTAAACAATTGCTATATCAAGGCAATGCAAACTCTTTACAAGGCCTATAAACTAATCACAGTATTTAAAAATGTATTATGGCATCCTTCAATGAACAGCATTTCCATCTTATGTAAAAGAATCCTATCTTTGCCTGTTCTAGAAATGTAACAGCACACATACACACACGTACCTGTTTGTGTCCCAGATGATCACGTTTCCATCAAACCCTGATGTTACTAGTAGTCTTGTATTGGTATCATACTCAATGTTCTTAACCCAGCTGGTGTGACCATGTAAAGTACATACTTTTGTATTCAGCTTTCTTAGATCCCAAAGTGCTATTGTAGTGTCATCAGAACAAGTTGCAAACAGTCGATTATCTAGAAACCTGCAAATTGGACAGAAATACATCTATGGCTGCTTAGTACCTTCTCTAATTTAAATGTTTATAAACTTGGATTTAAGTTAATTTGGAAAAAAAACACAGAACGACCAAAGAGATTAATTTATAGGAGAATGTTTGACAATAAAACTTACAGTTCTGCTAAAAAAACAGAACTATGCCACCGCTTCATATCCCAGCATTTCTAGGAATGAACCTACAGGAATGTAGCAGATATACAGAAGCATAGCAGGGGATTTCTTTTTCTTTTTAAAGAAATAATTTAAAGATTGAACAGGAGACACGCTCACACAGAATCCCTGTGGTAACTAAAGCAGTTACCCAGCTGAACAGTATTCAATTTTAATTAAATTTACCATGTCTGAACGAAGCACAACCAACCTATGACTGGTCAGTTTTTAGATCACTGACTGGCAAGATATTCCTATTGACTGGTCTGGCAGTCCCTGCAAAAGGAGTCTGATATCCTAGACTATACCTAAGTTATGTCTTTAGTCTTTCCTATTTTTGCCAGATCCCTTTGGTACTCTGGATAGGCAGCATCAAAAGACACAGCAATCCTATACTTTCATTTCAGACTAAACAAGATCCTAATGGCCCTTGATAAATTAAAATCATACTTTACTTTTCAGTTCTAACCACATATCCACCCTCATTCTTCCCGTATTATTCTTCAAATCTTCCTCCTTTTCCCACCACAGACATAAGCTCCCTCCATTCAAATTAGATCTTTTTTGAAAAGGTTGCTTTTGTTACTCCTGTTGGAAGTCCCCTACTGTTTTCAAGCCTTGCTGCTCCACACAGTACACATCCCACCAGCTCAGCCAACATACTTTGTGTCCAAGCTTCCTTAATTAACTCCTGAACCCCTCAGTTTGAAAGAGTCTGCCTGTTTTGCACCACATATTATTACTTAGCACTTCATTTTGTCAGTTAGGAAAGCAAGCGGAGGAAGATCTTACTGGATCTTGACATCACTACAATAGGCAGAACACAGCATTTGTCCCAAAGCTTGTGACGGAAGTTGATTAACGAACCTACTTTCAAAAATGTCCTGCCTTATTGGCTTGTGGCACAGAGAATTGGTGGAATCTCGCTGGAAATATTCAAGACTTCGCTTGACAGAGACCTGGATAAGCTAATCTAAGGACCTGTTTTTAACAGAAAGTTGGAACAGATGATTTCCAAGGTCCCTTCGAACTTACACTTTTCATTTACTCTGATTCTATGATCTGACCACAACTTTGCAGATACCTGAGACAAATTACACTCCTGTACAAAATACCCCAAAAGCCAGCCCCATGTTTCTTACACAAGATATACAATGCTGCTTTTTTAAAGAGAATTAATCCAGCAGATAGCTTGGTCTATATATTACTCACCTGACTATCCACTTGTTTTACATTACTTTGCTTTCTTGCAAATGCTTACTAGATTAAAATCTGAAAACAGTCATTGTGTGCATATTTCCCTAGAATCTCAAAGAAATTTAAATCTTTGTCTGCTTGTCCTCTGCTGCAGAGCACCTCCAGCTTCACAAAACCTTAGGAACACTGCTCATTGTAGCTACAGCCTGAAGAATGTGCCACATAAACCTACTGCAACCAATAAGTTTTTGTAGCACCTTGGACAGTCTCAGTCTCCATCCTAAGGCAAGGGGCTTAGCTCCCACTTTTTTTGCCCTGCCTTTCTCCACCTTACAGTGTGTTTGAATTCAGAGGCAGGCACCTAAAGCTGGTCTCTTCAAATACACAAATCCAGATACACACAAAGTGCAAACAGAGAACTGTCTAGCATGGGAATTCCAGAATATCTTTGAAAATCTCAGTATGTTAGCACATAACAACTGCAAAAGTGGCAGAGACTACCTAAATTTATGCTCTTAAGAGTTAATAAGAAGTGGACTCTTTCACTAAAGATGTGTACTTGAAGATTAAGTCCATGAAATTCTTTTCAACTCAAATGACTCTGTATCTCACAACTTAAGTTACAGTTCTGCAGGGCTATGCTACGCTTTAATGCAGCAGTGAATGCCTCTGTATATATCACTCCATACGCACCTGCAGCACTTTACAAGACTTGAGTCCATGCTTACAGAACAGAGGTAATGACAGGTACACTAACGTCACATAAGGAGACTTGGAAGATGAGACAATGGTAAAGGCTATGGGTTGTGTTAGTTAGATTGCTACAATCATCAGATTAAGTACTTAATATAATCAGCTGATAATTGTTTACCCTGATGATCTCCAGTCTTCAGCCAAAACTCAGTGTACATACCACTCCAGCTGGAAGTCATTTGAGGGTAAGGATCAGATACTGAATTAGGGATATATTAAAAAAACAAAAAAAACAAAAAACAAAACAAAACAAAAGTTTGCCTTTGACTTCAAGGTATCTTGACAGCATGACTTTACTTGTCAGCTAGTTTTTATCTGTAAGTTAAGCACATTTAAATGAGAATCACTGACAAAACATCCAAAGAGCTGAATTTTCACAATAAAAGAGCAGTTCTCACTATCCTTTCCTCTATCTGTGTCAGCTAGCCCCAACATTCACATTAGCCTCTCTGGAAAGGCATCTAACTGATGTAAAACTTCAATTTCTTCTTCTGAAACGGACAGGCAGTTTGTGAAAAGCATCAGTTTATCTCAAGAACTCAGGAGGCCGTTAATACACCACATTTTATTCAGCTCCTTTGGGGGGAAATGCTCAGAAGGCTTCTGTAAAGCTCTTTTTTTTGCTGAGCAGAAGTGTGAACCTGACAGCTGTCAGCAATTTCACTGCACATCACAGTGATTTAAAGAAAGATAGTCTAGATTTGACTGATTAGATGCTTTCACCCAGATGAAGCTCAGAGAAGCTGAGTGAAGGGGGGCTACAATACTGTTCATGAGTTAAAAAACAAAAAAACACATTTCAAGTTTAAATATTTATCCTCAGTCCCAGAACAGGTAGAAATAGCACAAATAAGGAAAACCATCACATGACATGTATTCATAATTTGGGTTCTTGTGTTTGCCAGTTACCCTCTTCATCCTGAGAACAAGCAAAAGGATTTAAACCATAAAGGCCTGAGTTTAAGTTGAATGCAGAAGCCATTTCACTTTCCCAGCTCTTCAATTTAATGCCTGCATTTCAACCACCCAATCATTGTTTGGAAATTTCTATGTATCAATGGCAATTACTCTCACAATCCAGCAATTCGACTGCTGCCGGCCAAACATCAAGAGCAAAAGGAGATGTGGAATGACCTGCCCAGTGAGGGCTGCAACCTAATCTCTGAAATCAGAGCTCAGTTAAAACCCTTACAACATGTTACTCCTTATATTCCAGTTTTGTACTAAAACTAATTCAAAACATCAGCCAAATTTCATACAGATGTTTGACCTTTCTACAGTCTTGACTTATGCTTTAAACATAAACCATACAGTTGCATTCTGATTTACTGTGTTCATTCAGGGCATTCTGAAGACTAGTTAAAACAGCTGATAACATCTTGAATAATCTTCCCCTCCCATAAACTGCAGCTCCTCCATGAAAAAGAACACCTGGCTGCATTATATACCACCACTATCAGATTCCTTCTTATTCCCCTTCTAGCCCTCCCCACCCACAATTGCAGAGGAGAAGGAAATGACACAAAGCAAACTGCAACCTGATGGCTATACAAACCCACTCCCCACCAAGAAAGTGCACACAAAGTTTATTATACTATTATAAAAAAAACACATCTATAGTAAGGAAAAATTAGGCCTTTTATTCCCTTATGGCTTACCTGATATTATTTACACAGTCTTCATGAGCTTCAGAGAGAGTTTTAATGTGCTTTGAAGATATTGGGTCAAAAAGCAGGACTTCAGTTTGTTCACAAGCAACAGTCAGCACTGACCTGCAGAAGAATAAAGCAAAAAAGAAGCATTTGCATTTAGTAAAACATGACATCTATGCCTCCCTAGCTAAACATCATTCCCTAACCTCATGGAAAAAACACTTGGGTTGTTATCTAGCTTGTTTTTTTATTCACAGTGCACAGAGCCTACAACAACATTTATATTTTTTCAATTGCCTTTTTCTAGATGACTTCTTTTAAGCACCCTCTAATTCACAAAAAACACATCAGAAAACAGCTTGTTGTTTTATTCTTTCGGTTCAGTTAACTTCTCAACCTCCTTTTCAAGTGAAACGATGACCCTTTTCCAGACTGGTTGTTGCAATAAATTAATGCACAGCTACTCATTCACTGGACAGACCATATGATCTTTCAGTTCATTGTTTTAAATGCAAGATGACTGTTTTATAAGTGCTGTGTACTTCATAAGATCCAATGACAATATTAGTCAATTCACACAGTTAAGTTTATTTACTTCACTTTTTAAAAAATCTTATTTGAGTGTAATTATCCCATCAATACAGTGCTTTGTGTTTAAACTCAGTCATTCTTGTTGGGAAAAGAAAAAGAAAAGTTCTGGCATGAAACCTGCCACCTTGTTCATATGCACACATTTGCTGACTGCTGCAAGAAGGAAAACAGCAGATGAGGGTACCCGAGAATAAGAGGAAAGGAATTCTGTTCTCAAATTCTACTGCAAATTTCCATATGACTGTGTCCATTTTGTGGTCTCCCTTTATCCATTCACTGGAAACAGTTTTTTGGGGGTTCTGAGATGTTACAGTAATTTGCATTTCAGAGTGACATCATCAACTGAAAGGCTCTGTAAAATGCAACAGTCTGATAGAAGCCATACTTAAACACAGAAGTGTAGCATGCGCAAGTGTTAAGAGTACTGGAATGCTGGTCACATGTTATGAACCAATTATCTGTAAGACACCTTGTGAATAATTCACACTCTGTCACTGTATTAGCTCTAATAAAGAGAAGATCAACATATGAAAACAACTGCCTCAATCTGCATCTATGATCAACTATGACAGTATTCCRCACAGATCTTTACAGTTTTTTACCTAAGCTACAGGACTACTTCATATCAGGCACCTGGTGCTGGAAGTACAATGATTTGCTTCTTCAGGCTAAACAGGAATGTTTGCTCCTCTCCTTCCATAATACTGACTTGCATGACTATTCACTTTGGCATCAACCCAAAAGCAGCATAAAGACAACACTCAGTCTACGTACTCAGAAGCAGCAGAACTTTTAGACCAAATTGAAAAGAATTTATCAATAATCTGACTATTCAAGGAGCTTTGCCAAATGCATTTTTCTAAATCAGAACAGCATGAAGCCAGCACCTGCTCAAGGCAGAAATGCAGTCCAAAGGTTTATTTAAAATATCTGGCCACTTCACAACTCGGTCATTTCTTGCTAAAACTATAAGAAGTTTAGATGTAGAAGTTAATTTTTAAAATAACAAGAAGTCAGGAGGATTGCTATCAGACATCACTTGTTATTAACTACACAAAAAACAGAGTTCTATAACACTGCTGCATTTAGAAAACAAAATAACTTTTGTCAAAGAACTAATGCTCAGAGGCAGCAATAGCAAGACATTGGCACCAGTCTAAATTTGGCATTAGCAGAGAGTCAGGCTGGCAGAGTGGCTAATGGTTATCCATGCATTTTAAGATTAATTTGGCAACGGCCACCAAAACAAGCCATTGTTACTATTCTAAGGACACAGAAAAGTCTGGAGCAAGACCTAACATCTTACTGCATCACCAATTCATTTGCAGAGAACAGGCCAGCTTTTATGAACTATGCTTTGAAGGACAT
This sequence comes from Apteryx rowi, assembly GCF_003343035.1. Classification (NCBI taxonomy): domain Eukaryota; kingdom Metazoa; phylum Chordata; class Aves; order Apterygiformes; family Apterygidae; genus Apteryx; species Apteryx rowi. Next base: position 234,530 of record NW_020450130.1, on the reverse strand, counting down.
TACCCACTGAACAAAGCACCTTTTCTTCCCCATATGAAGACAAGACTCTAGGTATCCATTCACAAATATCAACAGCTATTGAAGACTTCTCCCAGGAGATGAAAATCAAAGACCTTTTCCAGAATACACACTACTCATGAATGAGAACAAAGATAAGTTAATAGAATTCACAAAGGTCTCCAATAGGCATAGAAAACATCAGCAGTTCACAATTCTGGGAGGTTGTCCAGATTCGCATTAGCTTATCCTAGTAAATTAATACTTACTTGCTTTATATATGTTGAAATGGCCTGATTTTAAATACCGCTAACATTACAGTGACAGTTAAGTTTGGCCTGCTAAAATAGTGAAGCTGACCTAAAACAAACGTTAAGTTCCCCCAACACTGCAACAACTCTGACCAGAACTTAACAGTTATGGCAAGAGGATAGCATGCCCCACTAGTCCTCCTCAGCCAGCCAAATGAGTTCTTGAGCAGCAACTCTCCATAGGTAGGCCAGGTCTAGCTGGTAATGCACAAACAACTCCAACCCCAGCCTTGGTCCTGGAACAGTATTTTGAGGAGGCAGAAGCAGCTATGGATGGACAAGGAATAAGAACACAGCAGTGAATCTAATCAGCACAGAGTCGAAGAAAAGTAAACAAGGTTTGGGTAGTTTTATTTGGTATTAAGATAACAGAAGCCCAATCCTAACAAGTCTAATATCACTTCTGGTGTGTTGGCCCAAACACTCAGCCATCCACACAAAGTGCCCAATTAGGGAATACATTCCTTTCCCACAAGGATCTTTGGGCTGGATTCATTTTCAGCTGGGTAAGGTCCCTAGTCTAGCTTGCAGTGCAACTTCACGAGCATCAGGCACAAGCATGGCAGGAAGATTACAGAATTATACCTTTTGATAGAAACTTGCACAAATAACTTTAAACTAAAGCACAGTTGTGCAACAACTGCAGTCTACACTTTTTATACCAACATAGCATATCTACACATGGGTATTTTTCCTCATATCACTGTAGCTAAGCTAGAAGAACTTCCTAGCCTAAGAAGACTTTAGCCTCTATGCCACACAACTGAAGACAGAACACAGTGCTTTGGGAAGCTTATGTTCCAACCTTAAGTACACTTTGCTGAGGAGCTATAAAATAAATTACCTTCCTGCAACAGGACAACTGCTCAGGACTGGCTTTGATAATTGCTGGAGCTTAACTTTGCCCTTCTTTGAAAAATAGAGGAGCAAATTAGAATTTGAATAGTGGCATTACGGTGTAACCAAGGCAAATCCTGTTGGGCACTGACGTACAGGGAAACCAGAACTCTGTTCTGATGAAAATTCACTGAAAGCAGAAAAGCTGACTAGTTGTCATAGGTAAGATATATTTCAACTTTTGAACTTTTTGAAAATGATGCTGCAGGCCACTCCAGGGCACACTGTCCTTCTACCAAGAAAATGCAACAAGAAAGCATACAATATACAATTATTATACAGACATCTCAGAACAGAGCAAGCTAAATTCAGAGTTGCTGTGCCAGTACTTCTCATTATTTTAAATGTGCCCAATTCTCACTTGATCATATGTTTAATTTCCATGTCCATACATTTAATGTGCATACTTTTATGCAAGTCTTGAGAAATACATCTCCAATCTCATTTGTGGGTGCAGGGCCACAAAATTCACATAATCTTAAGCTAAAAAAAAAACAAAAAACAACAACAAAAAAACTCCTTTCAAAACCATCTCACAAAACAGTAGCAGTTTAGCACTCTGAGGACATCTAATATGAACATTTTTGCTAGTTAGATTAAGCCATGATTCCACCAACTTGTTCTCATCCTTATGTCTCAGTTTATTTTCTCCCCTCCTCCTGAAGAAAGGACCTGAAGGGACTGACAAGTATTAGCAAGTATTATAACCACTACAGAAGCCACCTCTCTTTGCCCCATCTCTTCTGCTTTATCACTGCTGTTCAGCACCTACTGTTTGTAATAAAACCACTAGCCTAAAATGAAAAAGCAACCAGACGACTGAAAAACGTGATAGCTGTGCAACTGCTAGCAAACACTGGCAGCGGAGAGGTGTAGTTGCGTCACAGCACAGCACTTTGTTTCCACGCAGCCACACGCACAAGCCAGGCCAGGCTCTGCCCCGGCGGCCGCCCCGGCCCGCACACACCCGGGCGGGCTGCAGACCGGAGCTCAGGGCGCCCCTCTGTCGCAGCCCCCGCAGGGCCCGGCCCGGAGAACTGAGGGGGGGAACGGCGCGGGGGGGCCCGGCGGGCCGCGCGCAGCCCTTACCCGTCGGGCGAGTACTCGAGGTTGAAGACGGCGCCGTGCGTGCGGGTGCTGAGGTACACGGAGTCGGCAGGCTGGATGGAGCTGTACAGCCCGGTCATGGCGCGGAAGATGTCGCGGGCCGGGTCCACCGCGGCGCCCCGGCCCAGGCAGCGCCCGCGCA
>NW_020450130.1:118207-231696 GCF_003343035.1 Apteryx rowi | reverse complement strand
CACGTGATAGCACGGCCACCGGCCTCCCCCCTCCCTCCTCGAGGCCAGACCTTTGTTATTTAAAAAAAAAAAAAAAGCTTCAAGCTCTTCACAAGCCCTTGGACTCGGGCAAACCCCGGCTTTAAAGAAAAGCTCGCTAAATACCGCAAGGCACGGGATAAAGTCCTGAGGACACTTTCACTCCAATACGGGGTTGTCCTGGGCTCTGCACCTCCACAGCACATCCCGCTCCTGCTCCCAAGATACCTGCCCAGGGATTTGCCACTGAAGCCACTTAGAGCTGGCTCAAAACCTCACTGACCAGACATCAAGGCCCACTAAAATAAACATGCACTCACCCAGGCTGTAAACAGACTTAGAAAAAGGAGAGTGTATATCAGCTTCTTCCCAAGCCTCATGTAAATGTTTGTCTCTGATAGTTAGCAAAAAGTGTATATTATCTATAGAAATACAGGCAGCAATAAAGCATATTAGCTCTAAAATTACAGAGATGATAAAGTTGTGAAACACCTTATTTATAAACCACATTCTTACCCAGGCATTTGTTATTCACTTAAAGACTGTTGAGACCAAAGTTACAATCTTGCAGCTGCTTTACAAGCACAGAAAGCACTGGAATCGCCACGTGGTTGAAAAATTTCTCTAGACTTCTGCACACTGAGAAAAAGTGAGGCTCATCCTTCATGGTTACAATCTGGTACTAACTTTTTAAACTTTTAACACATGCAGAAATTAGCCGCATGAGTTTAAGAAATGAGATCTTGATCAATCTCTTGCAGATCTGTAGGCACCAGAGTATAGGGTTAGGCACGCTCGGGTTTCTCTTTCTCCTTCTCCTCCCGGGGCGTCCTGCCCATGGTGTAGAATTCTTTGTTTGGGCGCAGATCAATATAATGAGCTATGCGATTAGACATAGCAAAAAAAGCAGAAATCATGCCTATGTCCCAGGCATCTTCACGGTCAAAACCTTGTGCCTCCAGCTTCTGGAAATGCTCTTCAGTGATGTTTTCAGCTCGGCAGACTGCAAGGGCAAAGTCCAGCATTGCCAGTTCCCGATCACTCAGGTCAGCCAGTTTCCAGTTCACAATGACCTGTGGAAAGGCAAAAACCAGAGAGCTGTAAGAAGCACAGATGGAACCAGCAAACAGTCTGGGTGGCTTACCACCATCTTATCTTCGTGAGGCAGAAAGGTGGCAGTGTGCAGGCTCTTTCACTCACCAGCTGAACCGGACACCATGAGACAAAAGGTATATCTGTTTTACTCCCTCTCTCACATGCGGACAGTGGAGGAGTTCTGGGAATGGGACCCAACACCATCGGGACACTGCAGTCCTCCTCCGGCAGCAAGTTCCTCCACAAACTCAGGTTGAAGCAGCAAAGGGCATGGGCAATAGCTTGAATGCTCTGCAGAGTGACTGACTGTCCCTGCATATTTCTTGGAGAGTGGATGAGGATGCACAGATCCCCCCAACCCCTTCTCCATGGCTAATCCCAAATTCACGGCTGGCTTATGATCACACCTTCGATATCAAGCTGTGCATTTTGTGTCATTATGATAACACAGCACCATGATGAAGTACTTCTTTGTGGTGCAGGTGGTCTAACTACTCACCAACAAACAATAGTAAGCCAGGTATTGTATTAGGGCCCCAGCCACGTCTAAAAGCTCTCCTCTGTCTGTGCTGGGAACCACAGACCGAAGCATCAAAACTTTAGGTGAAGAAGCAGACACATAAGAGAAAGCCATTCCTGCCTCCCAGAAGTATATGCAAAGCAGTTGTGGCACATGACGTTGTTACAGCACTGACCTGGTCAGCCAGTGCTGGCTGCTTGGAATATATCCGATGAAGTGCTCCATGTGCAACCACGCAGTAGGGACATCTATTCACAACACTTGTGGCCACAATTATGAGCTCTTTGTCCGCCTTGCTGAGCTGCCCTACAGGGAGAGCAAAAGATTTGGCACATTTTGTTATTAAAAAAATCCACCGACACAATATCACTGGGGAAACAATAAGGGCTCTCAGTACCAGCTGCTCATAGAACAGCCCAGAGGACAGAAGTCCAAGGAGTGTGCAGAGACCTCCTAGACAACCATCCAAGGGACCAATTTAACTGGACATTTGCTCATGAGGCACCTTGTTAGGATAAAGGACGCATGACTTGGTCAACAGAGAATAACAGTTCTACCTAACAAGAGAACTCAGTGGAACAAAAATACTAGTGCACCAAAGCAGGAAGTTTGATTGGTACTTCTCTGTATATGTCTCAGAGTCACACGGCTGAGAAGGTTGCAGCCTGTTCTCTGCATGGCTCATTTGTCATTGCTGCTTTTACAGAGAACGGCAACATTGTAAAACCTACCAAGGAGGTTACAACAAGTAAACATTATTTACCACTTTCTAAGGCAAGAACATGAAGCAATGACAAACAGGAGCAATGACTTGCTGCAGGACAAGGGATTTGAGAATTTTTGTTGACCACCAGACAAACAAATCCCAACTTCTAAGAAGTGTCTAGCCCTGTGACTTCTCTAAAGAAACCCTGTAAATGATATCTGTGCTGCTCAGAATCAATACTAGTAATTTTCACAAACAGCTTCACAACAGAAAGGTGCAGAGGATCAGAGGAACTTACCTGTCTATATATCAGCACTCATACTCTTCGCCTTTCTCAAGATAATCATCAGCAGGTTATTTTTGAAATCACACTTCACAGGGAAGGTCAGAATCCCTTCCTCCTCCCCACAAAAGCTACTACTTTACTGGACTTCGAAGATATTTCCAAAAAAACAGTGTTTTGCAAAAGCATGAAAGATATTAGTAAAACCTCCTGGCTAGAAAGGAATCAGAAATAGAGGGCTTCTTACTCTGAAAYAGATCAGAACCAGAGATGGCAACTCTGTGATGCTTCAGGACAGGTGCTGGAGAAAAGGGTGGAATCCAAGATAGTTCTATTCCTCAAGTCAAACAATAAGCAAGGATGGGAATGAGAATAGCAAAACAGATCCTCTTACAGCTGGGGGCATGGTTTCACACCAGCAGCACAAGCAGAGTAGAAAGTAGAGCAGGCAGAGTAGGCAGCCTGTCCTTTCTTCCTGACACAGAGAATGGTGCAGCAAGTCAGCTCTGCCTGGCCTTTTTAACCCCAGGCTAAAAAGTTTGAAGATTTATGCAATACGAGCAGAAGGTGGAAGCTGCAAAGCAGTTCCAGCCTCTGCCAGCTGTTACTATGAGCTGAGATAAGGCACAGTGAGGGAATGCAATATACAATGTTAGGGAGGTTTTCAATGTCAGCAGGTTTTCACATCTATGACGCAAAGGGCAGTTTCAAGGTATATTGTTTACCTGTGTCTTTGTTCATAATGGCATTGTAATAAGCGAAGAAAGCTCTGAATTCAGCAGGTCGATGAGACATGGCTTTGAACACATTAGGCAAAAATCCAGTCTGTTCAAGGAAAAAGATAAACAAGTCAAGAACTCTAACGTTAATGCACAGTGCAGCAAGCAACATTAATGTGTTAGGCTTAGGAAAAAAACTGTTAGCACAGCAGTCCTGGAGAATCTCCACAGTCCTTGCACTTTAAGCCCATTTATAAATACGACTGACAATGAAATGATGTGCTTCATAATTAGGTATTGCTATGTATTCATAGAATGAAATCTGCCCTGCTGATCATCTCCCACACAAGTAATGACCACAATCATATTCCCCTCAGGCAACTCTCTTCCAAAGTGAGAAATTATCATCTATTTTGTTTCTGCCTGCACAGAAGCTGCTATGTCCATCTGATCATCCTAGACCTCCCCTAGTTCTCCCCCTCCATACAAGATTACAGGACACAAGACAGCATCAGCTGAAATTGAATGTCACACAGTTTGAGATACAGGCATACCATGGATTTATGTGCTGGTCCAAAGATGTGGCTCTGTTTCATTTTCTGTTCTCTCCCTGATGCTCAGTTCATCTCTTTGATGGTGCACTAGGCTGCCACTCCCAAAGAATCACTTGCTGTCTCTCCTATGCAAGATCAAGCTAATACTGAACACATGTGTGTCTGGGTCCTACCACTCCATGTTTATCTGTATGGGATTTCAGCTGCTGTTTACTGCCTGGCTGCCAAGCATTGGGCGATCCTATGGCAGTTCTATTCAATCAGTTTTTGTTGAGATTCTGGTGTGTCTGCAGACTCTACTGGCTTACTGGCTGCTATTCTTCAGGATGTTTCTGAAAAAGTAGAATAGTTCAGGTCTGACAGACTCCACTGGCAATCTTCCTCCACTGTCACACAACTGACTGTGTATTCCTCCTATCCCACACATCTGTTTGTTGTTAGTTAACCAAGGGGACAGTCTTCCCTCTTAAATCATGACTGATTAATTTTTTTAGGAACCTTTGGCAACACAGGTTGGTAGCAGTTCTGGTAACACAAGTCTGCTACATTGATTAGGTTCTACATCTAGGTCTTTGCTGAGACCTTCAATGCACTGACAGAGAAGAGTTTGCATCACAGTGTATGAAAGCTGTGCTGGATCTTCCTCAGTCTATCATATTTACCTGTGAGACTGCTGACTCCTTTTGTTATTACACAAATTTCAGTAAGATTACTGTAACTGTAACAGAGCAAAGATACAACAGACTGGCAGGAACTATAGGGATGGAAGGACCAGCATTCCCCTCTGAGGAAGCTCTTGGAAGAGAGAAGTCTCAAGGGAGTTGCAGATGGTGGAGTGTTTTAGCAATCAGAAAGATGTGTGTGGAGTGAGGAAGGAAACTCATGTCCAGTTCTCTGTTGTTTCCCTTATATCAGCACAGTGGGGCATTTGGCACACTGTTCTGTTGTTCCACCCTGAAGCCCATTTAGCTTTGGGGAAAAAAGTCAAAGCACAAAAGAAGAAATACCTCTTAAGCCTTTTAATGCTGTCATCTAAAGAGCCTCCCAAAGGTTACAGAAAAAATTCTCTGTGAAAATTATTAATTATTAATTAATTATATTAATTATATATAAATTAATAAAATTCATAATAGTGTTGCAAGTGAACACAGATGCTCTCCAAGCAAAAAATATATATATATACGTTGGAGTTCCCACTACCCCTGTGAGCCGGAAACAATCTGAAGCAACCCACTAGCCTCATGGAACCAGAGACACTTAAAATCCTCTGCACGACTTTCAGCAAAATCCCCATCCTTTAGACTGGAAAGAACTTTGCAAGAAGTACTGTTCACCTCAGTCTCGTATCAGGTTTGTGTTAGACCAAACCAGACCAGAATCTTTCTTTTAAGATGTGTGACCTATTCACATTTTAGACCCTTTCTGCTGAGAGGATTTTGCAGCAGAACACTTTTACCTTCATTTCTACTTCCTCCATGAGCTCCACAATATCATATGGCATGTCCTTCTTGTTGGGTACTGGGTACCGTCCAATAGGTCTTGCAGAGCTCTCTTCCTTGGTGCTGTATGCATGGCTCAGGGCTGCCGCATGGGGCCTTCTCTGGAGTCCCCCCGACGCTAGGTGAGGCAGATGCTAGTGAGAATGGAGGGAAGAAAATGTGTCATTGGGAAGGAGTTATCATCTTGGTAGTCTGGGAAGGGAGGACTATTTCTCAACTACCCTTGCTGTTATCACACAACTCAGGGGCACCTCTGTCACTATGAGCCACTCTGTGCTCCCTTAGCAGGGCAGGCAGTGCACTGGAAGAGGAAACCCAAGCCCAATTCCTGGCTTTAGCATTGAGCTGCTGCGCAGACATCAGGCAAGCGTGACCTCCCAATGTTTCCCTCCTGTGTACCTGCTTTGTCTGGTAGGCAACAACTACTGCTCCTTAGAGTTCTCACTAGTCAGGAATCATGCCCCTTTGCACCAATGCTGAACCTGAGGGATTTCCTAAGCATAAAGGCTTTTTTCCAGCTGCTCTTCACACAGCAACTTCACACAAACATCTAACAGTTGCCCTGAGGATCTCCTTCAATAAGGACAGCTCTAAGAATAGATTCATGTCTGGGTTTTTCAGTCTTCTTCCAGGCAAAGCAGCTTCCCCTCCTGGGGTAACAATTAGCAGTTGAAACCTGAATGGTATCAGAATTAGGCCTTTTAGTGTCCTAAAGTAAACAGTATTCCTATAGCAAAACAACTGGAAAGGGTTTGGCATTCACAAGACTCTGTACCATCCTTTGTAATGCTGCATTATTGCAATAAAGGTTGTGGTCTTGCAGCATCTAATAATATAGAAATGCTTCATTCCTAGGCTGTTCTTCAGTTGTTTCTGAAAACGCTTTGCAAAAGCAGCTTCATCCTACTGATGGAAAACTGAGGCTGAAGGGTGAAGTGACCCACACCAGGTCACTCTTAGACCACCAGCATAGAAATAGGAACAGAACCCAGATGTCCTCTTTCCCTGCTTGGATGGTACCACAGACAGTCTTCCCAGCTCTCTGGCACACAGCACAACAACCTCGAATTTTCACAGGATCACTGCATTATCCTCAATCACCCCATGACCACACAGAAAAGCACTGGCTTTTCCCACAATTTTCAGATAAATGTTAAACGAGTCAGACCCTCACATTTTCTAGGTGTTCTTGTGTGGAACAGGTTTACTTGAGTTCCAGTCTGAGATCCCAATCTGCTACTACAGCATATATGAAACAACAATGATAACTGGGGTAGAAACACATCAGTTTGCTGCTAAGAGGAAGGAAGACACTAAAACAGCTGATATGTGCAACCAGCACCAAAATGATCAGAAAAACACTGCAGCAAATATAAACAGCAAAACCACCTGAGAAATTAAATTTCTGAGGATAAGCATAAAAATAATATTGAAGTGTAAAAAACAACTTTATAGGCCACCAAAAGCAAGGATTCCATAATGTAGAGACCTATTGCACATGCTGTTCAAAATCAAAGCAAAAAGAGAGGGTTTTTTCTCTAACACTGATAGGAAAACAAGTGTTACAGATCTAAAGGAGCAGGGTGTGTGAAACACAGCAGAGACAGCCTACTGAGGGGATGGTAAGCAAATGACTGAAAAATTTGACTTTTGTTTGCAATGATTTTTAACTCCATGAGAAATAAGCTGTACAATCTAAATTAGTTATCTGAAGAACTCCATGAAGACTCAAAATACTGTAATGCAAAATGATGACAGAATGAGTGTTTCCTTTCTCGTCTTATATATGAGAGACCAGCTAGAGCACATCAGCTCACCTGGGGCCTCTCTCTTAAATTCTTGAGCATGCAACTGTTTTAGCCCCTGACTTCAGTGGGACTAACCGTATGAATAAAATTACATGCTTAAGAATTGGAAAGAGCAGGGTCATTTCAGACCAGTGGAAGACAGGAGGCATTACTACAACACAGCACAAGTCACCTATGGCTGCAAAACTAATTATATTTAGCAGCCACAGGAGATCATTTCTATGAGAGGTTTGGCTTGTACTTTGACAACAAATGCAGCCTGACAAGCTTTCCTTTGCCTTTGTTTTTTATTCAGGAACATTAGAAGAGCAAGAGGCAGGTGGCTTTTGGAAGCCACCTGGATTAAACAAGGTACGCCTGGAAGACTCAGGTTAGACATTTTTCTGAAGCACAGACATCAGTGCCACAGTAAGAGAGGAACGGGAGAGAAAACTGTTCCGGGGAGGGATGTGCCCGAGCCGCCGCGACGCTTCGGTCCACAGGCGGCAGCCCCGGGCGTGGAAGGGCAGCCCCACCGCCGCGGCGTGCAGAGCGGCAGGCGGACTCCCTGCCCGTCGCGTTAGAACAGCACCGTTGTACCCCCCCGCGTCCCCAGAGCACGGCAAGGCTTCTTCAGCCGAAACTGCTGGGGCGTCCCTTCTCCGCCCGGCCCTGCTCTGCGCCCCGGCTCCGCAGCAAGCGGTGCAAGAAGGGAGGCAGCGGCGGCACTGCCGGCCGCCCAGGCCGGAGGGGGCCGCCGCCTCCTGCAAGGCCCCGAGACGGCGCAGCCCCGAGCAGCGGGCGGGACGCTGCTGGCAAGCGGGGCTCCGGCGTACTGCCGCCCGCCGCGGCCGGCGCCCCGGACCGGCCCCGCTCCGCTCCGCGCCGCCGTACTCACGGGCAGGCAGGCTCGGCTCCGCTGCGCGGCGCGCAGCAGCCAGCTGCTCATGGCCGGTCCTCCTCTTCCAGGGCGGCCGAGGAGGAGGGAGGCAGGGCCGGCCGAGGCTACTGGGGCGGAGCAGGCCAGAGCCTGGCGCGGCGGTTCCGCACTGCTGCCTGCCTCGGTGCCCGGACCCGGAGTCGCGGCAGCCGCTTCCCCCGCCCCGCTCGGGAGCGACGGCGGAGCCCGGAGGCGCGGGGCAGCGCCGGCAGCGGTGGTGGCAATCACGATAAGGACGATGGTTTGGCGCTGGGGACTTGTCTGTAGCAAAGCGGGCTTGTTGGGAAGCATCCCGGTGCCCCCTGCGTTTGGCCCTGGGTTCAGAGCCCCTCTTCAAACGCAATCTTGCCAGGTAAGGGCAAAGCAATACAGCTGAGGGGTCTGCCCGCAACACCCACTGGGGTAAACTGTTCCTGGCTCTGGGACGTCCAGAGTCAGAGCTGAGAAAATACGGTGGGAGTTAATCCCAGAGTGGCTCCAGGAATCCTGATACAGACAAGAAGGAAAGTCTCTTGCAATGTGTAAGTGTTCATCTCAGTCAAATACACTGGTAGGGGAGGTGAAGTATTTCAGCATGACCACCTGCAAACACATGCCTTTTATCAGGCACAAAACATGCTGGATCCAGGTGAGCTTTATGTGACTACAGCTGTGTGAATTTGCCCATTTCTTTGCAATACCTTGAAGAATAAAACCTGAGTGATCTGTGAGTCTCTGTGTTGGGGATCTTGTCACAGAATGGAGGACATCCCTGTGGTCTGCATTTTTTTGGATCTATAAACTCTGCTTTCTGCCTGCAGCCAGTGCTGTTGCAAAGTGCGGTGAGGACTGCTGGCAGTGTCATCTGAGGCAGAAGATGCCCAGGCCCCAGAATAGGAAAGTGAATGAATGTTTCAAGTTTATATGGGTATTGTCAAGCTGAAGGGTACTGGCTTGTGCTCAGGACTGCATGGAGCAAAGGCCGTTTGTGGACAGGGTGAAAGGCTCTGCCCTCTATTCCAAAAGAGTCCACAGGGGAGGCCAGGCTCCTCAGTATTCCATCTTCATGTCCCCTGAAGGATGAACTGGGGACAGGATGCCCAATCACACATCCCTTTGGGAAGCATGCAAATCCATATATCTCCCCTGTACCCTAATTAACCCTGTAACTAAGTGGGTATGCTGCACTAGTTACAGACCCTATTGAGATGGGGAGTAAGGGAATATTCTGGGTGCATGTTCCACTCCCTCCACAGCCTTGCTGTGTGATAGAGAAGGTTGCAAGGGCTTCTGAAAGCCTCTCTGTCCATCAACCCCAATCCACTAGGGAGTAGGTAAACATGAGGGGAGCCAGCTCAGGGCCTCTGTATGCAGCAATACTAGAGCTCTCTTGATGCACTAGGCAAGCAGCTTTAGTTGCTCCTGTAGCGCTACAGGGCCTACAGATAAAAATACACTGCAGAGAAAAGCGGATTATGACCTAACATGTTCCACCATGGGAGAGCTCAGTGAAGCAAGCAGGCCCTCTCCCATAGCTGCAGCCGGGGGCAAGACACAAAAAGTGCTTGTCACCTCAAAGGGACAGAAGATCTGCTAGAAAAAGGCAAGGCAGGTTTCTGCAGTAACCAGTGCAATGAGACACCGCTGTGAGTAAGTAGCTGCAATTCTGCCTTGTGCTGCTTGTAAAGGAGAATAACTGTCCATTGCACTTGTCATGTCCCACCCACCTGGTGCTGTTTACAGTGCTGAGGCTGCAACTTCTACATGAATTGAATCCACTGTCTGAAAAACAGGTACCTTGTGTCCATATATAGACGGGTATTCCTCTGCAACAATGGGAAACATTTTCCTAACATTCCCTAAATGCAGCACCATTCTCAGCACAATCCCATCTATTCCAATCAAAGGAACAACCAGCTCAAGCAGTGCTTTTCAAGTGCTCCAGAAACCTCTTCAAATTCAGTAACATTATATGGGAAACCAGAGTCCTGACTGGCTCTGACAGTGGTCTTTGAAAAGCATCAGATACCTGTGTATCTGGATGGCATACCTTTGAAGTAGTGTCTCAGGGAAAGTGAGCCGAGCACTGATAAAAAGGCAGGCAAAGGCAGAAGCCTCTTGTACAAGGGTGCAATTCCATATTACCTGAGTCAGGTTAACACAGCAGGCCCAGTGAGGGTGGCCAGGGTCGGCCAAGAGACCAGATTGCCACACATATTCACAGTGACGTGGCAGGTCCAAGAGCAAGCCAGTAAGTCAGAGGGTTGGGTACATGGCCAGGCACAGCCATGGCTGCAAGACAGCTGCAATGTAGCTCAGGCGGAGGCCAAAGCTGAGAACCACAGTGTAAAAGTGGCTCCCAAGGGAATCACAGAATCACAGAATCGCTGAGGTTGGAAGGGACCTCTGGAGATCATCTAATCCAACTCCCCTGCTCAAGCACAGTCACCTAGAGCACATTGCACAGGATTGCATCCAGGCGTGTTTTGAATATCTCCAGAGAAGGAGACTCCACAACCTCTCTGGGCAACCTGGTCCAGTGCTCTGTCACCCTCACAGTGAAAAAGTTTTTCCTCAAGTTCAGATGGAAGCATCTGTGTTTCAGTTTGTGCCTGTTGCCTCGCGTCCTGTCGCTCGGCACCACTGAAAAGAGTCTGGCTCCAACCTTTTGACACCCTCCCTTCCGATATTTGTATACAAAAGATCCCCTTTCAGTCTTCTCTTCTCCAGGCTAAACAGGCCCAGTTCTCTCAGCCTTTCCTCATAAGAGAGGTGCTCCAGTCCTCTAATCATCTTTGTAGCCCTTCGCTGGACTTGCTCCAGTAGTGCCACATCCCTCTTGTACTGGGGAGCTCAGAACTGGACACAGTACTCCAGATGTGGCCTCACCAGGGCTGAGTAGAGGGGGAGAATCACCTCCCTTGGCCTGCTGGCAACACTCTTCCTGATGCACCCCAGGATACCATTGGCCTTCTTGGCCACTAGGGCACATTGCCGCCTCGTGCTTAACTTGGCATCCACCAGCACTCCCAGGCTGATCACAACCCTCTGAGCCCTGCCAGCCAGTTCTCAATCCACCTCACTGTCCATTCATCTAGCCCACACTTCCTGAGCTTGTCTGTGAGGATGTTATGGGAGACAGTGTCAAAAGCCTTGCTGAAGGCAAGGTAGACAACATCCACTGTTCTCCCCTCATCTACCCAGCCAGTCATTCCGTCATAGAAGGCTATCAGATTGGTTAAGCATGCTTTCCCCTTGGGGAAGCCATGCTGACTACTCCTGATCACCTTCTTTTCCTCCACATGCTTGGAGATGGCCTCCAGGATGAGCTGCTCCATCACCTTTCCTGGGATGGTGGTGAGGCTGAGTGGCCTGTAGTTCCCTGGGTCCTCCTTCTTGCCCTTTTTGAAGATTGGGGTGACACTGGCTTTCTTCCAGTGTTCAGGCACCTCTCCTGTTCTCCTTGACCTTTCCAAGATGATGGAGAGTGGCCTAGCAATAACATCCGCCAGCTCCCGCAGCACTCGTGGGTGCATCCCATCGGGGCCCATGGATTTGTGGGTGTCAAGTTTGCCTAAATGATCTCTAACCTGAACCTCCTCGCCCAAGGGGAAGTCTTCCTTCCTCCAGACTTTCTCTCTTGCCTCCAGGGTCTGGGATTCCTGAGGACTGGCCCGAGTAGTAAAGACTGAAGCAAGGAAGGCATTCAGTAACTCTGCCATCTCTGCCATCTCTGCATCCTTTGTCACCAGGGCACCCACCCCATTCAGCAATGGGCCCACATTTTCCCTAGTCTTCCTCTTGCTACTGATGTMTTTGAAGAAGCCCTTCTTGCTGTCCTTGACACCTCTCGCCAGATTTAATTCCAAACGGGCCTTAGCCTTCCTCATCACATCCCTGCATACTCTGACAACGTTCCTATATTCCTCCCAAGTGGCCTGTCCCCCTTTCCACTTTCTGTATACTTCCTCCTTCTGTTTGAGTTTTGCCAGGAGCTCCTTGCTCATCCATGCAGGTCTCCTACCTCCTTTGCTTGACTTCCTACTCATAAGGATGCTCCACTCTTGAGCTTGGAGGAAGTGATGCTTGAATATTAACCAGCTCTCTTGGACCCCCCTTCCTTCTAGGGCTGTAACCCATGGGATTCCTCCAAGTAGCTCCCTGAAGAGGCCAAAGTTTGCTCTCCTGAAGTCAGCGGCTGTGATCCTACTTAGTGCCCTGCTGCCTCCTCGCAGGATACTGAACTCCACCATCTCATGGTCACTGCAGCCAAGGCTGCCCCCGACCTTCACATCTTCCACCAGTCCTTCTTTGTTTGTTAGTACGAGGTCCAGCAGCACACCTCTCCTTGCTGGTTCCTCCACCACCTGTGTCAAGAAGTTGTCACCAATGCTCTGCAGGAACCTCCAGGACTGTTTGTGCCTAGCTGTGTTGTGTTTCCAGCAGATATCGGGGTGGTTGAAGTCCCCCATGAGAACCAGGGCCTGGGATCGTGAGGCTACTTCCAGCTGTCTGTAGAAGGCCTCATCGACTACCTCTTCCTAATCAGGTGGCCTGTAGGAAGCACCCACAACAGTGTCACCCATGCTAGCCTGCCCTTTAATCCTTACCCATAAGCTTTCGACTCGCTTTTCATCCACCCCTAGGCACAGCTCAATACATTCCAGTTGCTCTCTCACATAAAGAGCAACTCCACCACCTCTCCTTCCTGGCCTGTCCTTCCTAAAAAGCACGTAGCCATCCATGACAGCACTCCAGTCATGCGAGCTATCCCACCATGTCTCTGTAATGGCAATGAGATCATGGAAGGGGTAGGCCCTTGCTGAGGCAATACAGGGAGATGTATTCAGAGCCCTGAGGTAGCACATTAAATGTTGGGAGACCTCCACTGTCCTGACACAGAGAGATAGCTTTTGAAGTTTAGAGTGGAAAACATCCATGCACAGGGAAGTTCTGCAGGTACATTGGCATGTGGTAGCATGGGATGACTGTCAACCATGACAGGTTTCTATGCTTCCCCTAAAGATAGACGAAGTTCTCCAATTGTCTGCATTGCTTCTATAGTGAGGCACAGTTGGACAGTTCAATTCTTTCAGCCATGTCATTCCAGGCTGATTTTTCAGGTTGTAATACAGCACTTTTCACTGAAAGTAACAGACGACATAGTTTTGCCCTCAGTTTTCCAAGTACAAAGTTTTCCATCAGCCTTTCCTCAGAGCTGGCAAGTATTTCGGAGGATTCTTGTGGGCACACTGCCATAGGAAGCTCAGCCTGAAGAGCATCTTCTGTGTAATACAGAAGAGCATATTTGGGGGGGTTCCCCTGTCCTAACTTCCCCCAGGGTCCTCAACGCAAATATCATGTTAAAACCTGCTCTCCTACAGTGCAGAAGATGCAGATGCTTTCCACAACAGCTCTCGTGTTTATTCATTACATAAAGAGAGGGGCTGGGAAGCTGAAGGTAAATTTATTTTATCTCACTCAAAAATGAACTGTATTTTGGATTCCTCCATCTTGTTGCAGACATGCAGATGAGGGCCCTGCAGCCCTCACTCACTGGTGCGCAGTGTGATAGAGGACCTGCTCTCACTCCATTTTAACCCTTAGGGCTGCTCTGTCTGATGTGCAGAGGGAGGACATCAGGGAGTTCAAAATACAGCGCTTGCTGTTTTCAGTGGTTTACACTGATGTAAAAGAACGTGAGAAAAAGCAGGGGTTTCTCTTCCTGTCTTCCCATGCCCCATTTCCTGGCTCACCTGCGGTGCTCCCTTTAGCCAGGAGCAAGTCCAAAGACATGGACTGAACATAAACAAATAACTCTCGCCGACTCTTTCTATGCATACCAAGGCGGGAGTACACAGTCACAGCTTCGACCGCAGGAAGCTAGGCTCCTCCGTGCATGCTCTGCGCTGGCTTCGGGGGCAGCCCCGCCCGCCGCACCGCCCCGCGGGGCGGGGAGAGCCGACCCGGAGCGGGAAGCGGCGGCGCGGCCCCGCCGCGGCGATGGAGGGCGGTGGCGAGGCGGCGGGGCGGTGCGGGGAGGCGGACAGCGCCTGCGAGGCCCTCCGCCTCCTGCAGATCGACCCCGGCGACCCCGCAGAGTGGCGGGCGGGCGGCGCGGTGCCCTGTTCGGTGGGGGCCGGGGCCGGGGCCGTGCGCGGGCGCGGAGGAGGGACGAGGGGCAGGCGGAGCCGCCCGGGCGAGCATCGGTCTGGGCCTGTGGGAGGCGGGGCTGCATCCGCGGTAGGGCCGCACCGGCTGCCCCCGGTGCTCGCTGATTTCTCAGGGCTTTTTAGCATTGCATTAGCTTTGCATTCAGACCGCTTTGAACCCTTTAGCTCCTCATGAGCACTCGGCATATGCCAGAACCATGCAGACAGTAGCCAGGAGACTCCCCTTCTCTGGCAAGCATCCCGGCTGCACAGCAGCCCCTGCAGCACCCAGGTTCTCCGATCTCTGCAGGAGAATGGCTGGAGGTCCCTGGAGCTATGCATGTCTCTCTGCTCTCTCCTGTGCCAACAGAGGAATGTCCTGCGGAAACAGAAACACTGGGAGAAAGTCATCATGGCAAAGAAGAGGAAGAGGACGCAGGAAAGAGAGAGAAGAAAAGCACGGCAGGCTGAAGGCAAAGGTAAGAGGGAGCCATCGTGCAAGAGTATCACAGGATTCAATGAGGAAAGACCCTGCAAAGAAATGCAGGAAGGAGCAGGAAGCACCTGCATGGGAATAGAAGCATGCTTTCTTATGCAAACTGGTGGGGCCCTAGTGTGAGTGGTGTAGGTCCCTCAAGGCCTCCAGCCAAAGTGCAGGCTGCTCTCTTTCTGCTCTGCATTGCAGGCACTGCAGAACAGCACAGCAAAAGAGTTCTGAAAGCCATCATGAAAGAACGCCTTCTGGAGGCCAAGGAGTCTGGGCCTCGGCTGTGCGTGGACCTCAGCATGGCTGACCACATGACAAAGAAGGTACAAGGGGTCTACTTACCGCCCCCTCGTCCATAGCTGCAACCTGTGAGTACAGTCCTGCTCTGGGACCATGAGACTCACAGGGACCCTGGTAGCTGGGGGGGTAGCCCCATCATAGCTTTGGGGCCTGACAAAGGTTTGTAGGCTGGAGCAGGTCACTGGTTTGTTTTAACTATGCTAATGAAGCTTAAGAAACCTACCATCTACGGTAGAGTTGGGATACATGAGGGTGTATGCTGCCACAGAAACACAAAGAGCTTTCCTGAGCTCAGGTTCTTGGGAGACACTGGACCCCTCCAGTGTTTGCCTGTCCCTTGGCCCCCAGGCCTGCTTGCTGCTCTCAGGTCTTCAGTGCACTGGCTTGGTGTGGACTCAGCTCTTTGAATTTCTCTCTTTGGGTTGCTGTGCTCCCTAGAAACAGCCTCTCCAGAACCTCACTAGCCAGACTGTGTGACAAAAGCAATGGATGTCTGCAGGCCCTGGAATGGGGTCTTGGTGCTCCTTAGCCCTGGACATGCTGTGTGACTATGCTTGTTCTTTCTTGGAAGGAAACGAGCCGCCTTGCTGCTCAGATCAGGAGACTCTATGGGGCCAACAGGAGGGCCAAGAAGCCATTCTGGCTCTGTCTGACAGAGTTTGTGATGGGCTCTTCGATCTATGAGGAGTGCTTCCGCATGAACGATGGCTTCTCCAATTATTTGGTAAGGGTCTCTGACCACAGTGTTGCCGAGGCGTAGGAGGAATGGCTGCCCCCTTCCAGTGGCTCATGTCGGTGCCATGTAGCAACCTCCACCCACAGTGCTGGCCCTCAGTGCTGATCCAGGACAGGCTGAAGTGTGATCATGCCTAGCCAGCCAGCTGCAAGAACAACATGGTGAGGAGGGAAAAGCTCTGTTGATCTTGTCTTGGATTCCTTCTTGGCTTAGGGCAAATAGCAGGTGCTAGTCCTAGCAGCAAGTTCAGCCATGAGTGTGAGAGCTGTGAATGGTGTAGGGGTACAGTTTGCTGGCAGTGCTTAAGGTCAGATCTTCTTGCCCTTTGGCAGGAGATGAGAACTGACTGAGAAAACTGGTCATAAATGTACCAAACCTTCAGGCTTAGAGCTCGTGGTCCCTCCTGCCTGCAGGAGGAGAATTCCTCCCAGATGCTTCTTCCATAAAGAGATATGTGGACCTGGTATAGGCAGACACACCAGGCTGTACAGTTTTTGGGCAGGTCATGGATTCCTGTTGGGGAATTTTATACTGAGCTTAGCGGGGCTCCAATATGTAACCTGTACATACAGGTTATGTCAGTGACAGTGTCAGTGACGTTAAGCCATGTGTTCTACAGCACACACAAGACTGCAAGTGGAAACAGTGAGGGAAGACAACCACATGGAATGGAGATTCCTGAATCTCTCAAAAATTGGAATTTCATTTAGAATTAGTTAATTATTGCCGATCTGTCTTCCTTAAGACATGTCTAGAGATTTTGATCAGGAGAGGATATAATGGATCTTGAGAAATTTTTTTTTTTTTTCAGTGCACATATACAACATTTTTCAGTTTTAAAAAATAATCCTATCTGCAGCTGTGTAAACACCAAAGGCAGTGGTATCAGTTCCATTACACTTCTGTGTCTAAGAGTAGAATCTGCTCAGGCAGTGGACTTTGGGCTAATGGGTTTCTTTCCTCTCTGTCTTGCATTTTTCAGATGGATACAACTCAAGAAAGTTACCTTGACCTGTTTCCTTTAGATACAATTGTTTATCTCACTCCTGACTCCGAGAATGGTAAATATTTTGCTTGAGTCACAGGGGCACTAGGGTAAAAGACTGATTTTTAACCTTTTAGAAATTATTCTTAAGTCTATATCGTACTTCCGGTGATTCATTTCCAAGCATTCAGTGTCTCAATTGCTTGAGATATACTCTGTCCTTAGATCTGATGGTCATTCTACTCTGATCTTAAACAGCCTTGGCAGGGAATGAGATTTTGAATCAAGGCTCTGTGTGATCTGCAGCAAACTTAATTTGAAACCTATTTGTAGACCCCTGCAGTTTGTAATACTCCTGGCTAGCAAAGTGGAGATGCTGTGACAGTTTTGGTTGAAATTTAAATGGTATTTTTCTTTGAAAAAATGCAGTAGCTTAACATCCCCTTTATTGCTTAATCTATTGTTGTGTTCATTTTCTCTTCTTCCTCCATTTCTAACTGGCCACATGTTTCTGCAGACATAGATCCATTTCTCATTTTATGGGAAAAGTCTAGCTCTGCTAAGGAAGCCGATATGGGCAGGGGAAGGTTTTGGTGGGTGACATTGGGGTGACCAGTGGGGAGGCATCTGCAGAGCTGATTGGGATTGGACTAACCAGATCATCCACATGTCAGAACAGAAAACAGTGGAAAAATGAACAACATGTTGCTCATAGAACTGCATCTCCAGCACTCTGCACTTTCAGCCTACATCTGATCTCCCCCTTTCAGGCTGCCTGCAGGTTCAGGCAGACAGCTCTGTCTTAAAGGTCTGCTGCATGTTCTGAAGCTCCAGAGCAGGGGGTGGCCACCACTTTCTAGTATAAACGTGGCCTTGCCTGGAGAATGGTGCAAAGTGAGATTTTACAGTTGCATGGTGATGAGCATGTGCTTATTTCCTTTCTAGTCCTTGAAGACATTGATCCAAAAAAAGTGTACATCCTTGGAGGGCTGGTGGATGAAAGTATTCATAAGGTGGGTAATAGCTTCTCACAGCCTGAAGGTGCTGTCTGTCCTATTCTCTACTTGAGAGATCAGACATCCCTTTGGTAGTATCCAATGCTTTTGCTGCCTTGATTTGATAAGTCTCTACTGTGCCATCAGCCATTCTTCCCACAGAACCCCAAGGTCCTGCCTGGATTCAGCACCAGGGTGAAAGAGCAATCTGGATGAGATGAACCCCAGGATCCCAGCTTTGCAGCTGCTTGTATGCAAAACAGTGTACATGCTATATACGTCCATGTCTGTGCACACTAGGTGCTGTGTTCTTGTTTCCCTTGTAGAAGCTGACCTTGCAGAGGGCTCGAGATCAGTCCCTGCAAACAGCCCGCCTCCCAATTCGTGAGTACATGGTGAAAACCATCAACACCAAGAACTACCACTCAGAGACGCTTGCAATCAATCAAGGTGAGAGGCTGTGCCTTGTCCTGTCACTTGTGTGGGTTTTGTGTGTGTGGGCAGCTATCAAGCACCTGCATTGGGGGGAAGGAAGCCCTACTAAGCCCTGAAGCAGTGCTGTTTCCAAAATGGAGGTGCGGTGCTGAATGGTGGGGGTAGGTGTTGTGCAGAGGTTTCTCCTGCTAGGCCTTGTCCTTGCTGCCCCCATTTTAATGGTCTCATGTGCTTTACTGCAGCAGCCCATTTTCAGGGGAGCAGAGCTCACATTATTCTTATTTTGCACAAAGCAGTGAACAGTTAGTGTCGGGAGATGTGGGAATGATGCTGTTGCTAGAATCCCCTCAAGGTCCTAGACAATGGAGATGGAAAGAAGTTGTCAGGCCTGTGTCAAGTTGAATCAAGGAAAGGCTTACAGCAAAAGGATGGGACTGCTTTGTGCTGTACAGCTGTGATGCAAACATAAGCTCTCTTATTGGCTGTGCATCGTGACCATGTGCAGGCTGGTCACATTAATGGATGAGCACTTGCTTTCCACCTCTGCTGGCAGTTTGTGGCTTTGCATCATGAACCCCTGTCTGCCAGGAGCTGGTGAGAAGCTGAGGTCCTGGGACAGCTCTAGTGAATTCTGACTTCTGGCTGGAGAAGTTTGTTACTATCTCCTTCACCACAGGGCTGATGGGATGGCTGAGGGCTCTGCAGAGCACCAAGCCTAGCTCCTAGACAGCACAGTGCATTCAGAGGGAGCCCTGATGTTGAGGTACAGCAGCTGAGAAGCCCTGGTGGAATCACTGTAGATAAATGACATGAAAACACACTATGGGGAGGGACACTGTCATCTGCAGCACAAACACAACTTGGGAGATACAGGATAGTTGAAAAGGTGACTGGGGATAATTTGGAATAGGAATTTTGCCTTGGTTGACACAGCTCTTGCTTTTCCTGGTCAGAACTTCCCAAAGTAATCCTTCAAAGTATGTATATCATCTGCTCTCAGATGAGCTGCCTCAATCATTTCCTCATCAGATTTTAAATGAAAGAAAATGTGAGCCCTATGCTAATCTATTGGGGCATCAGTTATTATATTTTCCTGACGTTTTGCAGCCAGTGGGGTACATATGACAGCTTGGCATTGATATCAATATGACAGTCTTGTCCATCTCTCTGTTATTGACAGTCTTCGATGTCTTATCAACTTACTACGAGACCCAAAATTGGCCAGCAGCCTTGAAAGCTGGAGTTTCTTCTGGAAAAGGCTATGTGCTCCCAGGTGCAGTAAATTAAGTAAAAATGCATGACAAAGCACAAGAAAACTCTTTATTTTCTGATATTATGGAGCTGTGACAGACAAGGGAAGCAAACTCCAAATTTCAAGCAGAGACACCACCATGAATGTGTATACAGAAAACACAAGTCAGCTTAAATCTGGGATAAGGAGCTTGTCAAGAGTGATAAATTATACATCAGCAGGGTATTCCTGGAAATGACTTCTTACCTTAAACTCAAAACAAAAGCCAGTTGAGCCCTGGAATCAAGTAAAAACTGATGGGAATTCAGTTTTGCTTTTCTTGCAGATTTTTGTTAGGGTATTTGTGTCTCTTACATTTACACTTGTTCTGGGACAGAGAGAAGAGCTTAAAGTATTTCTTTCATCTTGATTAAAAGGAAGTAGTGTGATGTTAGAAGAGTGACAGAGTACAGAACACACTGGTAAAGAAAATCATCTTTCCCATCAAAAAGAGCAGTGCTGTTCTGATTGGGGAACACAGAATGGGAAGTGATTCCCAGACTATTGAGGTAACAGTTTCCAGAAGTACCATGTCCTATCTTCCTTAAACCAGCTGAATTAAAGACTTTGTGAGCTGCTGAATCCCATAGCTAATTTTGTGCATTCTGCTTACAAGCTACAATAAAATGTTTACTCTTCAAGAACTTCATTTCACTCCATTAATTATCAATGTATGGTGCCTTGAGAAGTTCACTAGCCCTCATGTTCCTCCTGGAAGGGGAGACATATGCGATTTGACTGTGCTCTGCCTGAAGAGCGGTGACATATTTCAGGACCAAAGCAGGAAGCATTTTGATGTTTGTTCTGCATCTAACTAGATATTTTTCCTCAGCCGTTGCTGCCAAAAAAAATCAAGGTCAGTGACTATGTCTAGTCACCACTGGAAGTACTTGAAGGTCTTCTGAGGTAAATTCCTCTTTCATTTGCCTACATGTCTTCATTCCTCTTTGCACTAAAACCCTTTTACAATGCCTTGAATTCAATACTGATGAGACCGAGACACAAAATGTCAGCTATTTGTGGATATATTGAGTGTTGTTCCCCCACATAGGCTGAATTTGTGTATGTTCCCATTGGTTGCAGAAGTCTGTTGCTTTACCAGGTCACAGAGGCTCTCCTTGTCCTTATTCTGTGCCCCTGACTGATCAGCTGTTGGTTTGTAGTTAGATGGGTCATGGCAGTTCTGCTGACAGAGCAAAGTCTGCAAGTTGGCTTCAGTGTAAGAGGCTTTAAGTTACTAATTCAGACCCTGAGTTTGCTAGGCAGCAGCATACAATTACCCAAACCAGCTGGCAGTGATGAACTGCTCTGAAATCCTGCTTGGGATGAGAAATTTGCAGAGTGCTACCCTCCCCAGTAGCTGGAGACACCTGTCCCTATGCAACCAGTAACTAGCAGACTGCCTTTAGTTAGCTACCTTGGTGCCTGCTGGGCACACTCTGTGAGAATGGTGAATGCCATGGGTTTGGTGTAGTGCTGCTAAGGACTGCTGAATTGCTGTGGGTATTTGCTTGCCTGGCTGTTAGCTTCTTTCAGGTTAGGTAGGTCCTTTAGAGCTGCCACAGCACCCCAACCTTCCTTCAGACCAGCCCCTTCCCTCCCAGCTGCCTCTCTTGTCCGTACTAGGGCTCAGTTGAAAGGACTCAACCTTTCTTCCCCACAGGCATACAAGGCAAAAGTGAGGCTGGCCTCTCTCAGATGTTACGGAACCACGGGCACATACTGTCTATGTGTTGTCCTGGTGCTTGGGAAGGAGTGGTGTGTGTTGACAGAGCTGGCCACCTCTCTTGTAGAGGCCTGTCTCCTTGACTCATCCAGGGGCCCTCCAATTGCCTCTCTGCTGCCTCATGCAGACTCCTCTATCCTGAACACAGACCTTCAGCTGCATGGACTGACAGAGAGCAGTGCCAAACTTCTTGTCTGCTGCCTACCTATTTCAAAGAACTGCATCAGCTCCCAAACAAGGCCCCAAGTTAAACAGCAAAAGTCAACTACCTGCCTCTGCCCTCTTTAGTGCTAGAAAGCTGAGGTAATGCCTCCCAGCACTGGAAGGCATGCTGATTCACTAGAGGTGCACAGCCAGAAGACATTTAAGGGCAAACAGCTCACGTCTAGCTGGGGATATAAAATGTTAGGGAGGAAGAAGGTTGGGAAAAGGCTTGCTTTCTCCTAGGGTGGTAGGCATAAAGAGTCATCTGTTCTCTAACAGCTATGAAGGCAGCACTTCAGTGTTATGGATCACTTTTTCCTTTTTTGGAAGACAGGGATCCTTAGATAGCTAGAGGGTGGGGGATTAATTTGGAACTTTTTTAAGCATCAGCAGAAGGCACCTATAGCCTGGGATGACCCTCTTTTTCTTGCCTTGCAAGGAGAAGCAGTTAAATACAGAATAAATTCTTTCCAGAATTGTGCAGTTTTTGCTACAATTTCTAGTATTTCCTTGACCACAGATGGTGGATAAAGCAGTCTGGGTCCTTTTGCGTCAGATCAGGGTGAAGGGGGTGACCTCACTCACATGAAGAGTCTTCCTGGTCTCCTATGTACCTGGACAGTCAGTAAGAAGGGAGAAGGACAGGCCAGCTGCTAAGGGCTCCTGTCTTTCTCCACAGATGACAGAAGGAGGCTAAGACAACACCCTGAGACTAGCTACCTGCAAGGTGTTCAGGATGTGAAGGACAAGCCCTAGACAAGATACATGAGCCCAAACCACTGAAACACTCTGTGAGTTTGCAAATTAGATTGGGATTGTCTTTACAGAATTTAAAAAGGCTAGGTTGGAGTGGGGGCAGCCCCCAGGACCACCCTTGGACTGGGCTGCTCTTGGTGGGGGTGAGCAGTGGAGCATGGACAAATCATTCCATGACCGTTCTCTGAGTTGTGGGACTAAACACCCTGTGTGGGAGAGCCTGGTGACAGACAGCAGGAAATATGGCTGAGCTCCTCCCCGACCAATACATCTGTGTGCCACCAAGAAGCCTTGTCACAAAGAGGAGGGTACCCTGAACTGCTGCATGAGACAAAACACAGCAGCTGTAAGGGCTGTGTGCTGGTGGGCAAGGAGCTTGACACCCACATCCTGGCAGCTCGGCCTGTGAAGCAGCTGGTGAACAACCTGCACCAACTGGTGGTAGGTGCCCACCACATCTGTGAGCATGGCCACAAGCTCACTCTGCCTCTGCATGCACAGCTGGCAGTGTGTCACCTGGAAGCAGGCCACTGTCAACTGAACCAGGTCATCAAACGTCACTCTCAATGCACCCTGCAGCTCCTTAAGGGGTCGCTCTGTTTTCAGAAGCTCCTGGCAATTGGCCAGCAGGTCCCGGGAGGCTGATCCAAGTGCACCCTTGCTCTCAGAGCTGTGCTCTGCACATCTGTCTTGCAGGTGGGTTGTTTGGTTGCCAGAGAGCTTTCCCACAACCTTCTGAAGCTCTGCAATGCAGGCTAGGAAGTGGGAGAGATCTGCAGGGCTCATCTGTGCTTGGTCCTTCAGCTTGGTCAGGGCTTGTATGTGAGGGTCCAGCCATGCCCTGTCTCTAGCAGTAGCAACTGGGTAACTGTCCACAGGGGTGCCAGGAAGACTGTGGATGGTGGATGGCGGGGTGGTGAGGGGCCCCAAAGACATGCTGTGCATAGGGATAGTGTTTTCATGTTCCCCCTCTTCTTCAGGCCTGTGGAAGCAGCTGACATAGGACAGCTGACAGCTGCACTTGTCCATCCCAAGCTGTGGTGGAAATGTGTTCTTCATGGGGGAAAGACCCAGAGATCTGGTCTTGATGTGGCCGGGAGGTGTCTGCTCATCCTTCTTGTAGTTAAAGCAAAGGAAGGAGTGATTTGAAGTCCTATGGTCTCCTGCTCTTTTCCCCAGAGAGGCCAAAGGAACTGGGCCTGAGGGAAAGGCAAGCCCCAGAGATGGAATTAGGGGACAGTCTTTCTCAAGCACTGTAGCTTCTTCTCTGGGAATAAGAATCTGACTAACCTGAGGCTGTTTGTAATCCACATTTTCTGTATCTTTTCTGGGCTCTCCTTCATCTGGCCCCTGGTTGCTCACCAACTCTTTTTCACAGGCTGGTACAGCTGAGGGTGTTTGTGTCTCTCTTCTGACAGCATCAGGCCCGAGGCATTCCCTGGTCATGTGAGCTGTCTCTTGAGAGTCCAAAAGCTCTGGTGGGTTGTCCGCCCTCTCCCTAGATGGGTTGGATGATGTGAGGTCTGTCCTGACCCCAAATGACAGCCAGGAGAGGTGAGTTATAACCCCTGAAGTGCCACTGCAATCTGTTAACAGCTGGGTTACATTTGGAAAGCCCACACAATTTTTATTGTGCATTTTCCAGAAGGATTCTTCACTTACTGCCTGTCTGGTTTTCACCTGAGACAAGCCTATTTCACTCTGGTTTTCAGCACAGTTGTCAAAATCACCTTTTCTTTCTTCACAGGGAGCCAGGACAAGCTCTCCACATGCTGCTTCTTTCCCTGCTGTGGGGAGCAGATCAAACTCCAAAGTCATACCACAGGGAGAGGTCATGGTGGTGCCACAGGCTAAAGGAGAAACTGCACATTCATTATAAGGGCAGATCATTTCTTGGCTCTGAAATTTGGCTTCATTGTTGACCTTGCAGTTGGCTTCCATCATCTCAGCTGCTCCCTTCAGCACTGCTTGGGCCAGCTGGTCCCTATTGGTTTCACAACTGTCCTTGCTTTGCGCCCCAGTTTTTAACTCAATGCTAGGATCTTTTTTGGTGCTTCTGCTTTGTTCCCTGGGAAGGTGCCCAGCTTCCTCCCACAACAGGAAGGGTGCATGTACAACACTTGCAGGGCTGAGGCCATTGTCCACACATACAGCAATGTCTGAGCTCTCTTCCCCATTCTGGTCACCTTGCAGGCGAACAGCTGAAATGGAAGAAAAAAACAAGTCAGTCACTGATTTTGTTTCCATGGTGTCAGGCTCCATTTCCATCAAATCAGCCGATGGGTTTTTGCTTAGAGTGTCTCTCTGGGCCTTTGTATCAGTGTGAGCTCCTACTTCTGTGTCCATCTTAATGTTCTCTGAGGAAGGTGAATCTGGAGGCTGAGTGAGGAATGATGGGTAGAGTGACCAACTGCAGCAGCTCTGCTGAGAGCCTGGTAAAGCCAATGGGAAAGTGACCTGCGAGGTGTAATCAGTTTCCAGGAAAGATCTCCTCTTCCTCAGGCTCTTGGCATAAGTCAGCTCCTTCTCCATTCTGTGTTTCTCCCTTGTCTGCCTTGACACCAGGTTTTCCCCCAAGCTGTAACACCTTGGCTTCTTTAGGATGCAGGAGGCATTGTCTACACTGTCCCAGGATGTGAGGCTACAGCCTGCTGATAAGGACAGAACATGTGAGTCAGGAAGTGGCTCCAAGCAACAGAACATACATGCATCTGTGCATGCGGCCAAAAGATCTTAACACAATTCTTACAATTACAGACATACATGTTTGGTATCAGAGACTGGCTTGAAGTGCTAAGGGAAGGTATCTTATGTTATGATCATGCAGGTACTTGCAACCAGCTATACCAAAAAAAGGGAAGAGTCTGGACATGTGACTACAAAGACTGAGGTCCAGTATTACAAAAAGTAATATAGTCTCCTTGCTTGAATAGCATACTGGGGTCACTTCATCTGACTGCAGATACAGCTATCATTTGCAAACTGAAAAAGGTGTTATTAGTGGCAAGCTACAGAAAGCACTGGCCAAAAGTTGCAGATTTATTAGCCTTGAATGGAAACTTTAACAGAAATTCCTAGCCTGAATATTTAGACAATAAAATACCTAGAGATTACAATATTGTGCCTGAACATTGCATTGTTACTGTATGTGAACTCAGAAGCCAAAATTGTCTAAGTATATGAAATAGATTCTTAAGAAGTTCAGTTGAAGTTGAAAGAGCTGATTATTTCAGAAGCAAGAATCCTCTCATTTCTGAGAAAAAATAACTATCTGGGAGCCATTCAGCAACAGGACTTCTTGACCCAACTACATAACATGCTCTGATCCCCAAATTATTTTCAGTGTCAGTTGGGTTGTGCATTGAGCTGTAAAACAGCTTCCACCTCTTGAGTTAAGGTAGTGCCTGAAAGCAGAAATATTTTCCTTAAAGCTTCATGTCAGTGTAAGGGTACAGATCTTTCCTATGTTCTATTTCTGGGAGTCACCACCCTTTTCATCAACAAAGATTCAGTGTACATAGGAGGCTGCATAGGACTTGCTCATGTAGCACAATGGCTTCAAGACTAGGCGGACCCATATATCAGTATTCTGGAATTCGTGCAGAAACCTGGGGACTTTCCAGAATGCTAAACTCATTTGAAAACTGATTTTTTCTGAGACCAGTGCTTGAAAGTTATGGGAAAATGTCTCTGCAAAACTGCAGCTCTGAGCCCTATTGAACACCGTCTGCCAGCTTTGCAAGGTATACCTGCTGAAGGCTGGCTTGCAGAGAAGCTGTGTTTAAAGGTCCTTCAAAACTCTGGGAAAATCTATGAAAATTTGAAAGAGGAGATGGTCCCTCCTGTATCATTGACATAGTAAATAAGCACAGCCCTAGCACAATGAGTGGAGAGAAGGTGACAGGAGATCACCTGCAGGGGGTCCATGAGGGTTTACCTGCCAGAGCATCCGGGGGGCTGAGTCTGTCTGCTGCATCGTAGAACTCATCCTCAGAGCTAGTGTCTCCAAAGCCTGGGGGAGGGTCCAGAATGAGATCGCTCACCTCTGCCATTTGGTCTGATCTGCAGGGTACACCCTCCTGGGCAGACACATCTTTCCAAGAACTTCTTCCAGGGCTGTGATTGATGTTCCTCTCCACACTGCCAGCAGGGGATATGCTGTAACAAAGGCTGTAATAGCCCATGGCATTTCTCTCAGACAGCTTGGTCTCCAGCACAGATACACCCATGTCCTCACCTCTCTGCTCAGAGGGACTGTGTTCAGACCCAGGTTCTGCTGCTTGTGGTACCTGCAAGAAACAGAAGAAGTCTCTGGCTTCTGTCCTGCTGGAGCCCCTTTCAGCACCAATGGGCAAGAAGCTCTTGTCTGAGCTGTTCATCTCTTGCACTGTTGGCGTGTAGAAATGGAAGAATTCTGGCCTAGAAGAAGAGCAAGCTTCCAGCTCATCTTCCTCCAGTGCATCCATAGAGTCACTTGAGCCACTTGTCTTAAACCCTCGGCTCTCAGTGTTAGCTGAATCTGAAGCTTCTGATGTGCTGTCTGTTGCATTGTCAGACTTATTGCATTGTTCACCCCCTCCAGCTTGGGGCTTTATGCTGTCCTGATCCAGGCTGTGGAGGTCTTCCAGCTTCTCCTCCTCACACACAGGATGGGCACTGCCATATGTTGCAGGAGTGTCCAAGCAATGCTCTGAGGAGGAATCTAGCTCCCAAGAGTCTTCAGAGTCACTGCAGGTTCTAGATTCATACCCTGAAATTTAAACACATACATGAGTCTGCACTTAGCAGAGCATGGAGAAACAGTCAGACAAAGGTCTGAAATTGGCTGTAGGGCAGAAACTCAAGGCCCGGGGATCTCTGCCATCATTGTTGCTCCACAGCAATAAAGATGAAGATACAGTCTGAAGTGCAGGGCCATAACCT
Source organism: Apteryx rowi (assembly GCF_003343035.1). NCBI lineage: Eukaryota > Metazoa > Chordata > Aves > Apterygiformes > Apterygidae > Apteryx > Apteryx rowi. The sequence goes on along the minus strand of NW_020450130.1, from coordinate 204,606 downwards.
GTGAGCTGGGGCTTGGTCCTTCCTTCTTGCTTTTCTTTTTTTTTTTCTTTTTTTTCTTTTTTTTCTTTTTTTTTCTTTTTTTCTTTTTTTTTTTTTTTTTTTTTTTTTTTTTTTTTTTTTTTACTTCATAGCACATGTTTGCATTTTGGAGAGACAGTGTCTCTCAAGTCCTTCATTACAGCACCTCTTACATGAGTGGAGATAGAGAGGAAAACCTAGGCCCAAAACCTCTAAAGAGCTGAATGCTGTATTTATGGAAGAGAACTGCATTGTTGCCTCACCGGCAGCCCCTAAATCCCTGTGCTCTCCTGATTTTGTGCCTAGTCTGGGTGTTGGTAGCACCCAATATCTCCAGTTCTACTGTGCTCTCCAGTGACCACCAGTGATCAGCTCAGGGGTCTCAACAAGAAGTCCTACCTCCCTAAGATCCCTCTAGGGCCACTGCACAGAGACAGGCTGAAACAGAGTGAAGCATACCTACCTAGCAGCTCAGTTGCTCTGAGCAGATCTCTGAAGGACCCTGTCTCTTAACAGAGGGAGCTTAAGAAAAACAGCCAGCTAACCTGTTGTCTAAAGCCTCAGTCTGCAGCATCTGTTAGGTTGGAGTTATCCTGGCAGTGGACAGGACATCATGTGAAACACATACCACTGTCTCCTGTCTGGGAGAAGCCAGCAGAGGGGAGGTGGTTCACAAAGTTGGAAACAGCACAAGGACTCAGTTACTGGTCTGCAGTTTCAATGATAGATACAGCCTCCATTTCTTGGGAAGAGCAGACAAGTATTGCTGGCCTCCCTGTTGCTGCCCAACACATTTGGGTCTGATGGAAATCTGGTAGGGGCCCACACCAAAGCTGACAGTCTCAACAGTAAGCAGACATCACTACACCCTCCAGGGCTACTGTTCTAGCATAAGGCTGTATTCGTGGGAGGGAATAGCATCTCTGCTACTAGAGAAACCATTCACTTGCTCCCTACCCTTTGGCGAAAAGATGGCTGGGTTTTTACCTTCTTCAGCTGACATACGGTGCAGTTGCTGTTTTTTCTCCCCCCAAGTAAATATGGAGACATTTGCATCCACGAACAGCCTGTAATAGCCATTGATGAGGCAGACAAGATCTTTTGCACTGTTTGATTCCAACAGCAGAGTCAGCAGCTTTTGTTGGGCAGAGAGAGGAAGAAAGAAAACCACAATAACATTAAAATAGACAAACACTGTTTGTGCTGCAATCTGCAGGAGTGTGCTGCACACTAAAAAGGCATTCCCTGTCTCCCATACTGCCCTCATTGCAGAGCACTCTGTTTATGCATGAGGCACAGAGAAAGAATAGATTTTTTTGTTGCATTTTGTTTTTTGAGATGCCTGGTTGATGAAGGACAGCAGGAGGAATCACTTTTCTTCCATCATTTTGTGTTCTTCCTAATAGCTTTCCTTTCTGAGTCTGTTCTAAGTCTTTACCATTAAGGACACTTTTAGCTGAAGTGTCAGATTTTGAAAAAAAAATGGTGAGAATGACTCCCCCTTGTTCTCTGGCCCTGACAGAGCCACACACTGGCCATCGTGAAACCACCATTACCTTCAGATCCTGCAAGTAGATTTTCACCATGCTCACTTTCTCAGACTCCTCCGTAAGCTCCAGCCTGCTGATGTTTGCAAACTCTGCCAGACTTGTTATGATGTTGAGCTTATTATTGATAATCTGGCTCACCCCGTACTTGGCCCCAACCAGCAAGGCAACGTATGATTCTCTGTCCTGTAGCTGTAGGGGGAGAGGTTAAATCAAACTTCAGCTGAATTCTCAGCAGGAACCTGTTCACCTGGGTTGCACTGGGACTCCTCAGCCATCTTTTACTGTGTGGTATCTTTTAAAACAGGACTGCTGTTACAATTGAACTGTAATCAGCTGCAAAAGGGAGCTCCTCATTTCTTATAGGTCATCTTGTCCTGGCATGTCTTTCTTCTGACTTGGAGACTGCCAATTTCCCTGTGCCCCCAAGACACACGGCCCGAGGTGCAGCAGGCATCTAACAGATAGTTAGCAGCAGGTTGCTATAGGAAGTGTCACCAGTTGGGCTGTGCCAGATGAACCTGGCAAGACCTACTGGAACAGGTCAGAGACTTCAGGGAGGCAGACTGAAGCAGCCTGCAGAAAAGACTGTTGCAGATCAAGAGAAGTCTAATGTGTCCCATTCAACCCAAGATCAACCCGGAGGTACATGTCAGGGCTGTAACCCCTCTCAGGACTCAAAGGAACTGGCACTTTGTGCACATTGTCAGCCAGACACTGTGTTAGAGATGAGCCCAGGTCTATGGAAAATTGCAACAAAGCCTGCAATTTGTTTCTTTTCAGCAAAATTCACTGACAGACTATTTCAGCTGTCCTCTTTCTTCCCAATATATACTGTTTTCTCCTGGCCCAAGAGACTCAGACAATGGTCTGCGATGGTAGATGTAGTGTGACCACCACAGAGCACAGCAGACACAGGAGACACAGGACTGGGACGGAAGCACCTATGAGGCACTACAGGATAATTCACAGTCAGCCTATTTTGGCTCTCTGACTTTTTTTTTTTTTTTTAAAGAAATGCCAACATTTTCTGTTAGGATCAGACATTTAAAAAATAAACTAATTTAACTCCCAAATAGTTTAGCAGAAATACTTCATTTTCCACACAAGTGTAAACATAGGCATTACCGTAACACATCAGCAAGACCCTCCTCTGATATAGCCCAGCTGCACTACTTAGCTCTCTGTACAAAGCAGCCTGTGATCCCCAGTTTAGCAGGTGATCCAAGTGATGACAGGCAGAAAACCGAGAGACTCTTGTGAAAAGAGCAGTGTTCTTTTTTAACAGAGAGGTTTAATCTTGGCCAATATCTTTTCTTAATGGTTTTTAAAACACCCTGAGATCTCTGAAGTCCTTTAAAACATACAAAATATGGACAGAGCTCACCAGAGAAATAAGATCCACATATTTTAATTAGAAAATAACACATAACTATTGGGTAAACTGCTACATTATTGACTTTAATGGAGCTATGCAGAATTAACCTAACAGGGAGCTTGATCAATATTTATCATGATGTCTCAAGATAAAGTACCACTAGTATGACTGCAGCTTGCTGATCGCTGAAACAGCATCAGCAGAGCTAATGTTACATTTTCTACAAGCATCACAGCAAAGACAGAAGAGAAGACACAGTAACAGGTTGCTAGTTTTACATCAACAATCAGCTTAGAAAAATATTTAGACATTTCTGCTTTACATAGGGTTTGCTTTGGTCAAGTGATAATCTTATCCACAGGTGAAGAAAAGGGGTTAAAACTGCTTATAGTGCCCAATCTTTCCAGTTACTGTCCAAGTAATCTCTCTGTGAGAGATACACAGAGCAGATAGTAAGACAGCATGCCAAAACCCAGTAAGACAGAAAAACAGCGCTCATACCATCAGGGTGGCATTAAAGATCTTCCCATTGTACATCTTCAGGTCTCCCAGTATCTGTAGGTAGCTCAGGCGCACCTGGACTGCTGCGAGCATATGCTTAGTTTTGCAAAAGAAGAAATATTATTTAGAAACATCACAGACAAATAGTGTTTGCCAGGTATCCTGTAGGCTAGAAGATTCAGGAAAGGTTATTTTCATACAGGATTTGGTATCTGGTTTGGTTCAGATATGCAATAGATTTGTATTGGATCGTCCTGCATTGCAGCATTTACTGTCTGGCAACCTCACAAGCACAGTGCAGCAGCACACACTACACATGCAGATTAGGGTGTGTGGGCTGCAGAAAAGGTTAGAAGATGAAAAGATACAGAAAAACAAATGGTCATATAGAGATGAGACCAACACAGGAAAGAAACATGCTGCTGGCACCCAGGGAGGAACCGCAAAGCTTACCGTACGCCCTGCCTTCTGCCGAGGATCCAGCAAGACCTGGTTCCGCTTCATGTGGTAGCTGATAGCTTTCTTGATATCTTTGCCTCTCATGTTTCGAAGCAAAGTTGGTGAGATGAAGTTTTCAATTCCCCAGTCCTTCCTGCCGGAAAGACAGGGAAGAGAGCAAAGAGAGTTCCAGCTGTGCTGCCTCACAACAATGACAGAACTTGTAGAAGAAAAGTCTGTCAGGGACAGGGAAGGACAGAGACACCACCTCTGGCTCAGGGAGTACTGAGTGCCAGGATGCTGTGGGATCGTTCTGAAGAATCATGCAACACGGTTACCTTGCTCAAATTCTCTTCTCTCTGCATCTGCATCTGATCGGGAGATATGTTTGGAGGAACATGTAGTCTCACCCAGAATGCCTGCTTTACGTGCTTATACAGAAGACAATCTACAACTTCAGTCAGCATAATGGTCCTGTCTGTCCTTACCCTCAGAGAATGAAAACTCCATCTTTACATCCACTTTACTTTGCTTACCAGATTATTATATTTTAATATCTCTGCTCTCCAAGACCCAAAAATATGGACCAACTGTTCTGCTGAAGAATTTATTCAGCCCAAGCATTAACTGTCTCGAAACTAAGAATGATGCAGAGTTTTCTGTTATTACTTCTCACTCTCCACTAACTGCATGTGGTTGGGCATGTCCGGCTGTAAACAATGAATCAGTGATGCTGCATGGGCTGGCTGAGGCTCAGCAGTGCTGTTACATCAGCACTACAGCACAAATGCCTGTTACTTAATGACTGGCCCATCACAAGTTCTTAAAGCAGGATTGTTCTTTAGGGCAACTGTGATCTAACAGTACTGACATGCAGCACAGTGCATGTGCTGCATGTAAAAGCACTTCCTGTATTTTTTCCAGATCTCATTACTTCACAGGTCCCATCAATTGTGCTGAAATTACTGAAGAGATAATGCTGGTGGATGAAGAGGTGTAAAGTGCTGGATATGCAAAGGCAATGATTAATTTCTCTCAGAACTACAGCATGCAAGTCTCTGTATCCTGGCAGGAGTAGCCTGGATAAGCATAACTAGACAAGACATTGTGGCAATTGCTATTTGATGTCTCTGCTGTAGCTACAGATCAGAACTTCCCTCTGCTTATGGAAATGCTTAGATGTTACACTGTCCACATTATACAAGCAGCTCAGAAGGAATGTTAAAGACAGGGAGGCTCATGCAACTGCCTTATCCTAAAAGGACTGGCATGACTAAGAGACTGTAATCTCTTTGGGTCAGAGACAGTCTCCTACTCTGCATTAAACACTGCGAAAATGCAGAGCAGATACCATTTTTGATTGGCTCTTTCTTTTGCCTTGCCTGGCCACAACACAACACAGAAATTTTGACACTTACTCAATGTATTTCAAGGACACTTTCTGTGGCTGAGCACAAGCATAGATCCTTTCCTGTATGTGCAGAGCAGCCAGACGTAATGCCACACTGCATTTCATTTCCACAGCAAACCTTTCCTGAAGCACATCACTGCAGCTCTGCAACAGACAGAATTGAGTTAGCATGACGACAGGAGCTCAAACAGAAGTCAAGATAAGACCTCTAGTATGACTGTCATGAGTCAAATAAAGGGTGCCATTCAGCTCATTTCTATCTCATTGAAATAATAATCATGCCTTTAACAAGCCAAACATGCAAATTGGTTTGACTAAGAATTTAATGTAAGTTAAACCCAAATCATCTATTCTTAAATGCTCAACATTTTACATTCATTTAACAAAACTGCCCTAAATTATGCCTTGGTTTAAAGCAGACATGAGGACTTGGGTAAGAAGAGTTCCTGAATCATGGGATGCCTCAGTGTCACCTGCAGATAAAGATACTCAAAGGCAACTGGGTCTTCCTGCAGGAGGTCTAAGGGATCCTTTGGGATGAAGCAAACTCTGAAGAGGCACCGGTAGTCATGGGATTCTCTTTTCTGGACCACCTGCAATGGACAAACTCAAACAGCATCATTTCATAGCAACTGCTGAAATCCCCCCCTTCATAAATGCACACTCTGGCTCTTATGAACTTACACAGACTATTTAAAGCCAGTGGTATCTGGGATGGTTGCAGGTTAGCCATTGTCTTTAGCAAACACAAGGGGACATTGCTAATGCTTTTATTTCTTTCTTTGATTCTTCTGCTTTTTCGTTTTCTCTCTGTGATAGAGTGTAAGGCTGCTGAACTTCATTAAATAGCCATTGATCTTATGTACTTGTAGTGTAACCATAACAGAGGGGTCAAGGCCATATGATAATGACAGAGGAAAGGGTAAGCCTCTCTGATTTTAACTTCAGCCAGAAGATATAGCAGCTCAAAATAGACACTTGTGTCATCATCATAATATCAATACAATGTTAAGGCCACTACATTATACTTTAGCATATTTTATTTTAGGCAAAGCCAGAACAGTCTCATCAGCAGAAAGTAAGCAGAAATTCTCAGACAGTTGTGCTCAGGGGTTGGATGGAGGCTGTTAACTACAGAACCTATGTGCATCAGAGCAGATCACCAAATAACAACAAAGTCAAGAGCACGGAGATGAGACCCATAAGTAGACTCACTGTCACAAATTAGTTTAGCCCAGAATTACTGAGAAAGCAACTATGACACAAACAAGGTTAGATTTGAATAGGTTTTTCAAGTGATACACAGTTATTTTAAGACTGTCTCAAATGTTCCTCTGTAGATGAGCCTATCTAACAGCTGGCACAAAGCATGCTGGTCCTTGATTGCACTACTCTGTTCAAGCAATACCAGCTTATGGGTATTGCTCTGTGGGCTCTCTAAACTGATTGAGGCACTTTTGAAAGCATTATTTCTCAGTGAGCTCTGGTTAATGCAGTTTTAATATATGTGACAGGCAGAGAGGAGGACAGCACCTCTGGAGATGAACTGCAGAGTGTCATAGCAGGATTCACTACTTCTAACACTGTCCTCTGCAGGTAGTCAATAGCTCCCCCTCCTTCCTCACAGTAAATCAAGCCAAGTTCTCTTCCTCTCATACCTCTCATGATATCTGCAGAGCTGGGCTCTCTCCGTAACTTGTTGAAGCAGGAGAGGCACCAGACCAACTCATCCTGTGACCCCTTGCATGGGTGCAACTGCATTGGAGGGGCTCTCCTCACCTGCTCAATGAGCTCATCATCATGCAGCAGGTAGATCTTAGCAATGTTATACCGCTCCTCCAAGGCTAGGGCGAAGTGTGCTATGCTCCGGATGGAGAGCTTCTCCTTCAAGGTGAGAACAATGTCCTAGGAAGGCAAGACACGTGGACATGTGAATGCAATTTAAACATAATTGCTGAGTGTTGCTAGGACACTGTATGAATCTAGATGCTAACAAAGCTGCCCTTGATTTGAGCCTACCATTGGCAGCTGTGTGGGACAGCACTGAGAAGGCAACAGCTGAACCCAACAGGCTTCTGCAGCACAACAGTGAGTTTTTTAGTGCTGTCTCACAGAGAACCAATGCCTATATGATTATACTGCGTTTATCTCTTCACTGACAGATTTTGAACCCATGGACCTAGACAGACCATAGAGGTTTCATGGTTAGACAAAGCCTGCAAGCTTATCAGAACAAGAGATATGAGGGATGCCAGTCTCTGTGTGATTTCAAACACAAGCTTGACAGTTAGCTGTTCTGCTAGCCCAGCAGGATGTCCAACCAGTAAATGCATATGCCAGCCAGTCAGTCAGCATACAGGTAGCTCAGAAACACCCATGTACGCTGGCTATAGCCAGTGAGTAAGTACGGGACAAGGGAGGGAGCTGAGACAACTGTGGGGGGAGCTTGGGAAGCATAGATGAAGGGAGGACAGAATATTTTTCAGTAGGTCAAGAGGACTAGGGAGAGAAATTGGGGCTTGCTGTGATAAGAGTGTAGTAAGATGCAAAGCCTCAAGGTATAGCAGACATCAAATCCATTTCTTAGAGTTGCATGTCCTGGGCTGCTTCATGTTGAAGTCTTTTGCCTTATAGGTTTTAATTTTAGTTTATAGTTTTTTAGTGGTGTTCAGCATTTTCTGTCACCCGCAGCCCAAATGTTTGCTCTTAATCATTCTAGCTTTCTAGAACTCTAAGACACTATTCAAAGAAACTACAAAGAACTGGTGAAAAACATTCCCCCCCACATCAAAAAATAGGAAGAATTTAAGAGCACAGTTGTCAGTAAAAATCTTTCCAAACTTGATGAGGTGTTCAGCTGTATGCAGAACGCTGTTAGAATATTAAATATTTTGTTGGCAGACAGAAAACATTACATAAGGCTTGAGCGAGTACAAATTAAAATAAAACTTTGATTCACTCAAGCCTCATGGGGTGAGCATAGATGTTTGTGAAAAGACTCATTTTAATTTTAAGCCGGGATCTTTTGAATAGGAGAGAAACTTTTGAAACACCTATTTCAGAAAACATTTACCCATTTGAATGTATCTATGAGGGAAGTTGGTGAAAGTTTCACTGAACTCCAGCAGGAAAAAATTTGTTCCAGGATAGAGGTGGGTAACTCAAGTCAGTCATGAAGATCTAATCCATCTTTTAGCAATTAATCCCTTGCAAATGGGCACTCAAATTTCACTCCTCAATTCTTCTCTACCTTCCCTACTGCCTCCTTCCTTTCTTTTATTGTTTTATTTTTCTTTATGCAGCAGCTGATTCTCACAAGATTTGCAGGGACTTATTTGCATGAGAGACCATTACAGCTTTGTGAAATTTGGATTAATTGGACAATAGACCCACTTTTTGAGGAAAGTTATCAATAGATTATAAATAAGATCCCCTTGTTTTGCCTCCTTGATGTTATTTCCATTTAATACTCCAGAACGTCTGCCTATCGCTTGCCTTTTCCATACTAACTGCACTGCTGCAGGACATCACATATTTAAAGAAACGATGGCCTCCAATTGCTGTACACAAGCAAATCCCAACAACTCCAACAGAAACACTGAGCAGCTCTGAAGATTAGGCTAGAAAAACTCACAGCTTGTAGGCCTTTGTCTAAATGCAGCAATTATGAAAGTACTAGATTAATTGCTCTGGAGAGCAGCAATTTATATTTTGAAGAGAATAATGGTAGCTTTTCTGTGATGCCTCCAAGCACAACTGATCCTAAGGGGGTGGTACTGCTTTTCGTCTCAAGAGGTTATTCAGTTTTCATGTCCCAAAAGGACAAGTTTTCATCTATGCAGAACTGAGGCTGGAATACAGAGAGACACTTCAAAGAACAACTGGTGCTAATGCATTTGATGAATTTACTCCAGGCCTGGGCTCCACCCTCCATGTCCTAAACCAGGAAACTTGTTCTCCCTCTAAGGGGTGTGCATTGTCAATGCCATGTTAAACAATCTGTTTCCGAATATGCTGTCCTGTGGTTTCCCAGGAAAGAAAAGTTTGTGTGGCCAGCTTCTGATTTGTCAATCCCCTTCCAAGCTGTCCTGTTGTCCAGCTTCAACTACACTTCACAAATTTGTACTGGTCTTACAGCCAAGTTCCTGCAAGTTCTGTGAAAATTGCTAGGAAGTTGATAGGAAGAAAAAAGAACTAAAGCAATCCTGCCAGTGCAGAATGAGCAAGAAAAATCCAGCTCACTGAGTAGTGGCCAGCAATGCAATCAGCACTCGCTGGCTAATCTGTAACCAAGGCTTTGTAAGTTCTACTGCTTGTACTCCTTTGCAGATGGGTTAAATAGGGGTGGTAGGAACAAAAACAGATAACCAAGCATCATTACCTTCACAGTAGTGCTCATCTCAAACCTGAAAGCCTTCGTCTGCCCATTTTCCAAGTATACCTTGAGAACGTTTGGCATACAAAGAAGAGAATTCCCCTGTGCAACAAAAGCAACAGCCTTAATTAATCCCCAGACCTATGAGGCATCTGGGAGCCAGACTGCTCCACCTGACACAGCACATCCTGAAATAAAAGCAAATCTTTCTCTGCTGTTACAAACCTCATTTAGGGCACCTAGCTTTATTTCCTGATTATGCTCCTGCTATGGAACAAGGGAAAGAAACCATAACAAATTCCTTTCCCACAAAACACTGCCAAGGCAACAGGTGTACATGGTCCACTGTCCAGTTTCCACATGGCATGATATCAAAAGCTGAGAGACATCATCCCTGCTCACTACCAGAAGAGCAGTGAGGGTTGCCAGAGGAGACATCTTCCCATTGCACCAGACAATATTAACCTTCACACTGACACTTACCCACTAGCAGCAGCCATGCCTTCACTCCAGAGATATGCAAGCCCTCCATGCTACCATGAATAGACCTTGCATACCAGGGGAAGGCGCAGGATCTAGTTGAGTACGAAGCAGTACTTTACTTGAGCATCCCTTTAAGATTTGTGACTCTTGTGAATAACAGATGGTGTCACCAGAGTTTCTTGAGACATGTCTCAAAAGCATTAGGAAAGGCAATGACCACCATAGCGAAAGCCCCTTCCTTTGGTGCCCTCAGGAGGATCTGGGAACTTGGCCTCTGTCCTTCTGCAGGTACCCTGCAGGTACCTGCAAGGAACTACACCCTTGAGCCCACCACCTTCTTCCTTTAGTAGAGATTGTTTCTGCCTTCCCTCTTGTTTTCAGCCTTGTTCTTATTGCTGTTCAATGCTGAGATGGTGTTTACTCCTCCTCCACCCTGAAACTTATCATTCATGTCTCCCTTTACTGTTCTTGAACTAGCACATTATTTTTTCTACTTTCATGACAGTCTCAATGCTGAGAATGACCTTTCTAAGATGATTTCATATTTCATCTATGTTTCATCTGCTGGGAAACACCTCATAAATCTCATGACCTTGGTCTCTATTGATGGAGACCCCACATGCCCTGGAATTACTACAACAGAGAACATAAAACACTCTTGTGTCTTGTGCCTTTTTCCCCCTTTACCTCCCCTCCCTCCCTCACTGAGAGAAATGAACCATCGTTGTCACTATTCCTGAGCCCAAGCTCTACTTCCTTTAGGCTAAGTAACCCAAACAGATCATGTCTGTGACAAGCTCTGGGTCCTCCATCAGTTATAGAGAAGAACTGCTGTTTTACACTTATTGCATATCTCCTTTGGTACCTCCAGCAGGTTATCATATGAATATGGCCTTGCTGTTTTGTTCAGCCAGCACTCAGCAGAACTTGAAATATATATAGAAATTTTCAAATTACAAAACAAAATTAAATATCACAACTTTCCTGATCAGATCAAATTGACAGCGTGGTTTATCCAGATGAGATTTCTATCATTTGGTGAAGGCTCTGATAGATTATTATGAATTAATTTAGAAAGCTTCTGATACGGCTTAAGCATGTGTACCCCTACACTTTTGTCTGATGCAAGGCTGATTCACAGCAGGTTACAGCCAGCTCCACAGCTTCTAATAGTACACTGTTGATGTTGACCTGATGATCCTGAGGGATGCGTTTCCTGCATATCATTCAACTATATGGAAATAAACCAAGTTTGCACCCGAAAACAGAGGCTTGATAGCATTTGGCCTCATCAACAATTTATGCTCCCAAACTGAAGTTTCAGATTTCATCTGTAGAAGGCAGCTTCTTGACTCCTTCCAAAGGTCACGGAGCTCATTTAGCAATGCTCCATTAAGATGACAAGAGTTGTACATTTACTGAAACGGGAGACTCTGCAGTTTTCAGTGCCATAATATCCACTTTGTTGCCCTTAATGCATCAATCTTCTCTAAGTCTGAAGGGAGGAGCACATGTCTGTGGTGAATATTGCTTTTCCAGAAAGAAGAAATAAATACACAACAAACATACTTACTCTTCTTTTTGTGCTAATATTTTACTGTACAAATCAGGGGCTGTATACCAGCTGGTGTAAAAGGAGGTGACACCTGTGGGATCCCACTTGTGGAGGAATCCACCTCACCAGATTTCTCTTACCTCTGTGCTCTCACTATGTGAATATGAAACTATGCTGACTGCATATCATCCTCCTCTGTACTTGCAAGGGGATGATAACTTGGCTTAGCCGAATATTGACAGAGACTCTGTAGGAAGTGCAGAGTACAACCTTCCATCTGGAAGTCCTTTCTTAGTGATCCAGCTGCTGGAGTTGTCAAGACTTACCTTGTATCCAGTAGAATGGTACAAATTTGAAACCTCCACGCACTAGCAGAGTTTTGCCCTTTACACTTTCCTCCGCAACACGAATGCCCAGCCTATGGCTGAAACAGCTCCATGGGGACTCCCAGGCAGAGATCAGTGTGAACCCCCAAGTACAAGAAGAATCAGAAACTGCTGGCATTTTCAGGTCTTTAGATCTGGCTGTATCCCAAGACCAGACTTGCCCAAGGCCTCTCACAGTCATCCCTGCCTGTGAACCACTTCCAGGGCTCCCTTTTCTTCTGTTTTCCTTGTCTGTATGAGATCTGTGGCCTATGTCTCATGTCTTTCAGCCATACAAAGAGTCCAGCACACAGCTTCTATGCCAAGAAGGGTGGCCCAGCTACAGTAGTGCTCAGCTAGGATTACAGACAGACCTTACATTAAGATCAGTGGGATCTGAACACAGCCCAAAATAGGGTGAAGCCTTGCAGCAGCCCTAGCACATCTGTCAACAGCTGGCAGAGAGGAAAGGATCCTAGTGTCTAGAGAGCTTAATGGCAACTGTGCCAGAAGTGAAACCTAATCCTCTCCTGCTCCTAAGAGAGGGCCAGAAAAGGAGGAGGGATTCTGACATGTCTAGAGTCAGGCATGGATGTCAAAGCATTTGCACTGTGCCTGTCACAGCTGGAGATATCCAGGACATCTCCAGCTGCACCTCTGCTTTGGTGCAAGGTGAGAAGAGGAGAGCAATCAAATGCATCCCATGGAGGAATGCTTTGCCTGAGCTGGGTCAGGAAAGCTCAGTACAGCCAGAAATGGGAGAGAAGAGACAGCCTAGGAGAAAAGAAAGAAAGGGCCTAGTGACTGTTTCATCACATTGCTAAACGCAAAGAAGTAGAATTTGGTCAGATCACAAACAACTACTGAACAGCATTTACAAGTAGGGGATAAGGCAGGGGGAGTGTGGACACTGAGCTTCTTTATTCAGAAGGGGAAAAGGGAAAACTGGTTGAAGACTGCCAGCTCATCCCAGTTCATCTCAACCACATTGAACTTCTTAGTAAGTTAAATAAATAGAAAATATTTAAGAGCTTCTTCCATTTAAGGATAAGTGTCTTCACTGCTTGTCCTTTTTTGCCACAGGCAGACCCACATCTACCCAGATCATTTGTTATCAGTACTAGAAACCCTGCAATAAACTTGCAGTGAGCCATGCTTTTGTTGTTTCACATCAGGCAGATTGGCTCGGGCTACAGATAGTCTATCATGGAGGCAGCTGTGAATGCATTGCACAGTCCTCTGCAAGGACAGGAAACACAATGAGGCGGCAAGTCACCCTATCATCTAGAAAACATCTTGTGTCAAATTTAACAGCAAAGCAAACTGACCAGTACCAAACTATCCAAACATAGCATTGCCCAAGGCCAGGAAGAGATGCCTCAGCTACTTTGGCGGTGAAAAAACTGTCATGGACATCACAATTCACCTCTTTTAACTTTAGAGTTAGGATCTGTTGTGCACAAACTTCAGTCTAAGCATACTATGACAAAATTAACACCTCAGGAGATGACTCTTCCATCCCATGACAGCAGTAGCACAGGTATGTAATGCTAGCATAAAGTTTACATGATGGCAAAAGGACATAAGCAGTACCTGGAGGTATTTATCATTAGTCTACTGAAATAAATCACAGGCAAAACCCCATGGTAAGGAATAAGACATCTGGAGATGCCAATGCTTCCCCACTGATCACAAAGAAAACCTAGGAAACAGGTCAGGACAGGATGCCTGGGTACATATCCAGGATATGTTAACACAGTGAGCGTGTCACTATTCTATAGGTCCCAACCATGCTAACCCAGCCTGGCATCTGTCCAAAGGTGTGACCTATTTCTCCCAGAGATGTGGTCCCCAAAGTTCCCAGCAGCAAACATGCCTCACTGACCTGTGAGTGTCCATTCACCAGCACCTCCTCTGCAAACCGAACTTTCACAGGGTTTGTTTTTAGCCTTGCCCTCTTCTCTGCAGTGAGAAACGATGACTTAGGCCCACCCTGAAAAAATAACAGTGTGGCGTTGGCAGCTCAGTCTGCTGCAGTTATGTATGAGGTAAAGGCCCATGATACAAGCAGAACGTGATCACAGCCCATGCCAAAGCTGCTCATACCATATTGGCTCATGCTTACAGAAACAGGTGATGTTAGAGTCTCTTATTTCCCTGGGAAATCCAGGTCTGCTACAGGTTCTTTGACCTATCTGGACAGTTGTTGTTTTCTGGACCCAAACCCAGGCGTCCAAACACATGTTGTGCATATTTCTCATTTCACTATATGTTAACCACCTGCTGTATCTGGGCATCTTCCCAACTCCTGCAATGAAACCAGGATCCCACAGAAAGACTCACCGTTAAACCACCAATGGCTTGCTTGTATGGGGCTACACACCATAAACCAATGTATGCAGACTGCCTGCAAGCCATGGACCAGAAAAGCTTTATCCAATATACCATATGAACATAGCAATGTCTGCCCCACTTTCCAGCCCAGCAGGAGTTTCTAGAGCATATTCTCACCTTAAAAATATTTAAGAAAGCTTCTGGAGGGCAAAAAAACCAGCTTGACTTTGCAGTACTGTTGTCACATAACCATACTTTTGCCATTGGGGGGCCTACCAACCTCACAGAGCACTACATGAGCCTAGAAACCATTGAGTTCTTGTGCCAAAATGTCTTCTTGTAAAGCACGGCATTCCCTGAGGAGAAGCCACTAGGGAAACAGAAGTCTCTCAGTATCCTCTGAAAAGATTTTCAGGTAAAGCAATTCCTACACTCTTCCAGAGGCTCAAACGCCCCTCAACCTGTCACAAGAATCATCTTGCTCCAAAGCTATTTGGAAAGTATGGGGGAAGAGAGGCAGGCACGAGTTCCCAGTCAGCAAGTCATTCTGGAGTCTGCTGGGTTGTAGAGATCACTGTATCCCTAAGGCTGTTCATGAGGAGGGCCAAAGCCTGGGACAACCTTTCTAGAGTGGCCAGAGCAGCCCTGGCAGAGGGTTTGATATCCATCAATGGGAGGCGTTACCTCTCAGCTCTAAGCACTGCTGCCTTCAGAATGGGGCAAGAGCCAACCCCAAACCCAAGATCAGCCTTGACTGTATTTGGAGGTGTCCTTAAAGTGACCTGCAAAGGAAAAAACAAAAATGGGTTTGTGCTCCATTTGCCTCTCAAAAATGTATGAAGGCCTGTGAAGGGTTTTCCAAATCCCTTTCTCTCTGACAACCTGTTGCATTTTTCACCATTTGGCTGGCATTCAGGTCTTGTCTACTTCATTTTTCCCTTGATGTCCAGAGCCAGACCAAGCACTGGCAAGGCTGACATTGGATATACTACACCAGGGATGTCAGATTAACAGAGAAGGGAAGCCCCTGTTCACTGGGTTTGCTTAAAACTTAAAGCTTAAAGCTTCTGGTTACTTTGACTTTGTGCACATCTATTGAATGACAACACCTGAGAAATTCTGGGCAGGAAAAGATATTTTAAAGAGTTTTTTTCCTTAATGCATCTTCAATGAATGACCAAGAAACCTCATGACATTATGCCTGAGCTTCATGAACTCTTCTTAAGGAAAACCGCCATTCTTTATGTTTCTAAGAATAAATCAAAATGAAAAAAATCTCCAAACAATCAAACAAGACACAGTCCCAAAACACTTTGCTAGGGAAAAAAAAAATCCCCCTCAGGCCACTTTCATACACTGTAAGAAGCCTACAAGCACACAAACTCAATTTTGCCCTTGCTTTGCAGCTCAACTTTAATACATACTGAAATCCATATGGATAAACACATTATGTCGGCAGTACATCCCTTCCAGGGATTCTTATGCTATAGAGGTGGCCAATCAGCTCTGAATTTTCATACTAAAACTTTGAATCTTTTCCCAAAGTAAGATCCACACACAAATCCCAGCCCTTAATGGGGCTGGAGGGAGGAAAACACAGCCAGCACAAGCAGTTTTGTTGATTCAGGAGAGAGACAGAAGAGCAGAGAGTACATGGAGGAAGTATTTATAGACCATCCCTCACACAAGGACAATGAAGCAGGCTGGTTAGCAGCCTAGCACAGCTAGATCCCAGATTTATTGAATAAAAAAGGGGGAAATTCAAGAAGTCAGACTTCAGTAATGAATGCCTCTTCCTCAGGCTGTAGTGAGCTATCAGATGGAGCCTGAAGAAAAAGGCATAAACATTTTCTAGTGCTTCCAAAGGGGAAAGAGGTAGAAAACCCCAAAAGCTTTCAAGCAGCCCCTAGAGAGAGTGTTGCTCCAGCACCCCAGGCATCTGCCTTACTCATCCTCAGGGTGCAGCTGGCCTTCCTCAGGGGGATTCCAATAGACCTAGACAGGCCCATAGCACGTGGAGAACACACTCAGATCTCCTGTTAGGGAACTCGTTTCTCCAACAAGGTACAAATTCTCAGGCCAGGTTGTTCGTGAGAGCTAGCCACTATCAATGCAGGCCTGAACTTCCTCACCCCTGACGAGCACCTCTGGCCCCTAACACACCCTGTCAGGCCCACAAAGCTCCCCATCTCTGAATGGACAGATGTAGAGACAAAACTCAGACATGTACCGGCTACCCT
Organism: Apteryx rowi; assembly: GCF_003343035.1. NCBI lineage: Eukaryota > Metazoa > Chordata > Aves > Apterygiformes > Apterygidae > Apteryx > Apteryx rowi. The sequence goes on along the minus strand of NW_020450130.1, from coordinate 187,961 downwards.
TTCCAGGGCTGCAGGGGAACCATCAGGCTGAGAGTTGCAATTTACTGGCTGCAATTTACTAGCTGAGTCAATTCACCAGAGGCAATAACAGCCACAAGTCAGGCCTTTGCAGGGAGCTCTGACCCCAGTGTCCAGAAGAGCTGTGAGGAACTGCCAATGCAGTAATTCTCCCCCAAGGCTCCTCAAAAGGTATACACACATGCAAAGGCAGAGGGCCCCTTGCAGTTATTGAAGAGCTCTTTGATGGCTTTGGCTGGCCCCCTTGTGTGGCCAACACATACTCAGATCTTGCCATCCCATCTTCCCCACCTTCAATTGGTGGGCATTGCTCTGTTAACCATGGCCAGACCAAGACCACAGCACAGCAAGCAGTGCTACTTATAATGCTGAAGAAAAGCAATTTACCGACATGCAGCGCAGAATGGTTAGGAGGAGTTCATCTCCGGCCTCCCTGTAACAGAGACAGATGCAGTCAGCCAAGTTAAGCAGTCACCCAAACTTTCCTTTTCAGTTTTGCTGACAGATGGCATTAACAAGGCCTTAAGCAGATCAGCTTTCACTGTGAGGGAAGAAGCGTGGCTGGGCAGGATGCAACCCACAGTCTCCAATATGGAAAGCACCATCTTGGCAAAGAATGCTTTGCCTTTAGGAAGCAGGAGAAACCCATGGGTCCTGCTGTGAGAGCTCTGTGGCCTACAACCTACCCAAGCAGTGTTTCAGGAAGACTATGTGTGCCTTTTGAACTACACAGTGAACTTTCATCTGTGGGACTTGTTTAAAGAGGACATTCAATGGCCTAAGCCTAGCCTGCAAGGCTGAGCTTAGGCAGGACCCTAAGGAATGCCACATCATTTGAGAGGGAGAGATATTCCTTTGTGATAATGATTTTCTTCACACAACCATATTTAGACTGCACTCTCTCAAATACCTTCATAATCACAGGTGAAACTTGGCTCCTGTATCTTTTCTCTCACTCCTTTCACCACCTCATCCCTGTGACAGTCCTCTGGTTTCTCGAAGGACCATACCTGATGATATCACCTGCATGTTCAATAGAAATATCTTCCACAGCTGTAGTGTTTATCCGAAGGATCTGATCACCTGGCAGCAACTTTCCATCAGCTGTGCTCCCTGTTGGAGATCAACATATTGTTAGTCATGACATGCTGCAAACAGAACTCTTGCTATTTGAAATGGCTAACTGCTCTATGACCTGAAAAGATCCTGTTCCCACATGGCTTGTGCTTGCCTAAGCAACTTCCTCTAGATGCTGAAATAGGGATTTTGGGCCCTGGAACTAGCTGGTACACATTGGCTGTGTCAGTGCCACATAGCCCTGGCTCTCCTCTGGCCTCATGTGGTGCTTCTCTACCTCAGGAAACTATTCTTATGCATGTTTTTTTCCCAGTTGTAACCCATCATCACACTATTGTCATAGTTTGAAGCCAATGACACACACTGCATGTCCTGGGATGCAGCAGGAAGGCTCAGGCTGTTGAAACAACATAGAAGGCCTTGGAGATGGAGGGAACCAGCTGCTTGTTGGTACAGATCCCGGCCCATGATGTCCCCAGGCCTAGGTAGTACTTGGGAGAGAGATATTATAGTGGGTCAAAACTGCACTGGGGCTGTGATAAAAATTAAGCAGAATGGATGACTCAGAGGCTTAAAGCATGTACTCACTCCCTGGCTCTGGTAGTACTTGGGAGAGAGATATTATAGTGGGTCAAAACTGCACTGGGGCTGTGATAAAAATTAAGCAGAATGGATGACTCAGAGGCTTAAAGCATGTACTCACTCCCTGGCTCTGGTAGTACTTGGGAGAGAGATATTATAGTGGGTCAAAACTGCACTGGGGCTGTGATAAAAATTAAGCAGAATGGATGACTCAGAGGCTTAAAGCATGTACTCACTCCCTGGCTCTGTTAGTAATACAGATGAATCCATGGACAAGCTAGGCTCAGCTTCCTCTGTCTTCCCAGTGGCCACACTCAGAATGGGCTTGGGGAAGACAAAGGAAGATTGCCCCCACCAAAGCTGCAACTTTACTTTTTGAGTTCATAGTGACCAGAGCTGTTGGTAAGGTGCTGAAAACCCAAGGTCCCACAAACATAGATGGACTATGCCTCTACAGTGAGGGATGAGCAGAACAGGATCAACACAGATTTTCCATTTTCCGTATTGTCTGTCCTTGCTGGTTCCTTGTCCTTCAGAGCCAAGGTCTAGCTATTCAGAGCTGACTCCAAACCCTGGGCCCAAGAAGGCCCCTTGAGTTCCTGGACAGTTGTCACAGCATGGCACTCCCTCTTTGCAAATTCTGCACCATGAGAGAGATCCCAGAGGTTCATCACACTATGCAACAGTAGACACAAAGGCAAGGGCATGATGCAATCAGCAACTGCTAAGGTTTTAGATCAAGGTGCTCCACTAGACCTTGGGATATGTGGGTTGGATTCCTGGCACAGTAACTTCTCCTTTGTGACTCAGATTGTTCTTGTAATCTTGATAAAGGGAGAAGGTTTCCTTAAACATATGTGCTTCTGGGAGAATGCACAACTAGTGAGAAAGAAGGTTTCAGAGCTTTGCTACCTGGAAGAGCAGCAGCCACAGAATCTATGGGGCTAAGGAGTAGGTGATCTTCTCGTCTGAGAAATAGGTTTCTGTGAATGTGAACCCCAGAACCGTCACTGCCTGCCTGGCGGGTGAGGCAGAATATTTAATCTCTCTGACAGACAGGTTTGCTCACGTATCAAACTAGCACCTGTCCCTCAGGTAAACCATAGCAATAGGTAACATGTGAAATGCAGAACACAGAGAAAATTATTTGGAATTGAACACAAGGCTTTTAACCTTTAGCTCCCCCAGCAAAAAAGCAAGACTTAAAAGGAAGGGTTTCTCTGCACCTCAGTCTTAATAAAATGTTCAAGTTTTCTGATTAAGAAAAAAGGTATAACAGAAAACCTCCCTCCCCACTTTCATCAGACCCAAAAACTCTGTGCTAATTTAGCAGCACATTTCACATGTGATGAATGGAAAAAAAAGTAAAATTTCACTAAAAAGCACTGTGAAAGAAGAGAGAACATGCTGTAGCAGCTTTGCTAAACATGCAGCAAATAAGCACACTTGGACAGGCCACTGTCTCATCCGAATTGGGAAACTGAAACACARGGCTGCTGAATGCCACAGCCCACATGGCCTGGGAGAGCCATAAATGCACAGGTGAAGTTGATCACAAGTGCCATCTGGAACACTTCAGGCCTCTTACACCTGCTGTTGTAGGGAGAGAGAAAATATGCCTACCTGCAGTGACAGATGCAATTGTAAGAGGAAGGTTTGGACAAATCTCAAAGCCATAGTGATGGTGGACCAAATCCTTGTATATCGTAACTCTGAGTTTGACACGGCTAGCAGGCTGGCCACTGCCATCACTGGAGATATCTGCCACAGATGCTCTTCCCCTGTGAGACAAGAGCTTGTGATTAATTAAGACACAGGCAGAAAACACCTCTTCAAAGAGGCTGAGAATCCCTACACTCCCCTTTCAATTGGCTGCACCAATACAAGGATAGATTAGTTCTTCTTGGTATATCAGCATGCAGATCCACATTGAGTAGTTCTGCAGTGCTCCCCAATGACAGCCCAAGAAGTCAAGGTAGTTGTACCAACTAGTTCCAAGGCAAGATGAAGCCACAATTCTTTCAGCCACTTCAGTCCAGTGGTCACATGGAGGCAGAACTGCAGGCCCTCTCCGCAGCAAACCCTGACCTGTACGGGTCACAGCAACACTTTTACCCTGCAAGGCATCAAGAGAACTTGCAGCTCTTGGATCCTCCCAGAATCCAGTCCAAGGATGAGTGGACTTCCCATTTCCAGTGAATCACTTCTCATCTTTGGTAGACTCCTCACTTCTGGGAACTGTCATCTGTGTCCTGAGCACAGTTTAGTTTCAGAAAGGTTGGAGGACAATGCCTCATTGATACTATGATAAAATTCAATACTTCAGATGAGTTAAGCATAGATAAGGCCGTATCCAAATTCCATCAAAGCCAAGAACAAAGGGAGAGAAATTTGGAGAATTCTCCAAAGCCCACCCTGAGCTTTACATGTGGTGCTCAGGCACGATTATCTGTCACAGCCTTCTCCCACAGGAGCTTCCCAGGTCAAGATTGATGGCCCCTACTCTCCATCAGCCTAAGCAATGCCAATAGCTCTTGGCCCCTTCAGTCCCAACTCTGCGTGGGGGAGAGGAGTTAGATGACTCAAGCTGAAATTCCACATGAGAGCAGCTTCAGAGCTGGACCGTAGCTCCCAAGCCAGTGTCCCTGAGAAGAAAGAGGCCATGGGTGAAGAATATAGGAACAGTTAGATGGTTCCCATCAAAGTTAATTTCCTGCCTCACTAACGCACTTCCATTTTGCCTGTGACTCCTGCACTGGGACACACTGGAGAAAGCCCAGTCCTGTGCTGCTCTTCCATCCATGACTCAAGACGCAGGGAATGCTGAGACATTAGATAAAAGAACATCTGTCAATTTCAATGGGGGTTCAGACAACAAGAGCTAAACACATGGGTGCCTTTGTAGATTGAAGTCTGTCAGCTGACTGCCAGCAAAATTTCCGCTATATTTTCTCTGATTTAACACTGTACTGCTTGAGTCTGTTGGAAATTTTAAAATGTAATCGTCCATCCTATGGATCAGCAAATTTAATATTTGACAAATCAAAAAACTAGAGTAATAAAAACACCAAGAGAAAGCAATTGCAGTATGCAGCAAAGGATGATATGGGAAAACTTCTGTGATCAAATTCAAATAGTGATTCTAGCAGGAAATAACCAACACAAGATTCAGGACATAGATCATGTTTCAGGTTCTTCACACAGTGTGGGATTGCTTAACCTGATAATTCAGGTTAAACTGACCTGCTTAACCTGTTAATTCAGCCTCTTCAGGCCAATTATTCCAGTCAGTGTTTGAAAGAGCTCAAACCCTTTGCCATTCACAGGAACAGGCAACAGATATCCCACACAGCATGGAAATATCCTAAGTTTTAGATGCAGTATGTGTTGATAACAGCAGAATTTTGATTCATGGACCTTAGGAAAGGAAAGCAACCATAGGCCAGGATATTGAGTACGCTGTTCTCCCTTTTAAGTGCAATACAGTCTTGCCCTAAAAACACTGACCAATGGCAAGTCACAGAGAGAAATAAAACCCCATCTGCAAGAGAAGCACATTTCACATTGAACAGTACTCCTGTTTCTGTGGATGTGGCTCGTGAAATCAGCACTGAGGAAAGCAGGAACATTTGGCCCACTGGAAACTGCAGGGAATTGCTTAAAACCCCTGAATTTTCTAGGGAATGCAACAAGCATATTTCTCAAGAAGAACTGAAGGAATGACTCAGATCTGCAACCTGTGATTGCCTTTGTTCACTGGAAGCAAGCCTGTGCTGTCCCTGTTCAAAACTGATCAATAGGTGTTTCACTCACAAAAACATGTTTACCTGGATGCACTACTCCGAGAGCGATGGAGCCATTTTGCTACCATTTGTTCTATGCCACGTGCTTTGCGTGTCTGGACTAAGTTAGTCTCCAAATCTTCCATTACCTGAAAGTGACAGAAATCACAGGAGAAAAGAAAGACAGAAGATTTACGAAATCTTTCAGACACTGTTCACGGTTCCCAAGATTAATTCAAAACTCTTGTTAAAAAAAAGGCACCATGGGAAAAATACATATTCTAACATCCTAGCTGGTATTTTCGCTTTGTCCAGTGACTGGTCGCTATGCTGAATTAGCATAACAAAGAAGACTTGGGGTAATCTCCGTAGTCCTTTTTCATGATTTCTCAGCAAAAGAAAGCTGCTTTCCCTAGTCATAGGAAAGCCCCTCCCCACTTTGGTCTACAATCTCTTAATGATAAGTTTGGAAATACCTACCAAGGACATTGATCCAAATTGGACACACATCTTCCATTGACCATCAGCCCTACAATTAGTTAGTCTGTTATTTAGAAAACATCTTATTTCCATGTGTATTACCACCTCAACAGTTCATAACTGCAGTACTGGGCAACTAAACTAGGCAGCTGTCTTATCAACTACACAATTACAGCAAGTGGCACATAGAGCCCAACAACATTTGTAGTTCAGTCAATAAGTGAAAAATACATAACAGTGAGGACTGGCTTGAAAAACAGAGACCTTTCCACTGTAAATCATTATGGTCCATATAAAAACGCAGGGATATTGCAGCAAAACAACTGTAACTACCTCATGTCCCATTTACTTTTTACAATGTTCATATTAGCTCTAGAAAGACAGGGGACTTTCAAAGAGTCAGCTTCTATCCATCACACACATCTGCACCATTTCTTCGAGCAGTATTTCCATAAAATAGTCTTCTAGTCTTTTCAGTTTCTCTCTCTAAATTAAAAGGTCAGCAGTCCACATTTTGAGATCTTAAAACATTATGTTCTGTTTACATTCTTCACATGCTGTGGTTGAACAATACGGAAATAGTCACTTACCAAACCTGCTTCCTATGCATGTACCCACTGCTGTTGACAGGCACTGGTATTGTTCAGATTTTTTTTAGTCTTACAGAACTGAAGAACCATGGCATTGGAAGAATTTGTCTCAGACCTGGTTAATTCATCTTGAATTTAAACACATCCAAAAATTGCATTTCTTGTGAAGATGCAAAGGCTACATCTACTTCCAGATCCCAAACTGAAGGTGCAAGACTACACTCTATCAAACCAGTTAATTTGCAGCTTTAACATTGCGCCTTAAAAGATGCATAAAACCCATAGTCACATAGTACTTCTTCAAATACAGGCATAAACAGTTGGCTGCAGGTGAACCAAATGCAAAACAGGACAGAAAATATGTTTGCATCTACAAAAAGTCATGAAGAATGTCAACCCTCAGCTTTTCAAATATTGGTAAGGAAACAGAACTATTATACCCACCTTTCAAGTTGTGTCTTCTTCTCAGCCTGTAACATCCGTAGGTCCCCAGCTTCTCTCTCTTGTTTACCTCTCAGATAGTAAGTTCTGTGTGCCAGGGACATTCTTTGTTATGCTGGGACTATATGCAGGAAAATGGGCTGCTGGTCCATTGGGGGAGCTCTGCTGCAATAGAAATACTAATAAATTATCATCACTGTTGCTTAAGACATAAAAGAAATGGTGGGAAGCTGCCAGTAAAGAGGCATGAAACATTTTGTCTGAACACAAATTTGACCTCTTTCCCTCAGCACCCTCCTAACTCACCACACCCAATCTGTTCTAATAACGAAGAGAGGTCAGGACCAACATTTGTTGATTGATGTCTCTTTCCCTTCCAGCAAGCCTTTCTGGCCAATTTCACTGTCTGCCAATGCAGCAATGGACAGAAAAGAGGGTCAAAAAATTCATCCCTTCAGCAATTCTTTCACTGAGTGTCCTTTTGGCTGTTCTTTCTTATGCAAGACAATCCAGACTTGTTCTCTCAGCCACACTGCTGTTGTACCTGCCACTGAACAACAACTCAGAGCTGTGTGGGGAAAATGAGCACCCTTGCAATCAAACCATGTTTCCCAAAGCAAAACAGAACTTGCAGGATGGGAAGTCTGCTACCTTCCCAGAAGCACGAGTGAGAAGCAATAACAGCACAAATACAAGCACAGCTGTTCAGCAGCCAGGAAAACATATATATAGAACATTTCAAACCAAGGCCTGAGTGTTCATTGTCTATGCCTTGCTTGTTCCTTTCAGCCTCAATACTTCATGGTTTTGCCTGTCAGCTCTCTGGACACTGTGATACTCACACAATGTTTCAGCTGCAAAGATCTTCCGATTTTGACTGAATCTCTCTTCTCAGCAGCATGAAGTGCTTTTGGCTTTTCAAATCCCTTCAAGTGCTCGATCATTCCCCTCAGTGCCATAGATAAAGCCCTAACTGCAATTGTTGCTTCCCTCCAAGAGGCTCTCCCCTATGTGAACTTCTAGAAATAGGTCACTTTAGTTGCTGATGCAGAGACCAATTGCTGTTTGGTGCTTTCTAGTTACTTTCATCTGCAGCTCCAACCTCCATCCTGCCCCTTGTCTTTTACTTCTTTTCAAAAGTAAAATGTGCTTGTGCTATGCTTTAGAAAACYGAGCTCTATCAAAGAATGAGTACCCCTAGGTGCTGCTGTCTTTGCTGTTCAAGTTCTGCACTTGTGTGTTTAAATCTCATCTGTATTACTGCAGGCTGGAATAAAAACTGAAGAGTAAGGGACTTTTGGAGAAATGGTTAAATGCTTGTCATATTCTGACCAAGGCAGAAAAAGGTTGAATGGCTTTGCTGAACCAGTCATGGATATGTAATCTAGTTTCATAGGGATTAAGAAAGAAGGGACTGTACAGATTTCTGTTGACAGCTCCTCTAACCTTTCATGCAACCTGTGATATTTGGTGGTTTCTCTAAAGCCCCAGCTCCTGCAATCCTATGATTACAGCCAAATCCAAGATTTCTTTTCATGACAAAAGCCTTGGCAAGGAGGCATGGCAAGGAGGAAAAGCTTGAATAATGAAGATAAAGGATCAAAAGCCAGATGCAACATCAAAAAAAATCCTCTAAGTAAATCAGGATTTTTGAGTCAAATAACATGTTTTTTAGAAGAGGCAGCTTTTGGCAGATATTTCCCTATAATAGTGCAAAACCAAATGCAGCAGCCTCTTCTTTCTGGGGGTCTCCCCAGGGTAGCACCTGCATGTGTGCACCATGTCAGGCAGAACCATTCAGCCTTTTGCCCAGTAACACTATGCCTGTGCAGTTACCATCTCTGCCTTCCTTCAAAAAGGGGCCACAAAAGCTCTGAGCTGAACTCTTCTCCCACTTGCACCTGCCCTTTTGTATCTATTTTTGAGTCAAGCCCTTGAGCACATCACTAAGCAGCTTGCCTAGGCTAGGATCCAAATATGCAAAGATACTTAAACTCTGTCAGAGGAAACTAAGACTACCCTTTCTGGGCATTTGTACAACTAAATGGTCAGTGCAGAGAGCTAGTGTTTGGTATCTCACAGGAAACCTGGGCGATTCTGGCTCTTTAGCAACAATGCTGACTCAGAGATCAGGGCCTTGGGAATTCTCAGAGTGCACAGCCATGGGGTAGCATAAAGAGGGTGTTTACAGACAGTAGCTTTGAGAAGTTGTGTCTGTCTCCTACACAGAGGAACAAGGGATGCAAGGAGCCCCGCCACAGTCGCAAAACTCTCAGTCTTAACTGGTTGTGTTCTACGCATCTTTATAATAGAAACAAGAATATTGTTTCCCCATTAGCCTCTCAGCCATGGAAGGGACTGTCTCTTCTCCACAGCTTCCTTTTGGGTTGCTGCAGTGGCAAAGGAGGCTTTAAATTTTCTGCTCCTGTTGCAAATAAGTGACAAAATACAGCTGATTTTTTGCCTTTTGCTCCTAGTCCACTTCAACATTGAGCATGAAACTAGGGCGAGCCAGCCCTATGAGGAGAAGAAGCTGTGAAGAAATGGATGCGCACTGTGGAAGAAGACAGAAGGCCCTGAACTGGCTAGTGTTCAGCCACTTAGTTCAGGTATGACTAGCAGGAAAAAAAATATTCTGCTTGAGAAGAATACTTCCATTTTTCTCATCTCATTAAATGGAAGGTATCAATTCATTAAATTGAAGTTTTCTAACAGACAAAAGTTCTACTAGTATTTTGAAATTATGTCTTTGTTTTAAATTGTTAACTGCCATCAAAATGTAAAACTGCAGAAGATTCTTACTCTAGAATGCTGATCCCTGCAGCTAATATCTGAGACAGAACTGCATAGCACAAAGAGGTACTTAACCATATTTCTAGCTGCTGACAGAGCTCTGAAGTAGGAATAAGATTTAAATAAATGAATAAATAAAACAGAAAAAACAAATTTTTAAAGTCACATATTTAGAGGGTGTGAAACATTTGCAGAGAGAGGTTTCTAATACAGATAGAGAAGAAACTCATTTTTAGAGAAAAATTTGGGAGACAAACATTCCTTCCAGCATAGCTAAGACAACCCTGAATCCAGAACCAGTAGTAAATCTAGCCTTTAATACAAAGGTTTTGTAACCTCTTAAACTTTCATTTGAAATACATCTAAGTTATATAGAAAACATTGAAGGTCAGAGAATCATAGAATAGTTGAGGCTGGAAAGGATATCTGGAGATTTTCTGGTCTGACCCCCTTGCTCAAAGCAGGGTCAGCTACAGCAGGTTCTCCAGAATCACGTCCAATTGGATTTTGAATACCTCCAAGCATGGAGACTCCAGTATCAGTGGTAGTATCACTGGTGCCCATGTGGAAGAGGAGCAGGGGTAACAGTCTGAGGGCTGGACCAACCTCTGCAGCCTTTCCACAACAGTCCAAATGTGAGCTCACAGCAAGCAGGAAATCTCCCTAGATGATAGGTCAGGTTGGCAAATAGGGGCCTCTGTTCCCTGCAGCATGAAGACCCACTGCTATCACTTGCTACTTATTCCTGGTGCTCCTGTGAGGCTGAGGTTTAGCGGGCTTACATGCTTCACTGGACAGAGCTCGCAGTCCCTTTTCAGCTATGAGGGCACTGAATCTGTTCTGTAATTGCAAATCTTGAGGTGGAGCACAAGCCTTCCTCCTGGTGCCAAAAGCCACAGGAAAGGGAAGTGCAGGGGTACTGGTATTTTCAACACTACTCTAAGATCTTTTCTGCTGTCTGTCTAGAAAGAATAACTATTTTGTATGAATTGCCTTAAATTTTCCCTAACAAATTTCCAGGATTCTTTTTGCTCCCATGCTGGGCCTCAGTGTGGATGTGGCAGAAAAGCAGTAATTCTTCCAGAAAGTTTCTGTTTCTTTTTATCCTGTCACATCTCTCATCACAGTTCCAACATCACTGCAGCCAGCCAGCCAGCCAGCCAATTAACTGGCCACAGCTGCTATCAACACTTGATCTATGCTACACATGATATATTTTTATTTTTCCTACGACACAATTAAATGCACCTGCAGCTAAAGCAAAGCTGCAGAGAGACAGCCAGGCAGCCAAAATACAGCAATATACTACTGGGGAAATGATACTCCTTTCCACCCCACAACTCTGTAACCTGCAAGATCACTGCAAGGTCTATTGATCTCCCCAAGGAATTATTGCATCTGCACATGAGATAAGGGTTCCCTCAGCCATGCACCTAGGCCCTCTGTGCAGAGCTCCCTGTCTGTTCAACAGGAGTACAGCACAAGTAGCAGAACACACTAAAGGTTGCAAGAGAAAGAGTAAACTGGTATCCAGGGGACATACTGAGGGCAAGAGGGACAGCCAAAATCAGCAGGTCTCCTTCATTCACTGATGGCAGAGAACTGCATGAGCAGAAGTAGTTGCAATAAGCTATTGTAGAACAGCTTTGGATGTGGTCCACCCATATCTTCAGGATCAAGGCTTCTGGAAGGATCTTGTGCATTATGTTGGTCAGCAGTATGCAATCCTAAGGAAAGGAATAATAAAATCCAGGTAGTGTCATCCTCCCTCAGTCCCCAGACCACAGTATAAGAATGGGTACTGAGCAAGATCTGTAATACTTCAATGCTCCTCTGGGTGAACAGAGATTTGCTGCTCTTGATTCACATGCTCACTGCCCATGCAGCAAGCACACATAGAACAGTGCACGTACCAAGCAGTCCTGCAAGGTTAAAAAGGTTGTAATGGTTTGTGGGAACATAGTCCTTTCTTCAGCGCAATTTTGCCCCCTTGAAAGAGCATGCATTGCCAAGACAACATCAGAGCAAAACCCAAACACTGTTAAAATAATCAGCAAAAAGAACAAGGATAACCTAGCTGGCCTAGGTCAGTGACTGGTCTCCAGTTTTCCTCAGGATATTCAGCATTGTGGCTTTTCCTATTCAGCTTTTGAACTCTGCCACAGTTGTAAGACAGGCCATCTGAGAACAAATAGATCAACAGCACAGCGGGCAGCCCACAGTGAAGCAGATAGGAGGAGATTACCTACAGATAAGATTCCAGTTGCTTACACTGAGCTTTGAGAGCTGTCATAGTGACAAACGTAACTGTCCTTGGTCAGCTATTATGCCTTCTCCCACAGACATGGACAGAGGTGAACAGGCCAGCCTGAGGGCCTCCCTTTCACTCCGCCCTGGGAAAAATTTTTTTTTTTTGCTTTTCAGGACTCAGTAACTTTCCTCCTTTCAAATCTTCTGTGGACATTAGTGACTCACTGTATTCTGTTGGTCTGGGGGGCACCCAGCTGTGGGTAATGCAAAGGGTACCCACAGAACATATTTCTACAATACTTCATCTTCAGTTCAGTATTACCAACTTGCTACACAACAGCCACCATGATACTGTAGGTTCCCAGAGTCCCTAATGACGACTGGGAATTTCAGATTTGATTTGATTTTTACCATCACCATCAGATTATAACACCCACCAGAATGGAAGTATCTGATCTTCACAGTGGTAACAAAACCACCCTTGATACATGATCCCAGAAGAATACATCCTCATTAGGCAAATTTAGAGGAATTTGAGTTTTGGTTTGTTTTGTTTTAATTTCCTGATACTTTAGGCCTCTTTTGAACATTGGGAATCAGCAGTGATGACACACATTACTGTGAGAATAAGTGTATTTACAGCAGAGGCAGTGGGACAGCTGCATTTTCTTTTGTATAAAATACATTTTTCTACCTGCAAAATCAGATGATCCGCATTTGCCTTATCATTCACCTGCCAGCTCTGCCACTCTTATCAGCGGAAGATGAGGCCAGACTTGGCAGCTGGTACCTAATTATTGTAACTTCCTTTCTGTGGGACATAAGAATCATGGATTAGGAACTGGTGCAGCTACACAAAGACTGATCCAGTACTCCTGCCTCAGATGTGGATTTACCAAGTAAGTAAAGGGCTTTTAAGGCTTCTTCCACCTCCCAATATGAGGCCAGCCTCCCAGCCACTCTACAGCATGCTTACAGCAAAGAAACAGGAGACCAGCCAGCTCAGGCCTCTAACCTCCAGCTAATCCTACATAACCTTCACAGGAGGCCTAGCCTGACAAACATGATCATGGAATACACTGAAACCCTGCCTCTGCCACCCTGTCATGCCAGGGACCCCAATGCTAGCAATCACCACTGTGGCAGATGTGGAGATAGCACTTCTTTGCAGATGTGTCTACGAGTTCTGAACATCCATTTTATTCAACTCAAAAAGCCTCAGGGACTGGAGTAAAAATTTGGGACCCTGAAAATAGAGGCAGTAAGATTCAATGGCAGCAACTGCTATGACCTGGGGTGTAAAGACAATGTTTCCTGTGGGCACTCTGTTTTTCAGTTGCATCAGTTTCTCAGAATCACAGAATAGTTGGGATTGGAAGGCACCTCTGGAGATCATCTGGTCTAAACCCCCTGATCAAGCAGGGTCATCTAGAGCAGGTGTCCAGAATCATGTCCAGTTGGGTTTTGAATACCTCCAAGCATGGAGACTCCACAAGCTCTCTGGAAAACCTGTTCCAGTGTTCAACCACCCTCACAGTGAAAAAGTGTTTTCTTATATTCAAGTGGAATTTCCTGTGTTTCAGTTTGTGCTCATTGCCTCTCATCCTGTGACGGGGTACCACTGAGGACAGTCTGGCCCCATCCTCTATACAACCTCCCATCAGATATTTATAAACATTGATAACATCTCTCCTGAGTTAGAGAGCTGCTGGGAGGAAAACATGAAAAGAAAGAAGTTTTTTGGAGGAACTGGATCAGGAGCTGGTCCTGACCAAGTGTAGGTACAACTGGCTCCTGACCCAGTTCCTCAGAATCTGCCCATTGTGTTAGATTTTTAACAAAGCATAGTCTGCTCTCACTCAAAAGAGGCTCCCAGCTGCAAAAATGGCCTGCTGTCCCCTTTAAAATGTTCCTTTTTTGAGATGCTGAGAGTATCCGAAAAGCAGCCAGGCTGCAGATATAATGGCATTAACACCCTGCACTGCTGCTAATGTGGCCTCAGTGTCATCTCTCTTTTTTTTTCTAAACACTTTGAAAGACAGCTGGTTCCATACCAGAACTCTTGGATTTTAAAGTAATCGCAATGATTTTAAGCTTCAGTAATGCCTCTGGGAAAAGAGAAGAGGCTTCTGTACCTCTCATGTAGTAGTATGAGGATGCTGCATACAACAGCTGTAAAAACTACTTCCCAGAACAAGCTGTGAAAAATTCTATGATAGGACCATGCTTTTTGTTATGCCTTGAACCTTTGCCTTGATGTGATAGAGGCAGAGCAGTGTAAACAATTCCACTGTCCTCCTGATATCCAAACTACAGCCATTCATGCTGAAAAGGTTCTCCAGAAACAAGTCTGTGATTCCAGTTACCCAGTCAAGATGAACAGGGCCTTTACATCCTCTATAGCGGGTGGGACATCCTTGCACAGTGCAGCTGGGAAACAAACCCAGGCTGGTCCCTGCCTGAGCTACATCAGTTATCAGGCATGCTATTCCCTGGACACTAGTCATCTGCTACACACTGTCTTCATAGGGGCAGGGGGGGAACTGCAGCAGCAGGTTTTTTCCTTTTACCATAAGACTGACCTCTTCGGTTATGAGAACAGGACAGGGAAACCTGTTAGCTCACACTCAGCCTCTCTCCTATCAGAAGATGTCAGAAAGAACTGGGAGTCTCTGAAGACCATGGTGGTTTCCACATCTCCCCATTTGCAGGTGGAGAGCCCCAGCCTTTCCATCTGCTTCCAGAGATCTCAAGAATAGTGAAAGAAAGGTTCAGCCTAGGGACTTGTTAAGATCCTCCCCAGTCAGTGAACATCCCTGACTCTGAAGAATGCTTGGATTCCTACGGGATCAGACAGTCAGCTTGGGGTCCCTCAGTCAAAGCGGCACTCTCCATCCTTGACACCAGGATCTGGTGCAGAGCTGCTAATATTGGGCAGATGAGGGTTTACGTGAATGGGCAGGTTCTTACATGGCAGAACACACATCTCTGCCTAAGAGACAGGTCATCCAGGAGTCTGGTAGTGTAATGGGTCAATCAGAGGGTAGAGACGGATGAATACAATTGGCAACATCCATCTCTGCTCCTTCCTTTCCAACTGCTGCTCTTATCCATGTATTGTCAGTGTAGCCTGTTCTTTGCTTCTAAGGCAGGTGGTGGAAAACTAAGCTCATCTCTCATGAACATAGCTCATTGTGAGCCTGGGATCCGTCAAAGGACAGTTTTGGAACAGCTGGGCTTCTTTGCAGCATAGCTTTTGCAGGTCAGCCAGCCCTGACAAGGCATTGGGACAAAACAGTAATTTACAGACTTTCCACCAATCTTCTAAAGATGTTCTCTAACCTGTGGTCAGGGGAGATGGCTTTAATTTTGGTCCTCTGGCCAAGCTCCCAGTTCCCTCTGGGGAACCTCCAGTCCCACCAGAATGTTAGCAACCCCCATCTAGAAAGAGGATACTAGAAACCCTTCCAAGTATTTTTCTGCCTGTGTAGCACCAGACCTACAGGAACTCCCCTCTTTCTAGGACACATTTTACCCAACACAACATCCATACCATGCTGCTGACACACCAGTGTTCAGATTAAGGCCTACCCTGAAACATGAACAGCCAGAAGGTAAATACAGAAGGTAAATACAGAGAGTGCACACAATCAGGAGTTTGGCAGGAACACAGACCAGCAACCAGCAGTTCACCCATTACTTCACCATATCTTTCTTCAGACTCCAAACAAGCATAACAAATTCTGACTGGGCAGATTTCCTTTCTCTTCCCAAAGTCCAGGCCTTTTATGGAAGTTAAGAATAGCTACAGCCTCACATTCAGACACAGTCCTAGCAGTAGCCAAGCAGCAGAGTCCTCTGTTAGCAAGTCAATCTCCAGTCCAGGCTGAGGCTGGAGAACCGAACATTTAAGGAAAAAGGAACACCAATATACTGTCTGAGGCGAGCCATGCTACTGTCAATATTTGGATGCATTTGAGCTGCCACTGTTATGGTTTCCACAGGAAACTAAACATGACCCATAATGACACAATTTAATAGCATAAACCTCACTCACACACACACACACATACACACACACACACGGAAAAATCACTGTGGTCATCATCTCTCATAACTCAAGACAGTATGAGCAGGAGAAGGTTTACCTGAACAAATTTGTAATGCTTCACTGGCTGCTGTGGAGTCAGTCCCCTGGGCTTGCCCAGGTCAAAGGTCAGAACAAAGAGTTCGTATAGAAGTTGCCTCCATGGGAAAGGTCTTAACCTGTCTGGGGCTCATCTGTCCTGCCCAAGGGGATGGTTCAGGGCATGATCCTGTCTCCATGCTCAGAGGGTAGATGCCCAGAAATGTCATCCTCTATCATAATGTCGGTCCTCTCACCTATTACTGGAGTGTTGCTTTTCACCCACAAGGAATACATCCCCATGATACCACTTAATAGTCCCTGTCTCATTAATAGGATTGAGGTCTGTTCAGCACAGTTTAACCTACACGCCCTTATATTAGCTGCTTATCTGATCACCTCTGAGGCCCTGATTATAATCACTTTGGTTCCATGGGACAGCCTGCTCTCTGAGCAAGGACTTTACAGCTGTGCTGTTGTCCACCTGACTGCTTGAGAGTCCTGAACTCTTCAGCCCAGCTCCTTCACGTCAGGGAAGCTAAGCTTTGACCAGGAAAATAAGTTTCAACTCAGTTGCTAAAACGGGAGAGAAAAACTCTATAGCATCAACAGGTGGACCAGCAAGCTGGCAACCTAAATCTAAGGAACAGGTGACAGTCTCTTGTTTGCTGTGAAAGTGAAAGAACAAACAATTCATGTCACTGAAACCACTTGTTAGCAAAATGTCCTTCAAGATATGGAGCACCCATGCTGAATCTCTCCCTTTTCCTGACACTCCCTTTAACTAAGTTGTTTCTACAGGACCTTAAAAAACACCTAGCATCTGATGTGCACAGAGCAGCTACAGTGACTACATCAATTGCTTGCCTCACAGAGGTGTGCACTCACAAAGACAATCGGAACCTCACTGCTTTCATTCTGCTGGAGAGCAAGGGCAGAACAAATAGGCCAGAGGCATCGCTGCACAGTATTCTACTACAGGGGGGCCCACAAAACGTGGCCAGTTCTCAAACAAAATACAGAACATGAGACAGCTTCCCATTCCAGTGCTAACAATGTAACTGGGCAGACTGCAGGCTCTATCCCTGTGAAAGGTATATTTAAAACATTTGCCTTACTATCTAACACTTGTCAGCGTTTTTTTCTGCCTAAAGCACACCTGAACAATGTCAGGCCTTGCCTCTCCATCTTCATCAGTGGCCAAAATGTTCAAATACTGGTCCAAAACAGCATCTGTAAGGAATTTGGCCCAGAACTCATGGCTGTGGAGGCTAACCACCCAGAAGGGCAGGTCTGATGCATCACAGGATTCTTCCTCTGCATCTGGATCCCCAAGCAATTGCAGAAGTGTGGACCACATCTGTCAAGGCTGTTGAAGACAGTACACCAGCCCATCTGGTATTTTTTAAATTCTCTGGTTCATCTATTGCTATCAGCAACCAGAAAGAGAACCTGTGTTGTGCCAAAAACATATTATCTTGTCTGCTAACAATACCAGGCAAGTCCAGCATCATCTGATTCCTGCTCCAGTGCACACATGCCCTTTCCAGCTGGTCAAATCAGCAGTCAGCATACCTGATTAGCATACTTTCATTGTGTTGGTGAGCAATTTCTGGCTTGTCAACTTTGTCACTGAGCAATACAGGCAAAAGCACCAATCTGATACAACTAATTTTTCATTGAATCATCAGTTAGCCTTGGGATTGAGCAATGATCTGACGGCCACCACAGCCTCCACCCATCAGCCTATTCTCACAGCCAGGGTACCATCTGACACCAAGAAACAGGCCCCACACTGGCTGGTCCAAATGGAATGCAGCATCCTGAGGTAGTATCATTTCTGATGCTTTCTAAGAACTCATGCTCCTTGACTGGGCTCCTCCTCCCATGATGCACCACATCCTTCACTCTTAGCAGAAGAAAGTAACACATCACATGGTAACAGAGCAACGAAGCGCTACAGGAGATGTAATTTGTGTCAGAAGCATGATGTGCCCAAGCTGCAGCCCCCCCAAAGTGCTGCCAAATCATAGTAGTGTTTTCTTCTCATCCAAAGTGGATAAATCTTCAATGTACAGAACTTCTTTTTAATATCAGGGAGAGAATTAGGAAAAAAAGAAAACCCTGATGCCTCTTAGTTTTACTGAAAAACATGGTTTTCACTGAAAAACACTTGTTGCAGGGGGGGGTAAGCTTTCCATCAGCCATACATACAAGAGCTTCAGAACAGAGGAATTTTGAACACTCAGAGCAAACAAACGCAGGAGAGATTATGCTTTGGGCCTTGATGATGGTAGAACCCTGCCTGATGCAACTGCTGCACATAGATCAAGTTTCCCAGGAACAGCAGAGAGATCTTGAGACATAATTGTGCCTTCACTTGCACGTTCCAAACACTTGAGTTCTTGGACCTTTCTCTTCCCCCAGAGAAAGTGAAGTTTTACAGCGACATCACCCGAAGATAACTTACCCAGGTTCTGACAAACCASAATATCTCCATACATGCAGGTTACTGAGGATAAGCTCCTCAAAGCCCTAACATCCTCCTTCAGGTGCTCTTCATGCAAAGGAGGCTGCCTTACTTTCAGTAGATGTGCCCAGCAGACTGATATGAACTGGGGACAACAAGATCATGGAGGAGAGGAATGGCACAAGGCCCTGCTCAATCTGAAGACACCCTGTATACTAGCAGTGTGGAGAGACTCAGCACTGCACCTGAACCTCGTGTGGCATGAGACTTGCAGCTGGTACTGAGCAAGCACGATGGCTCCAAGCCTAGCACTGAAGAAGAAGCCTTGTTGCAGCAAAATAACAGAGGCAGGGACTCAGCAGCCACTGACCAGCTGAAAGATGAAGCTGAAGATCCAACTGAGCTGCAGCCTTCACAGCAGTTATCTGGTGCAGCCATCTCCCAAAAGGCTCATAGGAATCATTGTCATTGGCATCTTTAAGCAAAAGACAGGTATTTGTTACAAAGAACTGCCTCAGTTAAGCCAGTGTGTGTGGTTAGGAACATCCTCAGCGAAGTTCCCTGGCCTGAACAAACACAGGAGGTCAGTATGAACTGCTGAGCTGGAAGAGGACTGAAGGAGGGGGGGAAAACAATGGCTGAGAAACCTTGGGGAAGCAGTCATATATTTGCTTTGAAGGAAAGCAAAAGAGAAGTGTGCGTTGTCAGCTCTGGTGCCCCAAACACAAAGAACTTCCTCAGCCAAGAAGGGAGCAGCAAGTTCAACACTACCATCCTGCCCTCAGGCCAACCAAGGCTGTTCTGCCTGGCCCAAACTCTTCCCATTCCAGCTGGGTGGAGGCCCTGCTTGTTCTCCCCAGTGTACAGTCCTGAGGCAGGGCCTCTTGCTCCTATCAGCTGTTTTTTTTCCTGCATCTTTTTAGCTACAACAGCCTCTCCTCTGGTCCTGACAAATGCCGGCCCACATCTATCCAGGATGCTGACATAAACATATCTCTCCTAGTGTGCCACCTCCTCTGAGTATCTTCCTCTCCTCTGTCACACACATGCCATGTTTTAAACAAGCAGGGCCTTTATATTTTCTTCCATGCAACATTCTGTTCCAGGAGCTCTCCGCTGGTATCTACAGAGGTGCTCTCTTTCCCTTCAAATTCCCCTTTGGTACAACATCCATAGAAATCCTACCTGGACACCTGGTGCAGCGGGACTACTCCTTATCGCACTAGCAGAAGTAATGACCATTTCCCTGCCTTTTGTGTCTATTTGTCTTTGCCTGATGCCTCCTGTCCTTAACAAAGATCCCAAAGGCTGCCTTGATAAGTGTCTGGGGCCAGCAAGCCTGGCTCACGGCTTGGGCTTTTGGCTGCATTGTCAAGGTGGGTTCATCCTAACCCCATAGCTGCTTACTTGGGGGACACTGGCTGCCAGGGCAACTGAAGTGTAAGAAGCAAATGATGGCTGCACAGCAACTGCCCTCCATGGAGCACCTGAAGAGTTAACAGGGACAACTGCTGCCACTCTTTCCTCTCCAAGTAAACCTGCCCCTTGGCACCATGTGAAACACTTGCCCAGATCCAGGGAACCAAGAGAGTGGCTTGCAGTCTGCCTGAGAATAGACACAAACATCAGAAGAGCATGTTAGCCTGCCCTGCCGGATCACACTTACTTCTGCCAGATACCCATGAAAACTGTCCCTTTGTCCTTGATTAGCTTGCCCAGACATACTAACAGTGGCTGAGATGTATTACTGAACCTGAGTGTAAATCAGCCATTGACTGCTGCCCACTCCAGCTAATCTGCAGGACACTGTCTGCTGTTAACTTTCTTTCTGAAGTCATCTGGAATAGTCTGTCCTGTACCATTACCTCTTTATACTGCTCTGGTTTAACAACTTCCTCTAGACATAAAAGACTCCACATATGAATTAGTTTTAAAATATAATGCTCTAGACAGAGTATGCAAAGAGTTCACATGCTGAATAACAATCATTTACACAAAAGCCCTATATCCTTGCCTCGCTCATATATCTGGAGCAGAAGGGGAGAAGCAAGAATAGCTTCACACACAGTCCATTACACACAAACTGAAGAAAGTGATAAACAGAATGTTCAAGGTGAAAAGGGGAAATCAATACCTTTCCTCCTGAATAGCTTCACTTCTAAAAATAGACTTGTGGAGAAGTGTGCGGAGACTTTTGTTCCTTCAGTAATATCTCTCTGGACAAGAACTGTGTATACAGGAATGTTTTCTTCTTATTTCCTGATTTAACTTTCCAAGAGAAACTTCTTGCAGAGGTGATAAAAAGAAATGTCTGAGTGCTGTTAGCTCCTCTTCCCCAGTCCCACATTGCACAATACAGTCAAATTAAGCAGCAGACCCTATTAGCAACACTTTCATGCCACTCACAGTTTGCACAACAGGAAAATAAAAGATTCTCTGCAGACCTCCATATATTGCCACTGACCTCCAAATTTTGGTGCTGTCCTGTAACCAACAAACATTCCTGTACAGTTCAGCACTCAGAATATTTCCAGTGTCTTCCTGGAATTGCTTACACAGAAAATTCATCTCATCATACACAAGTTCAAGGCAGACAGTTTAACAGGTTCCTTCATACCTGAAGGTGATCTTTATTTCTGGCATTGACATGAAGGCTATGTGCTGGGAAACAACTTCTGTGCATGCCCTTTTGGCAAGTATCAAGAAAGGAAGAACAAAGAAAGGGAGAACACATGCACCTGTGAAACAGCTCTGCATGCAGCATGAAACTGCAGTGTCAGTATTTCTCGAAAAGCCTACGAGCTCCTCTTGAGCTTTAAAAATGACAGACTCTTTGCAGGCATTACAGCCCAGATAGCTAAATAGCATTAGACACACTGCTGTATTTGCTAGCAGTTTGCTTAGCAAGAATTTAAAGGGTAATTTAGTAAAACATGAAGGAGTGAAATCCAGGATAAATTAGACAGCACTACACTAAGAAACACATGCCAGATGCAGCTACCAGTGGCTAAACTAGAGGAGCAAGGGAGTCCCTACCAGCAGGCTCCACAACTGTCTGCAACCTCAGCTTCACCTAAATGTTGGCTTTCCTGCTGCCAAACATTTCTTTCCCACAGCAGCCATAGTCAGTAAAGGACAAGACTGAGAAGCTCTGATAGAAAGGATCTTCATCTGCTATTTCCTGGAGGGCTTCCCTGTCTTCTTCCAAGTCTCTTTTCCCTCCACAGCCCTCCTGCCCCTCTACTTAGTCCGAGAAATACTGTGTCCACATTTCAGTCTCCACAGTCTCCTTAGTAGCATGAAATTGGATGGAGGACCAGTCTCTTCCTCTGAATCGTGCTGTGTCCTTGCAGTTTGCTCTGCTACCCCCTTGCTTTTGGCCTTCGCACCCAATTCAATCACAGAGCTTACCCATCAGGAGCTGGTCTTGTCAGAGAAGCATTGGCTGCACACTTTTGCTGGCTGGTTTAGAAACAGAAGGATGGAGCAAGGGTTAGGTGCCTCTCTATTTGAATCCAGGGGAAATTCATGAAGTAAGAAGGAAATTCTGCCTTGCAGGCTTCCAGAAATTTTTCTTTTAAAGCTTTGACTTTTATCAGGTTGTGCAATAGCCTTATGAACCTTTCTTCCTTTGCTTTGCTACAGAAATGCTCCACTCTATATGGGAGTGGAAATAGCACCAAAGAAGGAAAAGTGAGTGAAACGGTCCATTAAAGGCTTCCAGTCCAACAAGACTATCATTTCCTCTCCAGTTCTGCAGATATTTTCTGTGTCAGCAGGACTGCTCATACAGTACGCCCGCCTTCAAGAACGGAGCCACAGACAAGCAATTGCAGGGAGTTAGCAAAAAGGCATGAATCTCAAAAAGTGAGGATCAGCATGCATATCCAGGACAAGTTACACGAGGAACTCTGGGAAGTGTGCTTTAATAGTTAGATATCCATCATTAACACATTCAAACTAAGCAAATACAATCACTTCAGTCAAAGAGACTAATCTACATCATCTATCAGACGAATTTGCACTGTCACACTGATTTTATCCAGGATCCTTCACAGAGTTGTATTCCACCTGTCTTGGCTTACACTGTCCTGCAAAGATCTTGCCTTTACCCAGGGAGAGCACCAACCCTGATCATGAAGAGGTTCTCCGTAGCACAGTGCACCTTCCACCTATCAGTTAAAACTGCTCTGACTTCTGCTCCTTCAACTCAGGCAAAATTTCTCTCCCCTTATTTTTCCCTTGTAGTTAAAACAAAACAAAACAAAACAAACAAACAAACAATATCAAGATCAGTGACTGAATTCTACACTGGAGAAGGTTTTATTTTGGTGTTATTTGTATAGCTTTCTCCCATGCAAGGGAGAACTAGCGCACAGATTTTGGTGTGAAATCAGGCCAGCAATCACTAAACAACTACCTTAAATGAAGGGAGAAGCACACAGAATTCAGGGTCATTAACATTTCATTCAGACAGAAAGATCATAGAAAGCTGTGATGCAGCTAGGTAGTTATTTTTGGATAAGAGATAACAGGACAACAGGATACTAGGATAACAGGATAGCAGGACACTAGACCAAACCCCAGTCCTACCAGCTTTCTGCTAGATTGCTGCGTTAGTACAGCAGAATCTCTCTCTCTTATAAGCCTGATCACTACATCTACACTGATTTCACTGATGACAGCGGGTTTTGGGTCACACAAAAGTTGGCTATAGTTAAAGTTAGAGCACGCAAAAGTTGGCTATAAGCTCTACTAGCAAAGCAACTTTCTATGTGGTTTTTGAGAAATAGTCAATGCTGATCAAAACCTGCTAATAGCACTAAAATGCTTCTTGAAGCTGAAACAATCAGTTTTGAAAAAAAAAAAAATTAATATACACTGCTATGTACCTGCTATATGTATGTACTTTAGCGGTGACCCCAGCCACCTTCAACCTCTTAGAGTGCCTGCCCACAACATCTCCACCTCCCCCATTGCCTCTCTGCATGTCAGGGGCAGTTTATTTCCAAAGAGGCCAAGGCAAACTAGGTCAAGAAATAAGGACAGCACTGCCATAAGCATGTGAGATGTGCTTCTAACCAAAATACCCCTTCAATGGGAAATGGCGAGAAACAAAGTTTCACAGGGATGACTCGCATGTAGGACAAAAGTGATTGGAGTAGCTCTACTGCTGGCATGGGCAGTTTTGCAAGTTTCCTATGTTCCCCTGAAATCTTCCACAGCATTGTGCTGTGTGTATTCAGAGATGATATGCAGGCAACAATTTACACAGCAACTTTTTCATGAGAGAAGACGGTAACTCCTTCAACAGAGATCTATCCTGACAGCCTGGTACGGGGACAAGGTCTGCAAATTTGGAGACAAATCTGTTTAGAAACAAGTCCCTCTCTATCACTGCCAAGCCTCTGACCGACAGAAGCCAGGGTGGATGTCACTTTGTGGCATCACTGCCAGGGGAACCCTATCCGGCAGCTAGGGAGGTACATGCACCCCTGCCTCCAGCCTCACCATGACAGCCCAGGCTGGAGCTTGCCTGTTCGAAAGGACGGCGCAAGGCTCGGCAGCCGTCAAAGCTGACTCTCCCTGGCATTAAACACTGTTCAGGCAACTTGGAGCCGCAGCTGACCCAGCGGGAGTCACGGCGTGGCAGAAGGTAGCTCCTGCAAATCAGTCCCCGCGGTAGGGATGCTGCAGGACGTCGCCGAGGACCGCGTCGCCTGTCCGCCCGGACACGCACCACGATCGGCCCCAGGCCCGGCTCCCCGAGGGGCTCCCCACGGCTGCGCCGCCCCGCCGCGGAGCCCCATGGAGCGGGGCCGGCCGGACCCGCCGCCCGGGCAGAGACCCGCCGCTCGGATGCTGCTCCCAGTAGGGACAAGACAGGGCAGTGTCCGCAGATCCCCGCGGCCGGGACGGGCACCCCGTTACCTGGTGCGAGAGCCGAGCCCGCGCCGCCGGGAGCGCAGCGCGGAGCCTGCGGCGGCGGCAGGTGCTGCCTCTGCCCCGCAGAGGCGGAGCCCGGCACGGGAAGCGGGGCCGGGCGCCCGACGCGACACCGCCCCCGGGGCGAGGGCGCGGGCGCGGCCACCGCCCCTGCGGCCGGCCCGAGCACCAGCTCTGGGAGCGTGTGGATGATGCGAGGCCCCGCGCTGCCCTTTAAAGAAGAAAACGCCGCTCCTCTCCACCCTCCTCTCTCTCCTCCATCCTCTGCATTTGAACCCACCACAGCTCCAGGAATAAAATAATAATAATAAAAAAAGCCTGTTCCCCTGACTGCATAGCAAAGTTGGCCACTCCAATCATGCACACACTGTTACTGGTTGCCACAGCTACAATCTGCCTGCCCTTTCTGGGCCCACAAATCTCCTGCAGTCCACACAAGTCTGGCCAATTGCCTTATTTACCTCCCTTGTCTCCAGAGCTCTTACATCCCCTCTCCTCTCTGTCCTATACCTTTTCTGCTACTTGCCCTGCAGTGGTTGGGCCTGAGTTAAACATCAAGTCTCCCACCCAGCCTGATTCCTGAAATGCTTTAATCTGTCCCCTCATGAGTACCTGCTGCCTTCTGTGGCATGCAGTTGAAAGTGCTGACTGGTACTGTAGGATCCCAGCACTCCATTTTCCCAGGATATGAGTTTCAGGAGAGGTGCAGTTTTGTATTCAGGCTGGCCCAGCATTCCCATTGTGTTGCATTGGTATTGAGATACCCCCCAGAATCCAGAGCACAGCGACTTTGATGTTGAGATACTTAGGGGAAGCTAAAACAACTTGCTGCACCTACACTGGCTTTTGAGAGGCTCTGTCCTGGCTCTGCACTGTGTTTCCAAGCAAGTCACTTTTTTCTTCCCCCCAGCCTCTGCAGTGGTCTAGTTCCTGACACACTGGACATCAGGTGGTGGTACTGAGGGCACAGAAAGTGGGTGCAAGGCTGCTTGGAGAGGGCCCAGCACTATGTGACTTCCATTAGTGCAGTGCAAGCAATTACCCAGTGATAGAGCTCCAGTTTTTCCCTTACTTCTTCTTTGATACTGGGCTTTGCTGTAAAAATGCCCTGCTCCAGGTTTAAGCTTCTCTATGATTGTCTGCAGCCCTTTATTTAGCACAGGGATGGTCAGGAAAAGATGACAGTCACCTACTGAAAGGTATTGATTTTCTTCTGTATTGTGCCTTTCTGCTTTTGCTCTTTCAACTCCCTAATTAGCCCAGAGTATTTCTGCACTGCGTATCTCTCTGCCTTTACCTTGGCTGCTCTTTCTGCTCTTAATCCAGAGACTGCTCTTCTCCCAAACCATCTGATCCTCAGAAACTCTGATTATTGTTCTCTCCTACTGATGTAAAAGGTGAGTTTGTCTGGCACCTTTCAAGATCAGTGCTCCCTTGTGATCACTGAACTTGTCCAAAAATTAGCTTTGGACCAACATCTGTATTTAATATGAGGTTAAACAGTGCCTGGCAAAAGGTTTTGCATCAACTGCTGATTCATGCAGCTCTCCTGGACAATCTACTGCACAACTCCCTTCCCACCAGTGCCCTCTATTTTCATATTCCTGCTGCTGGCTCTTATCTCTGCTAGTTTAGGGGCAGCCAGTCCTGTATTCTCACCTCTGTGGAAGCTTTGAAAGGAGCTTGTCAAAAGGCTTCGTGGCAGAGGTGGTGGAAGACTTGACCTTTACACATTGCTGGTTTGGTTTCTAAGTTTCTGAAGACAGCCTTCATCCAGAATACCCAAATCCTTTAGATTCACTGGATTGCAAGTGGAATTTTTCTTTTCACCACAAAATAGCAACAGTTCAAAATTCTAAGGGTTTTTCTGAGTATCAGAAGCTTGAAAAACAGGAAGCAACTTCACTGGCACTACTGAGGTAGAAGAGGTGAAAACCAAGAGCTTTTTGCTCCCACAGTGACAAATACGATCATCAGCAGCAGCTGCCTGAGTGAAGAGAAATGCCCAGGCCAGCCTCAGACACAGCCCTGAAGAAGCAATGGAGTATAGGATCTCCATCCTTGTCATACTCAACAGTCACCTGGAGAGGGCCTCAACTAACTCAATCTAGCTTTTGGCTTAGCTCAGACTTGAAGCAAGGGGTTGGACTAGAGACCTCCAGAAGTCTCTTCTGAACTGAATCATTTTGTGATTCTAGATCATGGGTCAGAGAAACTCAAACAAAACCAAAGAGGTACTTGAAAAAAAGCCATGTACAAATCTTCCACAAGATGCTGTGATGCTAAAAGTTTGCACAGCTTAAAAAGGGGCTGTAAATGCCTAAGGGGACCCTTAGTGCAAAGAGACCACTTGCATCTCTGAGTATCTAAGCCACAAATCACTGAGCTGGTGTAGTGAGAATACCTGCAAAAGATCTGGTGAGAAGTCAGTGACTGGCAGAGTATGTGATAGCAGACCCAGCATGTGAAACTACACACTGACCAAATTCCCATCAAGGCCAGGCATGCATATTCCATTTTGTCAGCAACATCTAGCTGCTTCCCATGCAATAGCTACTCAAGGTTAGCATAGCTGAGATAAGGAAACAGTTCTAGTAGATTTAAAGGGCCCTTATGAACAACAGGGAAGTCCTGTCCGTGCATCCAGCCTGTGTGTCCGACCCGTATCTCCAGTAGCCTCCCATCGGTGACCCTTCCTCACGGTTCCCAGGGCTCCCTATGCAGTCTGTAGAGTAAGTCCTTTATTAAATCTGTTTAACTCCTTATGAACCATGAGTGTCTCTCACCACTGGTATCCGACTCTCTCTTGCTCGCTTTGCAGTCACAGCTGGGGAGGCAAGATCGGGGAAAATATGTGGTTTTATTTGCTCTTACATGATTAAGAATGGGATTGTATTGTGCTAGGCCATCTACAAAAACACAAAACTAGATAGTCATTCTCCTTAATTCTTCTTAAATCCTTCTGCCAAAGTATGAAATAAAGCATACCACAAAATAGATCTTTTAATGTTGTATTTCTGAAGCTGTGTAACTACAGTGCCTTCACAGAATCACAGAATAGCTGAGGTTGGAAAGGATATCTGGAGATTTTCTGGTCTGACCCCCTTGCTCAAAGCAGGGTCAGCTACAGCAGGTTCTCCAGAATCACGTCCAATTGGATTTTGAATACCTCCAAGCATGGAGACTCCACAACCTCTCTGGGAAACTTGTTCCAGTGTTCAACCACCCTCACAGTGAAAAAGTGTTTTCTTATATTCAAGTGGAATTTCCTGTGTTTCAGTTTGTGCCCATTGCCTCTCATCCTGTGTTTGGGCACTACCGAGAAGAGTCTGGCCCCATCCTCTATACACCCTCCCATCAGATATTCATGAACGTTGATAACATCACCCCTAAGGCTTCTCTTCTCCAAGCTGAACAGTCCCAGCTCTTTCAGCCTCTCCTCCTATGACAGATGCTCCTGTCCCTTAATCATCTTTGTGGCTCTTCACTGGACTTGCTCCAGTAAGCCCATGTCTGTCTTGTACTCGGGAGCCCAGCAGGGACACAGCACTCCAGGTGTGGCCTCACCAGGGCTGAGTAGGGGGGAAGGATCACTTCCCTCGACTTGCCGGCAACACTCTGCCTAATGTGGCCCAGGATACCGTTGGCCTTCTTTGCCGTGAGGGCCCATTGCTGGCTCATGGTCAGCTAGCTGTCCACCATGACCCCCAGGTCCTTTCCTGCCAAGCTGCTTTCCAGCTAGTTGACCCCCAACCTGTACTGGTGCATGGGCTTATGCCTGCCCAGGTGCAGGACTTTACACTTCCCCTTGCTGAACTGTATTAGGTTTCTCTTAGCCCACTTCTCCAGCCTGTTGAGGTACCTCTAAACAGACTTCTGAAAGGTCTTCCAGAGTCCAAAAACAGCCTTAGCATACAAGACCTGGCGCTCTCTTCCCCTCCTTGCTAAATGCGGCTTATCACAGCTGCCACTCTGGAAGATCTTAGGATATCAGTACCACATCCAAGAAGTGCCACAAATTTTCATTTAGACAGCTGCTGGTAGCCTGCATAATCTGGGGAAGGTGGGCATAATCTTAAGCAGAAGATTTTGCTGGATTCTAGGCTACAGAAGTCAAAGCTGGTGGTAAAGAAGGGGGGCTGATGGGCTGGCAGGCTTTCTGAAGGAGAAATGTACTATTTTGTGCTTGCAGCTTGTGCTTGGAGGAAAATCTGTGTGTTCCAGCTGCATTGTTCTGCTGCTTAGGTGAGTTTTCAAAGCAATCCACACAGGGAATCAGATGTTATTTAAAAAAGGAAAGAAGAATAAAGTCATAGTTCTCTTTCATGGTGATGAAAATTGGTATCCTTTAACATGGGAACATCAGAGTTCCATTCCAAGATGTCATATATATTGAATCTGTACCTGTGTGTGTGGCAGAGCTGGGTGTGTGTTTATCTTCTCTCTCATTATTCTAAATGTCAAGAGCCTGGAGAACATTTCTCCGGAAAGTTATGAGACATTTTGCCTCTAGATAATGTTCTTTTTCATTGTCCAAGTCTTGATGATCTCACAGCTGACCTATAAAAGCCTTCTGAATATAGAAACATTTTAAAATAATTTGGAAGCTTCCAACTGGTTGCTTGTTGCCTGCTGAGCTGCTCCTCTGAAGAATGCAAGAACACAAAATCTCTAAGAGCTAATTCTAGTCATGACCTGAACTTGTGAACTCATCTCCATATTCTGTGATCCACAGAATAGCTCTGGAGTTGCTGGGTCTAGAGAGCTAAAAAACAGAGCCAGTTGAAGAAGAGTAACTAAGATCTTGTGAAGGAGAAAAGACCTTCAGATTTCACATATATGAAAAACTGATCTTAGTGGCTCTGTCAACCTCTCTCTCAGACTTCCTTGGTCTGGATCTGGATGACCTGCTTATCCATGCCTTGAGTGACTGTGATCTGCAGGTTATTGGCTCCAGGAGCTCCATTTGAACTGCCCCGATGTTCTTCCTGCGTCTCTCAGCAGACAAGGAGCAGCTCTGTCCTCCATTCCTTTCTGTGGGGTTGGCCATGCCATTTTGCTGCTGCCCAAAGGTCTGATGAGGTTTGACCCATCAAGAATTGTTGAGAGTTATGTGTGCGACCCAAACTACCTTCTTAAAATACTACACACCATGTGTGAGCATAGGGATAAAGAGAAGCTCAAAAGACAAAAAACTGTGAGAACCATGTGTTACAGAGATGACTGCACTGGAGCCCGAAGTAGCCTGTCTCCCTTAGTGTTCACCCGAGGCAATGAATCCCTCTCTCCTGAAGAGATTGTGTCTAAGCCCTTCTGAGTGTGTCAGTTCTCCCTCCCCAGTGGAAAACCTGTCTGTCAGGCCATGCAGTATTTTGAGCCAGGACTTTCTGCTGAATCTCTCCTGTACAAATGCTGTGTGTGCTTGAGAAGGACATGTCTTTGCTGTTTAGAGCACACCCTGAAACTCTTGCTCTTCACAATTGCAGACAGCAAACCGGGCCAAGAGACAGTGCTGAGGAACTCCAAACCCCACTGTGCACACACCCCTCACCCAGCTATTTTTTAAGGATTATCTTTCAGATCCCTTAGCAAAGAATGGACAAATGAACATCTGAAGCTGAAAAGTTCTGCTATGTGAGAGACAAACTATATGGCTGACAATTTGACCTTGAAACTTTTGTCTTCCTCCTTAAATATTTGACAATGTGTTGAACTAGCTGAGAGCTCAGAAAGGAATCCACAAATTGTTTATCTGCCCTAAAACACAAAAGGGGGAAAGCGTAGTAAGAGAAACATGCGTTAATGATTGAAGCAACCAGAAATCATTTCTCCTGAATGTTCAAACTCACTCAAACTCCACAGACATATAGCATAATATGCTGGCATATTTAGGATAGTAATTCCTTATCAGAATGATACAGACTTTTCTTTTTGTTTCCCTTCAGGATAAAGGTCAGCACATTAAAAATTTTTAAGACATCAGAAATCTTGTTCAACTCACTTGTGCTTGGACAGAACAGAGTGTAGCTATGTGTCATGATCCTTTTGCAATCACATTTCCCAATAGCTCTCTCTCACCCTGTCTCAGATCACAGCTGGATGGCAAGTCTGCAATATTTGCTGCGAGGCTCCTGAAATGCTTTTTAGCAATGGCTTCTAGCAGAGATCTTTGGTGTCAGCAGTTCCGTTTCAAGCTTTTAGGGATGGTTTCATTGCCTGACCACACAAAGCAGTACAGGATGTCGGGGTAGCAGCTTCTGAGACTCCACAAGTGGCAGTGCCTAATTTGCAGGGCTGCACTCTGCTC
Organism: Apteryx rowi; assembly: GCF_003343035.1. NCBI lineage: Eukaryota > Metazoa > Chordata > Aves > Apterygiformes > Apterygidae > Apteryx > Apteryx rowi. Next base: position 157,099 of record NW_020450130.1, on the reverse strand, counting down.
TTCCTGAAGTTAAGGGGAATTTTTTATTCAGAGAAACAAAAGCAAGAGAAATTATTCCTTGGAGTCCCAGGAGTCCCAGTGGCTCCCCTCTGTACTGTGGTCCCAGGCTAACTGGCATTGGATCCAGCAGGATGATGGGACCGGCAGAAAAGTGATAAAACACTTCTGGAGAGTTGGCCACACCTCTGAAATGCTTGGATTAAGAACTGATGAGCAATTTCAAGCTGTCTAACCTCACATGGGCTGACTGAGGTAGATTCTAACCGGACTAGTCAAATAACACCTTTCTCAGCATTGTCTCTCTCAGAGAAGAAAGATCACAGCTTGGGAACGGCCAAAGATGTTTTCTTTACTGACRAGACCCAGTTCCAGCAGTCTGGCAGAAGCAGACAGAGGAGGTTGAAACACTGCCACTAACCCTCTCCACATTGCAGCTTAAGGCTGGTGTGTTCATCTCCTCTCAGCTCTGTGGAGCCATCACCACAGAAAGAGCTTCAAGCTGTCAAAAATGAGCCACAGGTGCCCTTGGTTTTGCACACAGAGGTGACAGGATAGACACTAAGGCCCCTCTTCAGAGGTGTGCTCCCTCTGGGAGAAGCAAACTCAGCTCTTTTGCTTGAGCACTTAAGTCCATGTCTGCCTTCTGAGGGTGGCAGCAAAGCCAGCTTCTGCCTGGGGTAGACAAAATGAAGTGATGGCTTTGTTTAGCTAAAGCCACAGCAAAAATCAGTCTGTTTGGCTGGAACCTCACACCTGCCCTATAAAATTTGCACGGTCATTCAAGTCATGGATAGTCATCCTTTGCTGAGAAGCTATTCTCAACATGGATTTAATTCCCTGCTGAGCGGTGATGTCTTTCCAAGCAAAGAGGCATGTAGTTTGACAGACATCCACTTCTCATAAGTGTCTATGTAGCCTTGCTGGCCACCTCACAGTGCCCCTGTAAGACAGGCAGTAAACATATGTGTAATCAGAATGATGGGCCCTGCCTGGTTGGTCCTGACCAGGTTGAGACGAGACTAAAAACATTTTGTTCAAACCCCAAGCTGTCATCAGCAGAAGACTGGCAGGCTGCTGGCCTAGAGATGACCTGGGTGGTAGGAAGCTCTGACAAGAAAGGAATACCTGTCTTTCTTTGAAAACCGGTCTGGCTATTGGGCTGCAGTTTTGCACCCAAGGTGTCCAGCTCCAGCTGTCTGGCTCCATGACCAGCATGTGGAATGTCATAACAGAAGATGGACTGTTGCTCATGTTGTACATGAGAGTCTGGCTCCCTTGGAGGGGAGGATCCTGCTATTCCTTTTCTTCCTGCTACACCTCAGGGACCGTCCTTCTGCCCCATGACCTGCCTGTCTTTCACATGGCTGGTGGGGGAGCTGGCAAGACCAGCAGCAAAGGGGATCAGACAGCTGGGTGGTGGCACAACACTGCTAGTAAGTCAGAGATCACCAGCCCAACATGCTCTAAGGATTCAGCTGCTCGTGTGGCAGGCACCATCTCTCTGAGTGTGTGTCTCACTGGGCTCCGAGGCCTAGCACAGTTCATGACTGTCTGTCTTTTTTCACTGTGCCCACAGTGATGCAGAGGTGAGGCATGCATTCACCTGCTCTGATGAGTGTCCTGAAGTTGCTCTGCTGCATTTAATGGTGCTATGTTGATTTTCATCTTTACTCAGGAGTGTTTATATCCCTTGCTTTCACTCAGCTTCCGTGACCCCCACAACACCCTGTGGTCCTGAATGCTGTGTTATTTCTTGTTACTTTGTCAGCAGAAAAATAACATTTTTCCCACAGACCTGATGTCACCTAAGGATGCCATTTTCACCAGCAGCACTGAATGTACTTCTACACGGGAATCTATGCAGTCTCCTGTTTTGTGCCTAAAAGAGGTCAGTGCAATGTATTTTTGAAAAATCTCTCTTTCTCTGTTTAAGCTCTTTACCATTTTGGATTATTCCTTTTCCCTTTAGCCATTCAACTGATAGCTATGATACAACACAGAGTTAGAAGGAGTAAGTTCAGTTTCCATTTTGGACTCTGCCACTCAGTGAAGCTGTCTGTGCCAGAGCGTCTCCCCTTTTGTACAGTCACCAAAAGAGTCCTACTGAAAAGGCATGCTTGGTACTGCTGACTCTCTTGTCCCTGAATAGCTGAGATTTATTCAAATCCAGCCAGAGCTTCTGGCTGGATATATCTGAAGGGGAAAGACTTCAGATCTGGTGAAGTTAGAAGCAGAGCTTTAACACTATGTAGTCAGGAGCCTACCTTGCAGACTTTCTCTCTTCAGTGAAATGGGGATGATGTTACCTGTCTCAGAATTGAGAAGTGCAGAATGGAAGGAAGATTATGCCACCACTGGGTGTCTGTTACAATAGCACTGGATAGTCTGACTATTGAGTGAGCATTTGACACTGATGTTGCAGCACAGGTGCCCCAGGCATCATGCACAATAGCTGGATTTTGTCATGCACCATTCAAGTAAAGAAATGGGCTAGAAAATTGCAATATCCCTACATGACAGCCCTTGTCATCTTCATCACCTTCACACCAAGAGGCTGCTGATTCAGGCTGGAAAACATATGAAATCAAGAGGGAAGTTGTTCTCTAGCAACTGTCTCAAATGAAAAGAGCCTGTGGACTGAAATAACAGACCAAGCTTTAGAGGCAATACTGCCAATACAATACTACTTGGGAGGGTCTGCTAGAAAATTCTGCTTTGCAAGGGAGACCTGCTTTGTGTTAAATGAAACAGCCTAGGCCAGCCTAACTCAGACACTGTTTGCCCTGTTTAAGCCTGGCTTCAACACCTATAACTTCTCATATGCTTGTACAGCATTGCCAGCTGTAGATACATCAGCCCTGGACTCAACATGCATCTAGTCTTTAGTCACATCTGGTTTTAGACCACCTGAACTGGAAGTAGAGAGTGTGGATGCTTCAGCTGCATTGGCTGGGGAGACAACACAGTAAGCATCATATACCAGCAGCAAGGCCCATGAACACTGTCTGTGCTGGCTCTGTGCACCTGTGCACTGTGAGAGATGACCTGGCCCTCCATCAAGCCTGAGAAGCAGGGGAGCTTGAAATGACAGTCATGTGCATTTGCTTTTCAGGCTGGTTTGACGAAATCCAGAAAATAAACCTTTGCACAGTCTGACCAGCTGTGTGGTGTCCAAAAAGCGAGATTACAGAATGGCAAGCTAAAATTTGTTGACTAGATGAGGACAGAGAAAGTCGTCTTGTTTCCAAAGGGGCAAACACTGTCATCAGTGTGTGCATCAGTACTGATCCTTTCAATGGGGTGAAAGAGACAACATGGTAGGTTGCATCAAGTCTCCAGTGCCAGCCACTTTGCCCACCTCCAGTGCTTCAGCATGGCTTCCTCTAAAATTCCTTTGATACATGTCAGTGATAAACATCCTGGTCTGACTTCAGTAGAGGAGCTTCCTGGGTCTTCTCTGAATCTTATTGGTAGATGCTCAGGGGGACAGGGCAGGCTTGTGCTGCCCTGCCTCAGGGGAAAACATGGCTTTCTTTCAGCTAACTGACAGGCAATCTCCAGTATAGGGCAGCAGCCCTGGACAAACATCTCAGAAATGTGTGTGTTGGGCCACTTGACAAAACATGGCCAACAAGGCCACCAAGGATGTGTTGGTGAGTCACCAACAAGCTGTCTTGGTGAGTTTCTTCCCCCCACAAACCTACCTGGAGTTTGAGAAGGGCAGTCAGGACACTTTTAATTTCTGAACACTATTCCTTGCCTGTCCTCTACACTAGCTGTGTCCCACCCCAGCACCAGTGCTGACACTTCATGGGAAGGGGAGAAGCCCTGTGGCAGAAAGTCCCAGTTTTCTCTAGTGTTTTCTGTGTCAGACCCCTAGGCAGCCCTGCCCAGCCAGCCCCTACTCTCTGCATTCCCTTTCAGCATGCAGCAACCCTGGCGTGTTCACCTAGAATCTCTGTTTCTTGGTCTGTAGAGCTTGCTTGCAACTAGATTCTGCAGTTCTAGTGGTGGCTTCTCTCCACAGCAAAGGCAAGAAGAAGCCAGAACACAAGCTCCCTGCTCACGCACAAACAAGTGATCTGAATCACAGGTACACGTCTTTAGGCTGAGACTACATGGTCTCCCAGAGGGATCTGGCTTGTAGGACCCATCTGATACCCACAGCCCTCCAGATAGGGTGAATATGCAAAAAAAGAACTCAGCTGTCTGGGCAGAGAGTTGCAAGGGTAACTGGCTCAAGTGGAAGGAAGCAGAAGAGGGAGATGAGTTCTGCTGCTGAGCTTCACTGTCTGCTCATCCACTCCGGTGGCAATAAATCAACCTCAGGTCTACAATGAGAGGAGGCAATGGCTAATGTTTTGTGCTGTCATGCTCCAGCTCTGCTGCAGAGCTCTCCAGACATGCAGCTGCAGAGCAGCAACATGTCTTTCCATCTGCTCAGAGCTCTGCTGAGTGGACATATGAAACCAGTGAGGGGATGCCAGGAGTTCAAGATAATGCCTTCATCTTCCCAATTTGCTGACAATCTATATCAGCATGGGTATGAATACCCAGCTTAGTTCAGTTGTGTATTCTCCTGCTGAAGTGCATTGGAGTTGCAAGGCCAGAGTCCTGTGCATGTGTAAGAAAACCCTTCCCACTGTGTTATTCACGGATATTTGGACCTGTCACCCTCACTATTGTGCATCTGCCAGGGTCTGGCAGAGTCCAGAGAAGCCTGTTCCTGCAGAAGGAGGGGTCCTGAGAAGCCAACACGTCTTTGTCCCCTCTTCTGGGTCACATCAGAAAGCAAAAGGAGGAAAGAGGGAGAGCCTTGACCCCACCCACTAAGCTGGTTCATGCACTGATCTGACAGCAGCAATGTTTTGCATAACAGTCACTGTCTTTCTCTTGGCTTATGGTTACCTGCACATATGCATGCATACACACATCCTCCAGTAGCTGCCAGACCTTGGTCACCTGTAGAACCCCAGACATAAGCTCCTAACTCATGCTTCCTAACCCCATGCCAGAGGCTTGGGCTTTATCTTATGTGTAGCTTATTTTGGTTTTGAACCAGTAGGTAGACAATTGTTTCCCTGAAACATAAAAATCTGCTATGATGGGTCTGGCTGGCAGCCATTTATGCTGCCCACCTGAGGGTATCCACTGACTTTAGCATCTCTGCCAGCATCCGGGTTGTTTCCCTTCCTGGTAACATCCTTTTTGTCAACCTTAACCACACTCCCAACTGAAAGGACAAGAGGACCGAGCTGTGTCTGGCTTCCAGGCTGCCTACACCCTCCACTAAGGTTCTCTGGGTCACAGAGATGCTTGGGCTTTTCAGCTACATCTGTGTGCTGTATTGAGGACCAGAGAGATCATAGGTGACGTGGTGCCTACAGGAGTGCCAAAAGTGCTGGGGTGTCTGTCAGCAATGCCAACAGAAAATAGTCAAGTCAGAATCACTGTGGATGTGGGAAGAAAGGATGGGACAGCCACTATGGAGGACTGAAGCAACAGTGTTACATCTCAGCAGGACAGCATGCTATAACCCTGATGTTGTGAAAGTATGACACTGCCATAAATGGGAGCCTACTTTTTGGGTAGAGAACTTTGGCCAGGCTCAGCGCAAGATTGTTCATCCTGAAGCTAGTTTTAGGCAATGTGTGTTGCATTATAACCAGTCCCAAGACATTTCCAGGGCTGGTCCAGCTGGGACAGAAGAAGGGGCAAGGAATGTCACCTCATTTACTGTGCATGCAGGGGGATTCCCTGGGCCTCCTTCTTGGTGACTTTGCCAGAGGGGTAAAGAGATAGAGGGACGAGCCTGTGCTCAGTACATGAAATGCTCCTCAGCTTATGCAGAGCTGAACTGGTTGCAGTGTGGCATGTGTTCTCCTGTCTGCCAGAGAAAGCAACCTTAGGTCCTCCTGACCAGGAAAGCAGGTTTGACACGCACACTATGACCAGAATAACAGGTTTGATTTATTGTTCTGCTCCAGCTATGGTTAGCAAGTGCAGAGCTGCTTTGTCTCCTTTCAGCACCATTCACATCATTTGTGTACCTTGCTACCTCCTTTTTCTGCTTCTTGACCCTCCTTTTCACAATCCTTTTACTTCCCTTTCTCTGTCCCAGTCACCTCCCAAATAAACAATTGGCCTCTAGTTATTTTTTTCCCATTGGTATCAGTTTTTCTACACCCATACCCAATTTGGTATTTCTGTCCTCGCCTGCTCCAGTCCTTTTGCTATTCTGTGTTGTTTTGATAAAGATTTGTCCAGATTTCCCCAAGTTCCTTTATCTTGCTCAGAGCAAGGCTTGGGGAAAAAAAATCATTTTTGCTTTTAAAATATAAACCAAACCTGGATGGATCAGCCATCTTGGAATGTGGAGTGGGACTCCATGCTTCTCAGGCAAGATGGGCCTGAGATCTGCTAATCTATTTCTGCTAACAGGGGCCAGGGAAACTGCCCATTCAGAATGAAACTAGAAGTAAATCAATGAGACTTCCTGGAAGCCAGCAGAATGAGGCTGGTTTACACCAATTGCAAGTCTGAACAGCTCAGTTACATTTTCCTCACATATGTTCTGTAAAGCTCTTGGGAGGGCATTCGATTGCTTTTTGTAACCAGGAGGGCTGCCCCTTCATTTGCACTGGACCTTGGAAGTGAATGTGCTGCAAAAAGTCCGGGAAAATCCCAGGATGAAGTAGGCTGGTTTGGGAAGGCTTTCCTTGGCTACCCTTTGCAAAGCCAGGGAGGGTCCCTGAGGCAGCACAGAAAGCAGGAGAGCTTCCCCTCCCCCAAATGTTACAATTAGCCCCATTAATCACTGGTACAATGAAGCCACTTGCTTTGTTATTGTCTTTGCCTCAGGTCATGAGCAGCTTAACGGGGTGAAATCGGTCTTCATGAATTATCTGCCTGTTTCTGTGCATTGCCTGATCCCAAGGAGTGCAGGCAGAAAAGAGCAGGCTGTGGAATCCAGATGTCTTGCCGGGGTGGTGGAGAGAGCCATGACGCACTGCCTGATTGCTTGTCCCTCTCTGGGCATGGCCAGCACCACTTCCTCCTGGGTAAGTAATTACCATCTCTGACAGTATTCCTGGCATTTGTGGAGTGATTCTGAAAGCACTGCCGGCTGCTTGCCATGGGCAGGAAATGCAGGAATTGGCTGGCTCAAGCCTTTATGGTGCAGATGGAGCTCAAAAGTGAGGGCTGTGGGCTGTGTACATAGTGCTCTTGGTAGTCTGGTCTCTGGTCTGAGCCAGTTCCTGCACAATTCATGTGCAGATTTCATCAGCATTCATTATCCTGCCTCAAACTCATCCACAGCCAAGCTTCCTGAAATCTCAGACTCCCTGAGGTGGCAGACTGGTGGCTGGCAATGGGCCTCTCCAGAACTAAGATCCCAGGATAGCTGGTTCTCTCAGTTCTTTCTACCTACTGAACACCACTGGCCTCCTGCAGTCTCCCTGAACTTGTTTGGGATGGGGGTTGCCCTTGTACAAGATCTTTCACGATGGGATTTTGTGTTGGGCTGAAGACTCCTGTGTTTTAAATGAAGCAGCGCATACAAGTCAGTTATAAACTGAAGCTTTAACAAACTCTGCAGATCAGCAGTGGAGCCAGGGACAAGTGCATGATTCAGGAAGGCTAACAGAACCAGATGCATGCTGACACATAGTCATATGAATTCATTACTGCAATTACAGAACAGGAGATAACAATTAAGCCCCAATGTAAATGCATTACCTGAAACAAAGGAACTGAAGGAGAGTTCAGTGAGGCCTACAAAGCAACTTTTCCTCACAGTCTGGGCCTGGTGATAAAGCTCTCTCTCCAATGACCGAGTACACTCAGACAAGTTTGCTCTTCAGGACTGTTTCCTCCTGCACAACCCACATGGTAGTACCATTTAGACTGGAAACACAATGGGGTTTGAAGCAGAGGATGTGATTACAAGGTCAGAGCTGCAGAGTTTGAGGTTGTTGTGCATTAACGTGCTTTGAAGGGTTGTGAAGTTGTTGTGTGTAAAGTTGTGCTTTATCTGTATATCTGCCTGCCCTACCCCAACTGTTACCAGAAAATGTGCCACCTTTCTGTGCCGCTTGCCTTGATTCTCCACTTCAGCTCTCTCCCAGGCTTGCTCCGCATGCCTCTTCCAAGTCCATGAATAGCACCAAAGCCTGCTACAGCTCTGTCCATCCTTGTCCAGTGTATCACTGAGCAGTATGTGCCCAAATGATATGAAATTCACCACATCTGCTGACATGATGCTCAGGAAAGGAATCTCAAAGAAAGTAGAGCATTTTAGAGGTGAAACATGCCTTATATTTTATAGTAAGAACATTAATAAAGAGAAAACAACAGTTAGATGGTATCACATCATGGTCCCATTGTGGTTGTTTGGCATTTCCTTTCTAAACCAAGCCTACAAAAATGCTTAGCAATTTGCTTTCCATAACCCTCTCCAACAAAAGATTTTTTTGGCTTAAACAGCTTTCAGTTTTAATGCAAAATATCTATCCAGCAAGAAATTGCTTCAACTTTCCCTGTTCTAAGAAATGTGCAATTTCCCCCAAATTCTCCTCTGCAGTCAAAAGATGCAGAAATGGCTTCTTCCAGACCACTGTGGACATCTGCAGGCCCTGTTCTCTGTCAGGGTAACCCAGTTGTTTTCTAAGAAGCTTTTGATTGTTGTTCTGAGGCTCCTGGATAAAGAGAAGCTGAATTCATGTTCTCTGATGAGCATGTACAGACATTGCAATAGATTTTGCTGCTCAGCTGATGCACTGACCAAGGGGAGAGAGCTGTGGACTGAGCCTCCTGAAGAGCTGAGTTGGCCTGACTATAGATAAAAGTTGTGCTTTGTTGTGTCTAGTGCACTAGAGCCCATCCTTCGCTGGCTTTTCCCTGACATCTTGTATGACTTCAAACAAAAGGATACTTGAGGGCACAGCTGGGGTCAAGCAGTAGGAGGAGGAAGGCTGATATCAGGGGGTGCACACAGCCAGTGCACTGCTGACAGCTCTGTAATACTGAGGCTGGGGGCCAGTGTAAAGCAGTAATAAAACCAGACAATCAGCACAGGATGGTCAGGAAAGGACAGCACTTTTTTTGGAGCAGATACTGGAAAAGGAAAATTAAGCCTATTTGCAGGATGCATTACAGCTGAGAAAGCTTGGGAAAGAAAAACTCTTTTCTGTATTGAACCCTTTACACACACCTCTGAGGACACCTCTGAGATGCAGGGGAAGGCAGCTAGGTTAAGCCCACTAGCCATTTTGGTTTTGGATTCAGACGACACTCTAGGGGGAAGGCTGCTGTAGTCTGTGGGGCTCTGGAAGAACAAGATGGTATTCCTTACTGTGTCACAGCTCTCCTAAGAGCATCACCCTGTGCCACAGGACAGCAAGCAGCTGCCTTCTAGGGACAATCCCAACAGGACATGTAGTTCACCCCAGCTCCTGCCTTCATCAGCCTTGCCCACTGCCCACTTCCTCCCTGGCATCTATAAGGCTGGCACACGCAAAAACATGCAGGGCTTGAGCAGACGACTGTGAGACTGCAGTGCTGCTCCCTCATGAATACACGTGTGTGCTAGAGCTGCAATAAAGATGGGGTGGAGGTGGACAACAAGTAATGATACATTCGCACTTCCAGCATAAGCCTCTGCCACCCACCACCCCGATATTACTTGTCCTTCTCAGGATCATCATTACTCACAGACCTCACTGGCCACAGATTCTCCAAATACTATTGTTTGCAACACAGTGACAGCCATTGTATGGTTGCTTTGGACCCAATATGGGCGGCTATTTTCAGTCTGCTCTCTCCTTTCTACCTTCTACTGGAAGGCTGAGGACAGAGGTTTCTGTAAGTCCAGTAATGACTCTCCTCCATGACAGCTACACTAAACTGGAAGAGCTCCTGTTCCTTGGAGTCTTGTCAGTGTGATATTTGCATAAAAGGCCCTCTGACTTCACACCTGGATCAGGCAGCTGCTTGGCCTGCATTGCTGCAGTCTTAGACCCTAGCAGAAAAGACAGCAGCCTTCCACCCCAAAGGAGATGTGACTCAGAACAGCACAGCTCACTTTCTCGGAGCCATCTCTGCTCTCTTGACCATGAGAAACAGAGCACTACCATGAGCAACTTGGCAAGAGCAAAAGAGAAGTAAACTGCTATTCACACCACCACAGAAACTGTATCTGTGGGGATCCTCTGAGATCCCTGACTCCCAGTTCAGACTCTGTATCTTTACTTTCAGCACTGGCATAAAAGGGCGCAACTGCTGCCAGTATCCCTAGGAGGACTGGTCCATGCTCCAGTGGTCCCTCCATACTTGTCCTTTGGGTCATGGGATCCAAAACATCAGCTACGGTGCTACTGGGTAACCACAAAGCATGATATCAGCTTCTATCTCCTCTCTGAAAAAATGAAGTTATCTTGTAATTTTGTATCAAATTAGGCACAGAAAATGTTTTCAGAAAGCTTTTGCAGCCCTCACTAGTATAAAACTCCATAACGTAGCTGAGATTGGAAGGAAAATAGATCTGTTTAGCATGTATTTCTCTTCAGCAATAGTAGACTCATAGCCCTGAGCAATCAGAAACACAAATGTAGCAAAGCATGAGGTAATTGAGTCCCTCTGGTGAAGGAAACAGGTTTGTCCTCCATCACAGCAATGAGAGCATCCTGGCAACCTCACCTCAGAAGTGAGGATGCATTAGTGGTACCTGCCAGGTTTATAAACTTTCTTCTAGGGATCTTAGTGCCAGGCTAGCCCACCACTGAGCTGATTCACTCCTCAGGGATGGGCACAGCTCCCAGCACATATTGCCTGATGCATCTGCTGGAGGAGTTTCACGGTCACCTCCTTCCCTGCCTCTGCACCACCCGCAGCCCAGAAAACGGGGATGAATTACAGAAAACGACTAATTGCCCTGGTGTGAACACTCTTCGGGCTCCGTGCTCCTGAGACAGCAGGGGGCAACACGGGACACCCCGGCCCGCCCTCAGCTGCTCCGGCCCGGCCACAGCCGCACTTAGCACAGGCCCCGCCCAGCCAGGGCTCTGCCCCACTGAGGGCAGCGGCTTCGCAGCTCCTCCTGCGCAAGCCCCGTCGCCTCGAGCCCCCGCCCACCTGAGGTCACGTGGAGACAGTTTGGCAGTAAGTTCCTCCTCGGGAACCGTACTAGGAAGGGAAGGGCGGAAGTGGGGCGGAGGAGCCGGAAGTGGCTGCAAGTGGCTGCGGGCGGCGCTGAGGAGCTGTGGTGACGCGGGGAGGAGGGTAACGGCCGCCGGCATGTTCCGCATCGAGGGACTGGGGCCCAAGGTGGACCCGGAGGAGCTGAAGCGGAAGATGCGCCGGGACGTGCTCACCTCCGTCCGCAACTTCCTCATCTACGTCGCGCTGCTGCGGATCAGTGAGTGCGCGCGGTAGCCGATGCGCTAGGCCCGGCGGCCCCGTGGTGCCTGGCGGGGCGGGCAGCGGCGCTGCCGCCGGGCTGGGCCGGGCTCTGCGGGGGCCGCTGGCGGGCAGGCAGCCTTCCAACAGTAAAGAGGCTTGCACTGTACTCCCTAGGACTGGGACCTCGTGCCGCCAGCACTTCCAGAGCTAGCAAGAGCTCGTGGAGTCTGAAAAGCAGTGCCTGAGCAAACATCAACGTTCTATATTCTACTGTGTCGTGAAAAAATAGGGCTATGTGGCTATTTGTTTTGTAGGTAGTGCAGGTTTAGTATGTTGCATCAGAGACTTGCAATTCTTCTTTCAGGATACCCTTCTGTCTAGCAAACAAAGTCATGCTTGTTTTTTGTTATTGCCTCCCTGCCCCGGAAACATACCTGAGCTTCCATTGAATTTGGCTGCCTCACGTGTTAAAGCAATGATGCTAGAAGGGAAAGGGGCATGTGGGAGGCAAGTGGTAGTAACTTATCTGGAGTCTGAATATTTTACATATCATGTAGATGTGCTGCAGTTTCATTGGTGACTCACTAAAGTCTGAACTAGTCTGTGCTTTTTTGCTTTCTCTTTTCAGCTCCATTCATCTTGAAGAAGCTGGACAGTATATGAACACTCAAGAGTTGCAGAGAAGATTCAATATATGAAAACATGGACTCTCACTGCTTTTCCCTCTTCATTAATTAATCATGGTGCCAAAGGCAGGTGCCCCATACTAAATGGATCTAAAATTTTTCATTTAAGCAGGTCTGACTTGAGAATGGTAGCCTAGCTGGGAGAATGGGAAAGATGCCTGTCTTCCCTGCAGGTGACTTCTGGTCACATAATACTTCCTAGTATCAGCAAGCAGTGATTTATGATGGTACATTTCTTGTACTGTTAAGAAAAAGTCCATCTCTATTTTGTATAAAGTGTTAAGTGCAAGCAAGTTATTTTGTTATGCAGCTACCTCTAAGCTGCTGCATGCTATTGCTGTCAATCTTTCTGAACCTGGCTGAGTGGGGAAAAATAGGACTTGTTAATCAATCCAATTCACAAGCATTTTGATCTGAAATAAATGGAAGAGCAATCTTAAATAAATGGAAGAGCACTTCTGTCATTCAAAGAACAGTTCTGGTAGTGATTTATTTTTAGTAATTATCAGTTAAAGTAGAGGTCTTTTGGGATCTTATTTCCCTGGCTCCTTTCTTAAGCTCTGTCTCTCCTTCACCTTTAAAATCAACCTGTGTATAGAAAAAGTGAAGAAGAGTGAGAAGGACTGTGCTTATCAGGTTGTGAAGTATGTAATAACTCACAGCTGTGAGACATATAGTCAAGTCTAAGAGAAATGAAAGGGGGAAGGATAGCTCAGCTTCATCTGGCAGGCCTGTGCCAATTTCCTACTCAATGAGAAACTTGGAGATACTGAATTCATGCAAAGTAAAGCATGAATGAGGCTCTCTTACTTGAGTAAACTGTGAGCTATTAACTGAGTTTAAGTCATAGCAGACTTTTCATAGTGGCCAGAGGCAACAACAGGTACTATGTGCAGTGTTCTGCCATATTGTGAATCCAGTTCTTTTTACCATGCCAAATTGCTATATTCTAGTAAGCGGGAGGAAATGTTGCTTTAATAACTCGTAGGCTGCCTGTAATGTTCTTAGCTTGTCCTGTTAAGCTGATTTTGAAATGGCAGCTATTTTTCTGGAGAAACAGCTTGCTCTATGAAGAAGATTGTGATTGTTCTCTCTGGTATTAGGTAAGCATAGTGCTCACTGTAGTGTGCTTTGGTTTGAGAAGAGCCTGAACTTAAGTTGCCACAGCAGGAGCTGAATTGTCAGCCATTTTGAGGATGTTTGCCTAAGTCTGAAAAGATACATTTAGGATTTGAGTTGATGTCCTTGGATCAACAGCACACCAGATCCACGGAGAGCTTTAGATGTTTTTGAAATCTGTACTTAATTCCTTTAAATCGCTCTCCTGGTCTCAGGGGAGTGCCTGTAGAGTCACCTCTAGCAAAGGCACTGCTTGCTCCTATGTTTTGGAATCTTGCTGATATGAAGGAAGAGCCTGAATCTGTACCTTTTCTTGTTTCCTTGGTTGAGCAGTGCACCTGGATGGTGCATAGTGGAGTATTTGTTCTGCTTGCCCAAATCCTGCTGCCTCAGTCTTCTATGAAAAGGGAGGAGGAAGGATTGCTGAGTTAGTTAAGAGAGAAGGGACAGACTTCTGGTTGGAATCAGGAGGGGTTTAAGCATAATGAAGATTTGACCCTTGGAGCCTTCTCCTGCTCCCATTTTGGCCTAAGCTTGAGTTATCCTGCAGAGAGCAGTTCTTAAAGCATGTGTAAGTCTGAGGCTGGGAGAGGGGCAGATTCAGGAAAGGCAGGGACAGTCTGGCCTCTTAGTTGCCTCTTAGCTTCAGGTCTGAGGTTGTGTAAAGAGGGGCCTTGGGGTCCCCATCCCCAAGGCAAGCAGCAGTTCCTGAATGTTCACGAACAGTTCATGAAAGGCAGGCTTGGTAACTTGGTATTCATTTGGTAGCAGAACCAAGCAATTTGGCAGTTTCTTGCCAGAGCTGACACGTGGGCCCAGAGCTCTGGATGTCCATTGCAGTCAGAGGAAACAACCCAATGCTGTTTAATTTTCTGGATTTTATTGGGAAATGAAAGCAAGGATATTGCTGAACTCATTTACTTGTATAGCTTTGTAAGGCACAATTCAATGAGCTATTGGATAATATTATCCAGTTCACAAATGAATGCAGCAGGTAACTGCACTGGAATGACAAGGTCGATTGTGGAAGTACTGGGAGACTTCAAAGAGCTTGGTTATGCCAGTGCCAGCCAGAATTCTCGGGCATCCTATATTCTTCCCAACTGTGGAGAATGGGACACAGCTATCCCATTTGATCTTAGGCCTTTGGGCAGGGTCAGAGGTAGACCAGAGTCCTCAGGAAGTACAGTGTTGTAAAGGTTTCTAGTTAAGTCAGTTCTACTTCACTAGTCCCTCCTTAAATCCATGTATATGGTACCCATTTTTATCCACTTGCAAGAATCTTTCCAGGCTTAACACAGCTGATCCATGAGCAGTTCTGTGTACCTCTGATTCTAGAAAAACCTACTTCATCAAGAGTGGGTTGGAACTGGCTGTTAGGGAGCCATTAAAAGCAGTGTTCTTGGCAAGTTGCTCTTAGGCAGATGAGAGATGAAGCCGCCATCTCATTAAAATGAGAAAAGAAATGATTTGATATTTTTCCTGTGACTTTGTGGTTTTCTGCAATCTCTGATAGGCCAGGCAATTGCCTTATTCAACCCCATGCTGGGAGGAGTGAGATGTGGGGTTGGAGGGTGGGTCTCAGCAGACTGCAGTTTGCAGAAGACTTCCATTTTTGTCTCTTCCCCTCTATGGCCTATTCTGGTAAAGTATAAGATGTGCTGCTTTGGTGTGGTGTGGTTTCAGTTCCTGGAGAAACAGCTGCTTATCTTCCAAGCAGAAGCAGAGTACCTGTTTCAAGCATAGTGTCTGGATGGCAAGACCTAAGCAAGTAGCAGCAGGAGAGTGTTCTGGTGAAGCTCAGAGCACCAAGCTGGATGATAGAGCTCAAGGTTCAGGCTGTCCTGTAGGAAGTTTTTCTCAGAGTGACTTTATGACTGCAGCAGGTGGAAAATGTTTTTCCCTCACAGTGTAGGCTATTACTAACTTCATTTTCTTTGTGCTCTGCCTCAGTGACCTTGATCATCCACCTGTGATGCAGTTCCTAGTGTGGGGGACATGTACATTAAACTTAACTGTTAGGTCTGTGTGGAAAATCTCTGTACTGAGTCCTCATCTATTTGACTGCAGTTACAATGATGCTGTCCATACAGGCAAGTTGCAGCTTATGTCTTTAGTTAAAGGACATAAGACTGAAAACAAAAAACAGGTTCTCAAGTTCAAAGCATATCAACATGTTGTATCTATGCACTCATGCTCCTCAGAGCAGCTATTTCAGTGTAAACATTTTCTAAAATAATCTGTGCTTCATCTCATCATAATACTTTTGGACTTAATAACACAGAAGTTGCTTGTGGTTTGTCAGCACTA
This sequence comes from Apteryx rowi, assembly GCF_003343035.1. Lineage (NCBI taxonomy): Eukaryota > Metazoa > Chordata > Aves > Apterygiformes > Apterygidae > Apteryx > Apteryx rowi. The sequence continues at coordinate 141,584 of NW_020450130.1, read as the reverse complement.
ACCAAGCTTCAAGTTGCAAGGTTCTTCCCAGTTTTAAGTTTGGGTCTTCTACTTGTCTTACATGGAATCTGTTTTACTAAGGTGGAAGGTCTTGTTCCTAGTGTGGGATCTTTCTCTAATTCCTTTCCAAAACCCTCTTTCATGTTGTCCTGCTGGGCAGCTCAGTGACTTCTCCATCACCATGCTAGGATGCTCAACGATGTTAGAAGTCAAACAAAAGGGAGAAGTGTGAGCCTTGCTAAAACTTTAGGGGAAAGGGCATGCAGTATCTTGAGAAAAAAGTTCAGTACTCATGAAAGTACTGAAGATGGCAGCCCCCTGAGCTGGGGTAAATTCCCAGAGTGTCACATCCCACCTCCCAAAAGGCAGGGGGGAGAGTGACTCAGATTCACAAATCCCCTTCGGTGTGGACTAAGGCGAGATAGCACTCGAGGTCCTTACATAAGCATCAACTTTAATGGAACAAATATCCTGCAAACATTGGCCCTCTCACAATTATATCTAAACTGAGGTAGGCTTTGCGTTACTTAATAACTTTAAGAGAAGAAGAGAGAAAGACAGAAAGAAATAGAGAGGGAGATCCCGGATCCAGCATCAGACCTGCCAATAGGGGTGTTCGGTGTAAACCACCCACCCTGGGCTTGTGCATGCCACTATTACACCAGTTCCTGGGCTTCCAGAACCTTCCCTTACCCTGGTTCCAGGAGTGGTTGAGACACCAGTCAGTCAAGAGAATTGACACCAGGCCCCTCCCCATGACTTTCTGGGTCTTTCTCCTGTCTCAGGAACCTTCTTTTGGGGCGTTATTCAGGCTCACAGCACAGCCATTTGGGTCTTGTCCCTTACACAATGCTACCAGGAGAAGCAGAGCAGCATATGGTACTGCTGCTACTGCTGTTTAAAACCAGTGGCTTCTGCAGCACAGACTATCTGAGGTCCTGGGGTGAGTGTTTGCATGTTCCAAGGTGTTTTAGGACGGGAAGTGGTGTTACTCTCTTGCCCCAACTTCCTGGCCATGTGATCATGTTTTTACATAGAGCATTAGTCAAGGGGAACAGCTTCTGTGGGGCCTGCTCTGGTTGACACATCTGGAAGTCTAGCATATATGGGTCACATCACTTTGTTGTGTTCAAAAAGTTGCTATGTCATGCTTATCTATTGCCTGTCCATACAGTGCTCCCCAGTGTACAGCATACTCAGGACCTTGCAATCCAAGGGCAGGTTCTGACCTCAGAGAGAGACTTACCAGAGGGCAGGGGAAGGAGGTAGGATATCCACAGCTTCCTGACAGCAGGGAATTCATTAGATAGTGAAGGATGCAGTGGGGCACCCCTGAGCTCTCTCCCTGTTCTGTGCATGAGACTGAAGAAATGTCTGCAAGCACTGATGCCAAGACGACTTTCTCAATAGACTGCTAGGCTGTTAGCCAGCAGTGCTCAACCTAGCAGAACTTCCAGCAACTTTCTGCCTTTTGCACAAGGCAGACTATCAACCAAAGGAGTGGACTGACAGTTTTCTGGTAACTTCTGTACTAGCCATAAGCCAGGCTGGTGAGAATAGGAGGTCACTGGCTGTCTTGTACTCCAGAAGGAGGTAAAGCCCAAAGCTCTTGAGTCTTTAGGCTGTGCCAGTTTTGGTTAGACAACAGTAAACTAGCAAAAGTTTCACCACAATAAATCCAAGTCTGAATAAGGTTCTAGCATACAATTAAACTATGCTTGGCTGGTGCTCAGGTAAAATGCCTTTCATAATGCATCAGGTGATGTATCTCTATAATCTGTAAAGGCAGATGGAGACATGCTATTCCCAGAGCTGGCATCACTTTTGAGGAATCCCTGGCACATCCTGTCCCCCTGTTTGGTGTTTTCTATGCTAGAAGAGAAGGGTCTGAGGGACCTAATAACCTCCTCATAGGTCCTGGAAGGCTGCTATCAAGAAGGCAGAATCAGGGTTCTCACGGTGGTGGATTGCAGGAGAATAAGAAACAACAGGCATAATTTGGAATGAGAGATTTTGACTGGATATAAGGAAACAATTCTTCCATGAGAACAGTCAAACATTGGAAGAGGGTGCTCAGAGAGGTTGTGCAGTCTTTATCCTTGGAGGTTTTTAAGACCAGGCTGGATAAAAACCTGAGCTACTTGGTCTGACCCCATAGCTGACCCTGTTTTGAGTGAGAGGTTTGACTACAGACCTCCCCGGTGGTCTCTTCTTTCCTGAATTATCCTATCCTATGAAAATAAAGAACAGTTTCTCCATGTCCATTGCACAGAATTGTTACCTGACCAACATGATGAAAAGCTGTGATTTCCTTCGTGTGGACAGCTATACGCTAAGCAATTGTGAAGGAGAGCAAGCTATCGCCTCAACTGTGGAGTTGAGCCCAGTGACTTGTTTCATCAGAGTGCCTACCAAAGAGACTTGAGACTGGAAATTAAGAGGAGATGGAAAAAGTATTACTTTCTGCTTCCCCTGTACTAGTGACTGCAGGTAGTCACTGCAGGGAGTCAGAGTAAACATGACTCTCAGAGAGATTAATGGTCTCTACACTTGGTGAGGGGAGACACAAGTGCTCAACTGGAGAACAGCCAGCCACAGACAAGCAGCAGAGCACACAGAAACATCTAGTAGTATGGCAAACACACTAGAAAAATAATTAGAAAACTGTGAAGTACTTGTCACCAAGAGTTAGCACAGAAGAGTATTTAGTATGTAGCTGATTTCATGTGAAAACACTGGACTGAAAAGTGTATAAAAGCACATCTGCAAAACTGTTGTGATGTATAAGCACTGAAAAGCACTATAGCTTTGGATCTATGTTAAAAAACAACATAACCTTCAAGTTCACAGCCTTGTCATCATGCTAATGAAGGCTGACATGGATGTGCTAGTATGCGATATGAATTGCTTTCAGTGAAAACCAAATGCTGTTGAAAAGCAGGAGTAATAAATCACTGTAAGGTGCACTCAGTACAATATACAGTGGTAATGTACAGTTATTTCCTAATGTGAAACAGATGACTTCATCTTCCAGCCGATTAAGAGTTCTCATACCTTTCCTCTCCTACATTAAAGGCCTTTTAGTAACTACTGTTTTTCTCCTACAGAGGTAACCACATCATCAACTTATTTTCTCATTCAGCTGAATAGACTAAGCCCTAGGTCTTGCTGTATAGCATTTTCTCCCTTTACCTAGTTGAAATCCTCACCAAGGATGTCCACTCTCACCCCTAAGTCCCTCCAGTGTCACCAGAGAAACTCCAATTTTTATCTATGACCTTGTAATAAAATGCAGGTAGAAAAGTATAAGCATGGTGTGAAGACCTCAAGTTGAAAAGACAGGCCCCAAAACCCTTTCCAAAGGACTACAGGTGTTCATTGCTGAAAGTGGTTGTTACTCTTACCCATGCTGAGAAGGTGTTGCTGCTGCTCTTATTTATATCCATACTATGTTTCTTTTGCTGTTTGGGTAAGCTATCACTGCTATTAGGAAAGGGTGTATAGTGCTAAGCATTCATAAGTGGGTAATTCATGCATATGCATATGTATATTTGAATTAACTATCTGTGGATTGACAATACACTTTAGCCAAAGGAATTCCCTAGATTGGGATTTCCTTTCTTCCCCATCCCTCTCCCCTTACTTGGTTGTCCAGTGTTTTGGTAACTTATTCTGTAACTTGGATGCAACAAACCTGTAAGGGTGACAGCACTTCATCAGTGTGCTTCTGCCTTTTTTGCACTTCTGCAGAGTCCACATATTTTATAATCAGCACAAGCAAGCCAGTGACTTTATCAGATAACCCTCAGTACTGTGGGACAAATGTTGCCCAGAACTGCTAATACACACAGTGGACAATCAATTTCAGGAGTTGTTTCATATTTCTGATTTACTAGATTTGGTCCTGTTCCCTTTGCAGCAGAGCAGTGGTCATGAAGGGCTTCTGCTTTTCTTGCTTTGTTGTATCACCCTTACCTACCAGTGTGTTTATTAGCACCACTGTTTCTTTGTTTTTAGACAACATCCACTCATTTTTCATTCCGCCAGTCTTGGATTTTTTCCCACTTCTAATTTTACCTTTGAATGGAAGCATGCTCTGGACCAGATGCACCACAACTGTACAACTAGAGGGCATTAAGTCCTTCCCAGAAGGCAATTCTTAGTTCTCTTTTATATGTTTTTTCTACCTCAGGACAACGCTACTTAGCATTTCTGCCCTGTAGAAGACATAACCCAGAAGACATAACCCAACAAGTACTGCAGCTGGGCTGCACTGCCTTTGCCAATCCTGAGTGCAACAGGACCAGCATCTCCAGGAACTGTGAATTTGCAGGGGGAATGACTGCCTGTGATTCCATGTTTGGGTGTGACACCCATCTACAGCAAAACATCCTTGAGCACATGCTCAGCAGTCAGGCTGATGACAGAGGGGGGTGATGGTGCTGCTTTTTGTGGTACTCAGCACTGGTACACCAGAAGAGAAGAGCACAGACTGGCACAGGCTCTTCACATGCTGCATGGCACTCCCAGCAGCTGGTCCTCCACAGGGACAAAGCCAGGCTGCAAGTCAAGTTCCCATCATTCCTCTGACAGCACCACTAGCCTGCAGCAGCAGAGGGGACAGCATGTGATATTCACGCTCACAGCCCACATGCAGGGAGCCTTTGCACATGCTGGAGCACCGGAGATGGGGGAGAGGGGATTTCAGTTGCAGCCCTCATGTAATAAGGGAAGGAAAGCAGCATGTGGAGCATATTCTCTCAGCCTGGTCATCTCTCACCCAGCAGTCTTGTACAGATCATGTGCAGGCAGCCCTGCCCACTGCACATACTTTGTGTCATCCTGTACTCTGAGTGTGTAGGTTTTTTTTACTCTCCTCTAGCTGCTGTGTATGCCATGGTTCCCCACAGCTTTCCGGATCCATGAGGCATGCCCTTGCCCAGTGTGCTCCATAGTGCAGCCTGCTATGCAAAAATCTGCTCTGGTCCAGCAGGGTTACAGATGCTTGGCCCAGCTGTCTTTGAAGAGTGGAGAATTCTAACTCCTCCAGAATGTGGGGTACCAACAGGCATGCAAATCTAGTGACAACTGCATAAGCAAATGGTATGAGTTAGTAAAGCTTTTCTTATATGTTCAGGTTGCTCAAAAATGATTTGCTCTAAAAATGCTTTTTCTGTAGGGTTTTCTCTTGGGGGCTAACATGGCTTGTTGGAAGTGACAATAAGAGGTCTTTTCCTCAGGGTGGGGGACTGCCACCCTGAGTGTGCCACTAGAAGCATGAAAAAACATGCTAGAGACAACATGTCAGTTAAAAATGCTAAAAAATTCCTTGCTTTTATTGCTCTGTGTTTTCTCCCTATGTATTTTCTACGTATTTTCAATATTAATACAGATTTTCACCTAAGCATTTTCAGTATTAATCACATATCTTCTAAATAGGAAAATGTATAAAAGTCACATTAAGTCTATAACAAGAGTATTAAAGCAACATTTTCTAACTCTTACAACAAAAGGAAGCAAACGTGGCCACTAACTGACTGTTTTTAGCTTGTGCTCCGCAGTTCAGCTCTTCTCAAATGAACAAATTCCTTCTCCCTGGAATAGGAGAGAGGACAAATTTGAGAGAATGTTACCAAGTAATTGTTTAATAAAGAAGTGAACTTTGCTAAATAGTTATTAAACTGCTTTTTTTTTTCCCCACAGACTCTCTTGAAGGTACAGATTTCTGCACAAATTACTGCATTTCCAGAACAGCCTTTAAAATGATGTATGCCTCTCTCTTCATTTTCTTTCACACCTCCTGGTCTCCTACTTTCTGGTCTTTCTTTACACCCAGCATACAATTCACCAATGTGTTACTTGCTGGTCCAGCATAACCTATGCTGTTTCACCAGCACGTGTTACAACAGGGACCAATGTCAAACTAGAACTACTGGAAATAACAGAGCCTTCAGAGAAGGGAAGGAAATTCCTTCCTGAGAAAAGAATATACTAGTGTTCTCAGTATTACCTTCTAGGAAGGGTTGTCCCATGCCAGAAGGGATGCCTTCTTGCTTTTGTTCTGCTCTGTCACCGTGATACTCCCATCTGCATGCGCCTCTCCAGCCATGTTGGTAGCGTGGCACTGGTAGACCCCCTCATCTTCCTTCATTAGTGGGTTAATCTGGCAAAATCAGCACAGAAAATATTCTATTATTAGCATGCAAATGCATTCTGGAAAGCAGCTTGGGACTCACTCTCACAACTAAGAAGATCTAACATTTTCTAATTTGCCATCTGTTCAAAACAGGCATAAAATGCTGTTTCTCCAATGCAGTCATTATATACAATCTGCTCTGTGCAACATGTTTGCCTGGATGTTCCTACATGGTCCTTCTCTCACCAATTTCACCAGGGTGCACTATATGGAGATGGCTGGAACTTGGTCATTTTTCGCTACAACCAGGGTCTTTTGCCACTGCCCATCCATGCTTGTCCTTGAGCAGTTTGTTCTGCTGGACTTACCAAAACCCACCCTGTGCCCTCGTGTTTGGAAGGTCCTCCCCGAACTTGCACGGCCATGTTCGCTCTGTCTCCAGGCAGTTCCTCCAGAAGTTTTACTCCTTTGGGTGATTCTGAGACCTGCAGATTTTCACAGGAGTGGGAGGATGTTAGAGGAGATCTTTGAAACCTGTTAGAAACTTTTACTCCCGATGATACAATTCTCTCTCTGGGCATGCTGTGACTGACACATCTAAACAGGCAGACAGAAGAGCAGCATGCAGCACTCACAGTAGGAAAAAGTGAGGATGTGCTCATTGGGAAGGTGCTCTCTGCAGCTCCAGAGAAATGCACTGGTGAAATGCACCTATTTCTATATGCAACCAGCCAGTGTCAAGACTCTCTGATCCCCTTGTTTCTTATCATCCCTGAATCTGAGACCTATTGACCCTTAGGAACATCTGAGCTCACCTAGTCTCCCAGGATAGCTCCAATATTAATGATGAAGAGCAGACCCCTTCTTATCATACAGGGCTTTGTATAGTACCTGCGAACACTTTTCAGTACCTCTGAACACTCTGATCCATATGCCCTTTGGTCAGCATATGTTCTCCAAGGTGCTTAGTGTTCCCCTGAGGTTCAGCACAGATGCCCTCCAGATCCAGTTCTCTAGGTATCTGGTGCGCCGAGGAAATTTCACTTGCTCTCAAGTCTTGAAGCTGCTAGATCAATTTTGTTGTGCAATGCACCCTGAAATGCCTCAGGCTGTTCTCATCAGAGAGCAGCCCTCAGACACAGAGCTAAAACTGCACAGCAAAGCACTAGCATGACATAGGCTGTTTTACCAGACATATGGGTAGATGTCTGCTTGCTGTACATCACACTAGCTCTGTTGACTGCTGGAGCCATTCCCTACTTCACAATGTTTGGCAAGACACTCTAACATTGTTAATTATCGTAAAGTACTGCGAGGAGGACACTTGAATTCACCAGACCCCCTCAGGGAGATGAGGACTAGACCCCACATGGGCACAGATGGAAACTACTGGCTATAGAAGTGTTGGAAGAAACTGGCCCCATACTGTTCTGAGACAGTACACAGGACTATGAATGCAGTTATCTGAAATGCAGTACAGTAACAGAGAAAGCATGCATAGGAATGCACAGCCATGTCTGTATCTAGATACTGAAAGTAGTCCTCCTGTATCAGATCCCCAGCATACCTTTCTCCAAGTGATGACAGGAGTGGGCACAGCCTTCACTTCACAGGATAGGTACACTTGGGCCCCAGTAACATTGTGAATTTTCTTTGGTGACACAACAATCACAGGAGCTGGAAGAAAAGAAATACCTTCCTGGAGGCAATGCAGCCCCCTGTCATGGCCCAGCATTCCCTGTGAGCCATGCCAAATGCACCGGGCACAGGTCCCCTTGTTCAGTCAGGAATGGTTTGGAATCCACTCTCAGGCAGAAACAGTTTTGGCTTTCAGCCCTCTTGCCTGGAAACCTCACTTTCACTATGTAACTGAGTAACTGAGTTGTGCTTCGCCTACCACCAGGCAGACCAGAGCAAATGTGTTTCTCCCATTCTGCTCAGCTCGTAGCAATAGGCAGCATTTTGTGGTGCAATGCAGGCAAGGAGGATGGGACAGGGCACTGCCTAAATGTAGCAGGAGGAAAGCTGTAAATGCATGGCCATGGCCACAAAGTGCTGCTCTAATATCAAGGAAATATGAGAGATACCAGACACTTCCAGAACAAACATGTATTATTACAAAATAATCAGATACGTGAACTCTCCATACACTTTCTTGTCTCTCCTGTATCTGAATCAGAACTAGCTGGTTTGAAATTTTGGATGTTTAAACATGCAAAGGAGATACTTTCAAAATGAATATGGTTTTAACAAGTTTTAACTGTCATTGAATAAAAATTCTCATGAATTCCCTATCTAGTATTGTTAAAGACAATGCTAAATTATTGTTATACTAACTAGTGTTAAAACAATCTTAAAGATAATGTTAAAGACAATTACTTTTGTAAGATGCAGTGCACAGTGCTCTAAAGCCCTCACATTTCACATCTGAGTCACCTCTGCAGGGAAGATATCAGAAATAACTTTGAGGGTAGCTATCTAATAAGAGAGATGTGTCTCCAGCTGTGCTGATACTCCTCCCAGCCAACTATCACCATAATCAGTTCTTTCTGCTGTATCTCAGCACAAGCTGAGATGTCACAGTGTGATGGGAAGCTCTGGTTCAGCACAGACAGGTGCCTGGTCTCACCAAGGCACACACATGGGTCAGTATAGAATCAGGATCATGTGGAGTGTTTTTTTTTTTTTTTTAGCAGATGTTCCTTAGCTTTTTTTTTTTATTTCACCAGAGGTGGGCTCTTTTTGCACACAGTGTCGTCTGAAACCCAGACAATTCCACAGCAATCTGCCATAAGGCTAACAAAGGCACTAGGTAACAACAGCATGTTGGAAACATGTTTCTCATTTAAACTGTGTCAATAGTCTCCAGAATGCTCCTGGGACAAAGTAGCTCATTTGCAGCCATTGAGAGAGGAGAAATTGCAGTGAGGTTCAGATGCCTTTGTCTCCCTGTATTATCATTTTTTTCTCACAGGAAGATAGCATTGTTAGGTGTATCTATAGCAACATTTACTAATGATGATGGATTTCCTCACACAACATGCTCTTGCCAAATGAAGCCAATTTTCTAGAAGTATGTTTGCCTCAACAAAGAAAGGTCACTTGCAAGCAGACATCCTGAACACCACTCCCTCTGCTCCTCTTCACACAAGCCCTCCTCCTCTAACAGCAGTGAACACAGGAGGGAATCCCTGCACATTAACAATACCCAGCAAACTGCTAGCACTGTAGTGAGGATTTCCCAGCTTGCCTGCCAAATGCATCTCCATTCTCCATTTTACACAAGGCAACCCATTGTGACAACCTGGCACCTGATCCCACTTCTGTGCTGTATGCAATACATGGATGCAGACAGAATATCTACTGTTGGGCATATTCTCAGTTGGAAGAGGGAAGGTTCACCCCCACCATGCTCTTTGCTAGCTGGTGCAGGATACATCACTCCTTGAAAAATCAAAAAAAAAGGGAAAAAGCCCATCTGTTACAAGATTCTCTATCTGTAAAATTACCACTGACAAATGAATATTTGCAGTAATGCCACTTAATTGAGTCTGTAAGAAGATAAAGTGTCCTAAACAGAATGCACACTTCAGTCCCCATGGATTCAAAGATTACTATCTGCTGAGTCTATTATATTTTCAAGGACTTTGATGATCTCATAACTTAATGGTCCACATCTGCTTCAAAATTCTTTTATACTCAGATGTAAATTTAAGCCTTCTGTGAGAAGAAAGCACACTTTATGACAGATTGTGAACTGAAGTGGGGTATTATGCTCAATGATTTCTGATATTGCATGGCTTTCAAAATTAATTGCCAGTCTGTTGCCTAGTTGCTGTGCTGCTCCAGATACCAACTTTTAGCCTGCTGATGTTTAGAAAAGGTTATCTACTGATAGATGTCTAGGTGAGAAATTCCATATTTTTTTTTCTGAGTGCCACGCTTACCATGTAGTTGTGATGTGTGCTCAGTAAAAGCAAAAGTTATTGCTGCTGTAACATACCCCAAACAAGGATCTAAATAATCCACCCAAAAAAATGGTCTTTGCAAATACTTCTAGGGTACATAGAAACCTATAGACATATTTTAGGATATGAAAACCTTGTCCCACCACTCTCACCCTGATCTGCTTCTCTCTAGAGCCTTTTGATTCTCTGAACTGGGTTTGTGTCACAGGCATTTATAAAAAGTAGCATTTGGATTGTCACAGGGAATCCAGAAGCAATCATATCTAAGTACCTTCCACTGTTTGCAGTATTTTTTTCATATCTGGCAATAACACTTTTGGACTTGGCTTATTTTTCATTTGTCAAGCTTACTTCCAAGCTTACCCCTGCAGCACAGGCTCTGTCAGAGCCTGAAATTAACATGCCCTCTTTTTCCCCTGCCTTATCAGAGCACTTTATACTGCAGCTGTCAGTGCAATCATCTCCCAGCAAAATTCATATTTGCTCTACAAAAAATTTTAATGAACAAGCTTTGTGTGGATGGCTGAGTCTGGACAGCCAGGGCTGGATTTCTTCCTTCATCCCAGATGGAACTAGGGCACAGTTGTACACACAAGAAGTGACACTATTTGTTCTGTGCTGGAGTAGCAGTCCCCAGTGCAAGGGTGACTCCAGCAATCTCTTCTGTGCTGGCTTTCCCCTGAAGACTGGCTATTTAAGCCTACTGTTAGCATATGTGATAAAAAGCTTGTCTCCACACAAACAAAGGAGGGCAAAGAAGCAATGGCAGGTGGGGGAACCTGAATATACCTACCCTAGGCTCCTCCCAGGCACATCACAGGAGAGTGACCGGCCCATTAAAGGCTCTCACCTCACACACATGCACAGTGGCAGACAGGGAACCAAAAGCATGCTTTTCTCACTCAGAGGAAGGACCTCCTGCCCCAGCCTCATGGGCCGAAGCGACACCCACCACTATAAGTCACAGCAGTGGCTCTCCAGGTAATCTCACACATGGAGGGGGATTACTGCCTAAGGAATACAGGACACATTATGGGATGCAGGGGAACAGCATTTGGGGATTTCACAAGACTTTTATGGGATGTTGAGGGGCAGAATCAAGAGTGGGGAAAGGGAGAGATCAAGGTGGTTTGGGTAGGAACAAACATGGGAAAACAGAATGGTAAAAGGGGATAAAAGGGGCCAGTTAGACATAAACAGGTTGCTGGTCTTGCCCTGGCCATGCCCTCTCTGGCCATGCCCTGTGCCTGATCAGCACAGGCTGTCCTGTCTTCTCAATAAACTCATTATTAGCTTTTCTCCTGGATAACCTTGTATACCTTGCATACATGTCTTTGTGAGCTTACTGGGAACACATGCTAAACTTCACTGCTGGTTGGACCTGGGGGCATGGAGCTGTGGCATTGTGGCTTCTGTCAGGCTCCCTGAGAGCTACATAGTAACCCTGTCTGGATACAAAAAAGTTTACAAAACTGGATTCATGATAAGGCAAGCAGGTTCATCTTTAAACTCATCTCTCTGGGATTTCCCAGTTCCCTGCAGCCCTTTGCTATATGGCTTCCACTACAGGTTTGAAGTCACAGTATGCATATATTTGGTGGCAGGAGCTCTTTTGAAGTTGCTCTATTTCCTTCTGTGCGGGAAGATGTTGGTGAGAATGAGGGGTCATTKTTCATCTGCTCCAAGAATTTCTTTGTGCACAACTGCACTAGATTCCATCTAGATGTTGTCCCTAGTCAGTGTGTGTAAGCTAACAAGCAAAGCTCCAAGGATAGCTGTGTTATCATGTCCTCTGAGAGATGCAGCCAGTAGAGAGCAGGACAGAGGACAGGTAGAGCATGGCTGGAAAGAGTTTGTATATTATGATCACCAACCTTAGAAATGCTGAAATTGGGCTAAGTTCATAGAATAGGCACCTGTAAAATAAACACATGCTGTGAAAGAGCCACATGCTGCTCTAAGAGCCACTGCAGATTGTAAAAAGCTGATGAACTAATTAAATAAACATGCTCTCTTGGCTTAGGAAGAAGCATCAATTTCAGATCAGCTGTGCCCCAGAAAATAAAACACTGCTAATTTAAAGATCAGTAGCAGATACAGTTTTGGGCAACGTTCTTCAAGGAAAGCTAGTGGAACAGATTTGTAGAGTAACCGCAGTTCATCAAGAGCACATCTGTTTGAGAACCAGCCTAAAGTTTTACCAGGCAGAGCTCTTAAATTGCTCTGGCTGGAGAGCAGTCAGCACTGAGGACCCCCGGCTGAGTGTCAGCATGAGGATTGATTCAATTCTCTGAAACAAGGGCAGGAGGCAACCTGATTCATGCTGTGTCCATTGTTTTATGGCTGCTTAATTGCAGCTCATATTTTCAGCTGTGTTTCCCAAGCCTCTGATTTTTGGTCTAAAGTTCTCCTCTGAAACTTTATATCCCATGCACACACAATAAATGTCAGATGGGACCTCCCTGCCCAATCAGTTGCCCTCTGTCTTCAGCCACAGAGATAGAGTCTCTTGTGTTGGCTGTCCATTGGAATAACCAGACTTTCCTTTGTCCATCTTGGATTATAGTGCACTTCCTATCCTCAAAGCAGACAAAGCAACCTCTATTTTTTTTTTTACACTAAGTGATCTCCCTTTGAGCAGAGAAAGACAGAAAAAATGAACATGGAGGAAAATTCAATTTAATACTCTATGAAAAACAGAGCAAGGTAAGTCATCAGTAGGCAAGAACTTGTGCTGGACTGTACCCAAGAGAGGACTGCAACAGGAGGGGGAAGCCATACTGTGACAGAGCCTGAAAAACAGTACCTAACGTCAGTGTCTTGCTAAATGGATGATGATTTGAAGCACTTGCTTGTTCTTTGACTGTCTGGCTCATACATCCACCCACACTTTCTTGCTTTGGGAAGCAAGAAGCACATAGTTCTGATCATATTGCACTGGGCGCAGAATTTCTCCTGATGTCTTTCACTTCTTTTACCTTCATTTTCCCAGCTTTGAGGAAGCTATCAACATGTAAGAGGAATGGATCATTAAAGTATCTATGATACAGACATTTGCATATCAAATGCTGTGCAGACTGCTTTGGATTCTCCCTGAAATAGTGACCATATTGGAAAAATATTCTGCTTTTTGGGTTGCGACCCATAGTAAGTATAAAGTGGCTTCAGAAGCATTCTACCTGGAGAAGAAGACCCTACTTCTGATAATCTGAACTTGAAGCATCAAAGTTGAGAGTTACCAGAAATCAGTGCTGCTCAATCATCCTCACTAAGGACTTGTATCTTTTATTTAGAAGACCACACTTTGTACAGAAGCCAGAAGAGCCAGACCTAAGTAGGGAAACCAGCCCTGATGAGCTCTGTTATTCCTGCTTGTCTGAATGGCAGGCTCCTGTCTGAAAACAGTAGTGCAGCTTATTAATGACAGACAGTCTGAGCTCCTCATTTTGTTAAGAATTAATCATCCATAGACGTGTGAAGATTCTTGGATAGGGAGTTATCAGCTTGCGAAGCTCTGTTGCAGCAAAAAGATCATGGGTGTTTTCACTGCTCAGGAATGTAAACTTTTTTATTTCTGCATGTTGGAACAAATGTGGAACTGGTAGTTATTTTGGTAAGAAAAAAAATGTTTGTATTTATGCTTCTTTTCATCACTATCTCAAATCTCACTCAAAATCAGTGTTATCTCGGTCAGCCTATAGTGAATTCTTTTGCAGGTATTACTTTAAAGACCGTGCAATTGCAGTGCAGGTTTCATACTGACTTCATTATGCACTTAGAGTGATACAAGAGGCTGGTTGAGGCCTTTTGTGTGTGTTTTTTGGAGGCCTGTCAGAAACATCACATTTTTCTTTGGAAAGGTGTTCCATTGATGCAGAGGGGGAAAAGGTAGTGAGAACTGGGCTTTCAGGCCACTGATTGCTCCTGCAGTGTTTCTGTCCAATGCCTTCCATATGAAATGCTCCATAATTTTCTCATATGATAGAAGTTAGCAGATCTGTGTTATTAAAAACTTGGAAAGAACACTAAACCATTGTGTCCATTCTGTTCAGGAGTGGCAAAAAATGCAGGAGGGCAAGAGTAATTTCACCAGGATTCTGCTGTACTATATGGCTGTCTGCTAGGTAGCCAGTAGAGCAGCATAAAGATTTAATCCAATAGTGCATTTCTTTATTTAGGCAGGAAAGAAAGAATTGAAATCCAAATAAGGAGGGCAGCAATATCAAGAAATACTGGCTTTGTTATATATAGAATTAAAAACACTAGTTGGGATTTTGCCACTGTTTAATATGCCTCCTGAAGAACTAATTTTGAAATGAGTACTCCTGTGCCTGAAATCACCCGGAACAAGCCTTGGTAAACACAACAGCAGAGCATTTTTGCTCTTCTATTGATTATCCAAGTGAAAAGCAGACAGACAGGTGGACTAGAGCATCCTGATTTTAAATCCGAAATCTCAGTAAGTCTTCAATCTCTGAGGGATGTTTTTTCATCTACCAGGTCTTTCTATACCTTCTGTCTTCAAATTACTTCTCCTTCATTGTATTAGAAATGGACTTCACCACTCCAAATCTTTTATGCAATAAGCTTGAGGACTGCAATTAGTACTGGTTTCTTTCCTGTGCATTTCCTGGAGAAACTCTGAGTTTCTCCCACAGAGGGACTATCCCCAGGCCAGGCTACATATACTACAGTGTGGCTGAATCAGTCCCTGAAAGGGTGACTTTGTCTGTTCATCCGAGGTAGCAGGGCACTGAACTTTACCGCTCCCCTCTCCCAACACTTTTTCCTGACAAAGCCTTAACCCACACAAGCTAAAAGAGACTGCAGGCACGCTGGAGCTGGACCCTAGTGACACTCACAGGCCTGCTGCTAATACACTATGAGACACTGTCATGACAGACCTCTAAGGCTGGACACCTCACTGGATATCACCTCCAGAAGACGTAGCTGAGACTTGGGAGATATGGCTCTAGGTCAGGTCTGACATGTACTTCCAGGGATGAGGATGAACCTTGGGATGAGCCACCAGACTGGGTCCCATCAAGCAACTTTTTTATCCTCAAGCCTTCACCATGTGGCTGTTGCCAATGGAGGTATCAGTAGCTATTTTATAAGTACTCTAGGCATTACTGTGCCCACCAGTGACAGAGGGAGCACTTAGCAGGAGAAATCTATTCAGGCTCTGGATTATATTGTATCTTTAAAAGGGAAGATCCACCAGGTCTCCTTTCTGGTGGACATAGGCAACCTGCCCCAACTGCTTAGGCCTCACAAGTGACCAGCTCCCAGGAAAAACATTTTCATGGGTAATATATATTCATAAATGATGGCTGTTGCAATACACATACTTGATGGTAGAATTCTGCTAAAAGTGAAAAAGGATTTCTACAGCTTGGGTTGGAGTAAGGATTTCTGAAACATAAAAAGTGAATTATTAAAAATAGTGAGGTCTCTGAGAACAAGAAAGGTCTTTGGCAGATTATGACTTTTTTTAATAATAACATTTGTGTTCCTGACAGCAGCTGTTCACAAAGTAGATGCAATTTTAGATGGTTCTATCATAAAACTTTTTAAAATAAGGAAGAAATTACAGGAGAACCTAAAAGCATCAGACTTTCTTTGTGCTTTAGTAACAAGAGGGAAACATAACTAGACTTGTGCGTCACCAGCTGCATGAAAGGCTAATGCTAATGATCTATGCTAATCAGTATTGAAATCACAATTCTAACACCAAACATTAAATAGCTTAATTCAGCTAACTGCAGCTTTGCTTCTGAAACTGAATGGCATTTGAGTGGATCTCATGCGTGAAGATCCTTTGTATTTTTTACAAAGTGGTATTCTAGGCCTCCCTTAGTTACTAAATATGCCACAAACAAGAAGCAACTGTGGCTGGAGAAGTCCTTTCCCCAAGCCTTTTCCCATTTACAACCAGCTCTTTCAGTGACAAGTTTGGTAATGGGCTTAACTCTTTCTGGAGCTGCCTTTAGAATCCAAAGGAATTCGTATTTTTGTTTGTCCAAACACAGCTGATATATTTGCTAAACAAGAACCTATTAAGTATGTGCAACCATTCATTTAAACTGCAGTAATCCCCTGCTTGGGATTATCTCACATGGCAGAAGAGTAGAGAGGCTTCCTAAGAGGAGCAGACTTCAGCAATGAACAAGTTATTGTCCCAGTGCTTACAAGAAAACAGTTCCCAAATAAACAGGACCTGTCTCTACTCAGTCCCCTCCCAGAGAAAGAGGGAAGCTATTTAACAGTGATAAAAGGGTTTGGGATGTCTTAACTACCCCCCTTCTCCGAGCCTGTGAGGGCAGGTAGTGTGCAGTTCAAATGCCTTCCTCACTCTTTTCATGTCACTAAGGAATGTAACATTTTCTTCAAGGCAAAGGCTGTTCAGTGTTTATTCCTGCATCATTCCCCTTCCCCCCAATGGAACAAATGCCTGCTGTTTGATGTACGTGAAGCCGAAATGAAGTAAAACCACCACAAAATATAAAGGGCAGTTTTGCACTTTGCTGAAATTCCCTTAAGTCCCTTCCAGAGTTACTAGAAAGCTTCTGCCACCAGTGGTTTTGGTTTCAACAGCCACATTAGTGCCTGCATCTCCCTTTATGAGCTGCCAAAATACTGCTCTTGTAATTTGTGTTTCCACAGTACACAGCTCTGCTTGTGAGCTGTGGAGATAAAATGTTCTTGAATGAGAATATCCAGCCATGGCACAAGCTGCCAGAGAAGCCTGGAATGACCAGAAGCTAAGCACATGTGGGAAGTACTGTCCAGCCTCCCCTTTGAGGGTGATAGTCTAGTTATTGTGGAATGCTTTCACAGCAAGAGGTACACTAGTACCCTGCTGAGGAGTGCCAGCATGAACTGTATGATAGTGAGTGACTGCTGTCCAGACCATAAAAGGAGGAAATGAGATTAACAGGGCGGGAAAGCAGTTCAGCTGATGGTGGCAGCCCATTTCCATAGCTTACTCCCAGGGTGTGCAGAGATAGCAGAGAATGAAGTCAAATCAGCTTATGCTGTTTTTTGCCAGGAAAAAACAAGTAGGAAATAGCAGTATTAAATTAAAAATTGTAATTATGGAATTTTAAATACCACCCTTCCCAACTTGCCCTCTGGTTCACATGTGGCTTTGGCAAATTGTGATATAACACCAAGGGCTTGATCCAGTTGTTTGCTGGTGTTTGCCAACCAGTCTTTTACAGCTGCTCTGTGAGTTCTTTGTCATACCTGCAGACATTATTTCAGCCCCTCAAGCTCAACACCAAACTACACAGAAGTGCAGAAAGAAATCAAAACCTCCATTTCTAAAAAGTTTTTTATACCCCCATCCCTTTGCATGCAGCAGACAGTGTCACTGCTGCTGCTTTGCTATCACTGTACAAAATCCTTAATGCAGTTTTCTGCTCCAGCAACTGGTGCCAGTTGCTATAAACATAAAAAGAGAATCTAAGCAAACATCCACTGATTAAGACTGTCAGTTACTGAATGGTCAGTGATGTACAGCAGGACTGTTCTGTATTTAATCGCAATGCTTTGCTTTAGCTCTGTCTTTGGAAGGTATTGATGTCCTGCAAAATCATCCTGCCAAAAATACTGGCACACTAGATGCTGAATCTCAATGCAATGCAACAAAAGTATCATGTTTACAGCACTGTAAGACTAAGTTGCTCTTAAAAGAGACAGAGTCAGATTTTACTGACAACACATTTATAGAGTTAACAAGTCCCACAGAAGATGGTATATCTGTATCTGCTATTTTCTCTGGAAAATAGAAGCTAATTGTCTGTTGCTCACGTCCTAACATCAATTAAAAAACAGAACAAAACCCACAGTTTTGCAGGAAAAACAAGCCTGGGTTAAAGCGGCATCTTGAACTTGGCCTGATGCAATTTGTGGAACACGTAGAAACGAAGGTCATCTTGAACCACTGTAGCCAAATGCACCAGAGTTACTGCAGGACTGTGGGCCAGCATGTCCAGTCAGTTAGCAAGGGCTGTGCTTCCCAAATAGAGTCTCACATACCTGAAACAATATCTGGGAAACTAAATACTCCTGAATCTAGTAAGCTGTGAAGAAAACATCTCACAGCTTCATCTGAACTTTCTAAACTACGCACAGTCATAAACCAACTGCAGATGTTGATACTGAGGGTTAAAACACAAAAAAGATCTATTTCTCTTTCAGTTTAGGTTAAAAAGGCCTTAAAAGAGAGTTAGGTTAGACATATCCAAAGAAATGAAAAGCTTATGACAGTGAAATGCTAAGTCTCACCTTATTTCCCAACTAACAAACGAAGTCTGGTTAAAAAGTCTCTTGGCACAGCAAGCTATTTTCACTTCTTGCTATGGTCAGACTTCTATTTTTGATGAGATATTTTAATACACATTCAATGCAGCTGCTTCAGACTACAGTCACACAAAGTAGGAGAGCAGGACATTTTGGGAAGACTGAAAACACGTATATAATTTTGGATTGTGTTCTCTTTTTAACATATAAACATACATGTAAGGACATTCATGGTTATGAATACATTATTAAAAGACGATAATGCAAAACTTGTAATAGGCAAGGATTAAATCTGCTTCAGCATGGAAGGCAGCTCCTGCTCACATACATACATTCCTTAATTTCCATGGCTTTTTTTGCACTTCAGAAGCTCACAGTGAGCACTGCTCTTCCTGCTTCATACAACAAGCTCAAGATGCTTTATAATACTGAGGCATTAAAGGATTTCTGTAGATCTGCACAGGCTGAACTGCCACAAAGCCCTTAGCATAACAAAGGCCAGGTCTCAAACTGAGCAGCCATCATGCTGATCTAATGAAGACTTCAAAAGTAAAATCCTAAAGAAATACATGCACAAAGCAGCTCAGAAATTATCAGTCCTGAAAAGGGCTATGGATGCATCCTGAATGCAGAACTGGATTAATGCATAACATAATCAGCATAACATTTCAAACATTTTTAAAAGGGGCTGGATGCACATTTCCACTGACCTCACCAGGGATGGGAGCACTTGCTGCATCTTTTGAAGTGCCTAAAAATAGATAGTGAGCATTGATATTGAATGATCCTGAGCATCTGGCTATGTTTCTTAGCGTAGAGTTGATTACTGAAGCTTCTGGCCTGCCTGACTGGAGGATGGAAAGAGACAGGGGGATGGATTTTGATGCATTTTCAGAAGCAAAGAGCCCTCACAGTTCCCAGTGAAATTGTAGGCCCCAGTCCTCCTTTTGCACAGGGAAGATTTGTGCTGAGAAACCTGTGTGCTATTACAGAGCCTGGACCAAACCCTGCAGGTTTGGGGAAAGGAGGCTGAGTCAGCATACTAAGCTTGCCCCCCAAAAGTAGTCCTCTCTGCAGGCTGTGTCCTATGTGGGATCCCACAGAGGAGGAGAGGACATACTCTATGGCTCTTCCCTGTCACAGTACTCTCAAGCAATTCAAAAGAACAAATGAAGGAAGTCTGCTTTGTCTGCAACCCAGGATCTTTGCCCAGGGCAACTAACATTTACATCCAGAGATGCAAGGCACAGGGCTGATGAGCAACATAAGCATAACGAGAACCCAGGACAGAGAGAGCCTAGGGAAGAGCAGTAATAATGACTGGTGTTCAGAAAAGGGGAGAAAGACCAAAAGGACCAGGGATGCTTAATCGGGGCAGGGTGGGGAAGTCATGGGCATGTTCTTTAGATGCATCAGTTTCTACAGACAGGGAGGAGGTGAACAGCAGTCTTGCCACAGTGGGCAAGACAAGACATGATGGATCTGAACTGCTTGAGGGGAAATTTAGATTAAATACTGAATAAAGTTTTGTAGCAGCAAGATTAGCTGAATGAGGGAGATGTTTGGAGGATTTTAAGAACAGGTTAGCTACACCTGTGTCAAGAATGACCTAAGCAGTAACTAATGGTGTTAGAAAAGGCGCACTACTTTCTGTGTGTTTGCAGAATATGGACTTTCATTCTTCAGTGGCCTGGGTTTGTGAAATTCTGATATAACATCTTCCCAGTCATGATTTTTCAGGAATAAAATGCTAACAATTTAGTTCATTATGCACTTTTATCTAACAGTACAGATTTGGATATTACAAGCTTCCACTTCCTTTAGGTCAGTGATATAATAAATAAACCTTAAATGAGTGAAATTGCATAATTACATACATCTGAAAGCTGAAAAAGAACAACATTTACGTTCACCATTTCTGCTGTGCTCTTGGGAGAGGAAAATAACCACACTTTGTGTGGTTTGTAACATGATAGCTTTCCTTGCACTACCCTGTGTAATCCTGACATCATGATACACTTCTCGACCAAATCTGCAGATAATATTCCCTTCTAGTTTAGCATCCAAAACATTCACCTATAAAAAGGCTTCTATTTTTTAAAGCACACAGTATCTGGAACAGAGTGACTGGGCGGAAAATGAGATATCCCTTTTTTGCAGAGTAAAATAAACACCTGATATAGCACATAAGAGTAATAAAGCAGATTACAGACAATTTCAGGGAGAAAGCACTAACTCTTGGGGACCTACCAAAAGAATTCTGATTTATAAATATTTAATCGTATTTCCACTGGCACAGAATTTAGTAAAGCTTCTGCCTAATCTCTTGCTGGTTGAGTCAGTGAGAAGATTAGAGAGAGTATGAAAAGCACTGGTGAAGATGAAAGGAGATTATACATCAATTTTCTTATACATTCAGAGTATTGTAAAGAACATTCTTGGTGTTAGTTCCTCGGAGCAGCCTGCGAGCTATTCAAATGCCCCATCACATGAAAAAGTCTCACTTCAGAAACTCAGATATGCAGAAACACAGAAGAAACTGGGCTTATTGGGCAAATATCATGAAGCCTTTTATACATATGTTTGTTGTTCGAAAGGCTGGCACTGGAGCTAAACAAGCACTGTTTGTAAATGCCTAGGGTTTCAAACCCCACTTAACACGTTTTCCTTAATAAGATCCAGAACACTGGAAATCTATTGCAAAGGGTGACTTTTTCCAATATTTCAATCAATCTTAGTGTATACCATCTCAGGGGTAGACCAGAACTGTGACAAAGCTAGACTATTAGAATCTGAACATTCAGTAATCTCCCCCGACTCCCTTCCTCCCCCACCTCCCCTTATGGGCTTCAGGGAAGCTCATTAAAAATAAACAAACCAGAAAGGGTGTTTTGATCACAAATAGCAAAGGAAGCAGCTGTTATCCAGGTTTCCACCAGTGTCCCAGGAGGACTGTCAAAAATTACCCCCCCCTGATTAGAGCTGAATAAATTAGTGCCCCTTGGTTATGATATAATGAGGTATTTACTTATACATAAATACCTCTATCTTTGGGTCCATTTTTGTCACGACTGGAAAAAAGGAAAGAAGATGCAGGAAAACATGAGCTGGCCCTAGCAGCCAAGATGTGCAGGCATGGTGTGAGACATAAGCCAGCAAAAGGCACAGAAAACCAGAGACTGATCAGGTTATGTCCTACTGGTTCAAACCAGCAGAGCTAGTGGAGAGCACAGGATGCTGAGAAAGTATTACTTTTATCTTGCAACAGGGACCATGTGCACAGTCTGTAGTGCCCAGGCAGGACTTTTATACCATGTCAGTGTAGTCCGGACTCTGTGAATGCACCTGCATGCAGCAAACCCTATCTCTCTCTAGCATTTGGGGTGCAAAATGGGCTATAGCTGACAACTAAATACACAGAAGGTAGCAGAAGACAATGGACAATGGGCTTTGAGCAGAATGTAGGATTTGCCTGAGGATGTGTGCAGCTGAATTTAGTAGGGGAAAGGAACACAGAAATATCTCAGAGAGTTAATTTCAAGGGATATTTAACATGCTGAGTAGTGTGTAACTGTATGTTAAGAATCTGTTCAGAAAAGATGCTATGTGCTAGGCTTTAAGGACTGAACTTCCTGGCAGTATAAACTACTTTTTGAAATACCACATGTGTTTAAGGCTTTGTAAGATGAGCTGCTAAATGCATCCATTTGCAGAATTAAAGCTTCCAGATATTCAGATACATAAAACAGTGTGCACATTGCAGGATACGGTTAAACAAAGCAACCTGGGGATGGAAAAATTGTTGCCCTTTTTCTTTCTCTCAACTCAGTGGTGATTATTTTGTTTCAGAGCTCACAAGAATGTAGGTATCTGGTTCTATTTCCCAAATTAATTCATTGGTAGGGTACCATCTCTGGCACAAGCAAACTTATTTGAAATGCTAACTGCATTAATTTGTACAAACTATCCAACTGGCAGTGTTGCATGTTTCTAATACTGGACATGAGCATATCTAACCTGGAACTGCAGTGCTTTCTGGTCTGGAGGTGATACTTGCCCTCTGGAAGACTCAACTGTGCTAAAGTGGTGGCTCCCATGGAGGAGATGATCCTATCCAGGGAGCAACCAGAACAGTGTTCAGCAATGCATTTTTTTCCCCCAGGTGTCCTTCTCTGCACCCAAAGAAGACAGGAGGAGCCCAGGAAGGGCTCAAGAAAGAGGAAAGACAGCTGGGAAATGCTGCTTATAACAGAAGAAGAACTCCTTGGGAAAACTCTCAGCTGTTGGCCCATCCCAGCAACTCAATTGCTGTTTTGTGCTGCGAAGTCAGCCACACCAGGCAGCGCCGGGGCCTTGCCTTGATCACACCAGTCAAGGAGACACAGCCCTCGGTCACAGACCTGCCTCGGCCGGGCCCGTGCTTCCCCGGGGGGGCGGGCTGCGCCCTCCCCGCAGCGCAGTGCCTTATGCCGCGGGGGCCCACTCTAACAGCCGCAGCCCCTTCCCCACGGCGGGGTGGGGGTGGGGGGCACTTTTGTCCTGCAGCCTGCCCAACACTTGCACCAGAGGAGGTGTTCGCGGGAAACCTGCCGGGCCCCCGCCTCTCCGTGCAAAACGCCCGCGGGTGCACGCAAGGGTCTCGGGACGGGCGCGACGGAGAAGGCACGTGCGGGAAGGTTGCGCGGTGGCGGGGAAGCGGCACTCACCGAGCTTGCACTCGCCGTCATGCGCTTTGCGGATGCGCTCGCCGCCGCTCTGCAGGGACACCCAGCTGCGGAGGTGCAGGGCGCAGACACTGCGGTAGGAGCGCCCGTCGGAGCCACACACGGCGCCGTCCTCCTTGCACACGCACAGCCCCGTGCCCTCCAGTCCCCCGGCGCCGGCACCGGGGCGCCAGCGGCTCACGCACACCAGCCCCGGCCCGCAACGCGGCCCCCGCGACCCGCCGGCGCCGCGCCCGCCACAC